>NC_049226.1:4824537-5127962 GCF_011100685.1 Canis lupus familiaris
GACACAATCTGGGTACGTAGGTGAGTGTAAAATAAAATGCCTGAAAAACAACTGTAGACACACCACACATGGAAGCTTTGTTTTGCTGGGAAACTGGCCTCCAGGCTTGAGGCAAACAAGTTTTGTAAGGCCCCAAATATATACAGTCCTGGGTGCCCTTGGAAAGACAAGTGGTGTAAGATCAGTAGGGTCCCTGCCAGGACCTTGGGGGATACTGGGTGTCCATAAAGCTCATTCTGTGTTAGCTCTGCAGAAAAGCTGCCTCTGGTTGCAGATCATTTTTAGAGGCAATGCTACTGCGTGTGGTCCTGCCTTGTTTACCATCCTTCATTTGTTGTTGTCCCAAATATTGATTTGCAAGAAGCCATCACATTTGTTGTACTTAGTCTGTCCTTCCTCCGTGTTATGGCTCTTTTCTCAACTGCCTATAATGATGCCACAATTTTTTAGGGCTCCTTCTTGGTGCTTCGTTGAATGATTTCTTCTGACTTCAGTGCAGAAAATATAAAATGATGATTAAAAAAAACAAAAAACCTAGTGTTGGGAACTGTTGGCACTAAAAGTCCTTATTGTTGGTGATTTCTACATGGCATGTCCTTTTTCAGAAAAGCTGATGTGAAACTACTCTGCTTGAGAATTCCCCAAAGATTTAGCAGATATGTGGGTGATCTTTCTACCCTGAGCAGATGTCCTTTCTATCCACAAGGGAAGGGTGGAGAAACTCACAGCTCCGTGGTCGGAAATTCTGTATTTTCATTGAGCTAATCTTCGTCACATATTTAAAGATGACTGTCATATCCCATTCTGCCCTCCCCATTCTCAAGATTTTTCTTTAATGTAAAACAGGCTCATTTCTAAAACCATTATATTTGTGACTGTTTGCAGACCTTTATACCATGTATTATACACCACTATATACGTTCCAATATACCAACCAGCTTCTTAAAATGTGATCTCCAAAACTGAGCTCAGTATTTCACATGCCATATGGTGTACAATGGCCTTCTTCTGGACAATGTGTATTTTACTAACACGGCCTAACATTTCCTGATGAGACATCAATACCAAAGTCACATAATAATTCATTCAACAGATATTTATTTAATACCTACAGTGTGCCATGCACTTTACTTGGGATATAAAGTGAAATATGATATGTCCCTTATTCCTGTTTTGCTTAATCAATAAAGACAATTTGCTCAATGTTCCCACGTGTGATGATAACAGGAAAAACTTCCCAGTGGAGAAATACTTTAACTGAGTTTGAAAAGATGGGAGTCACCAGGACAAAGATGGGTCTGGGCAGCAGGCGTCAATCAAGCAGGCGTGAGCCAAGCCGAGGCAACAGTCTAGGCATGGACAGGGCAGCGTGACGTGGCACGACATCATATGGGGACGACAGAGCAAAAAGAGATCATGATGCATAAGAGTGCTCAGCTAAAGATTTTGAACTCTGTCTTGATAGCCACTGGGAAAAACTAACTGATGGTCACATTTGCCTTTTAGGGAAATCCCCCTGCCAGCCCGATGACAGACTGGGGATAGGCCCAGCCAGGAGACAATTGAAATAATCCAGGAAGATGCAATGAGAGCCTGAACCAGAGCAAAGAAGGTAGAAATGTAGAGGAGGGTTAGCAGAGGGATGAGAAACTGCCCGACCTGATGACTTGAGAAATACAGTGGGGAAGCGCAGAGCGCTGTAGCAGATAACACGGTGGCTAAAGCAGGGCCTTCAGATTGAGATGAATTCCAGGGTCTGAATCCTTGCTCTCCAATTTCTGATTGTGTGACCTTAAATGACTCAATTTCATCAAAGTTCAGTAGTCTCTTTGTGAAAGTAGATAATATCACCTTTTTTAGCAGGGATCCTATAGAGACTGAATGGAATAATGGATAAAGTGTTTTGCCCAGTCCATAGCATGTAAGTGCTTCATACAGGACAGCAGGTAATTGGAACTGGTTGTTTATGGGGTACTGATCATGTGGGTGCCGCTCAGCAAGATAGAAAATGCAGGGGGAGGAGCAAGTTTGGGGAAGAGATAATGATATTAAGATAGTAGCTCGTATTTGTATAGTGCTTTTCAATTTCAGATTTCTTTTGTAGCCCGTATCTCATTTCATCTTCAAAAGAACCTTGTAGGGATCCCTGGGTGGCGCAGCGGTTTAGCGCCTGCCTTTGGCCCAGGGCGTGATCCTGGGGACCCGGGATCGAATCCCACGTCGGGCTCCCAGTGCATGGAGCCTGCTTCTCCCTCTGCCTATGTCTCTGCCTCTCTCTCTCTCTCTCTGTGTGACTATCATAAATAAATTAAAAAAAAAAAAAAAAGAGTCTCTAAAAGAGTCTCTTCTGGTTTAAAAAAAAAAAAAAAAAAAGAACCTTGTAAGGCTTACTATTTCATTCATAGGACTCCATCCTGGGAAAATTATTCAAAATGAGATAAATCCTGGAAAAATCCTTATGACATATGGTAAATTTTTAAAAAGCAAAATGCAAAATTGTATATGCAGAATAATTCCAATTACACATTTAAAGTAGACTAGAAGAAAATAAACCAACATATTAGTTTTTTTTTCCTGGATGGTGGAATTATAAAGGATTGTTCTATTCTTTTTTTTTTTAATTTTTTATTTATTTATGACAGTCACACAGAGAGAGAGAGAGAGAGAGAGAGAGGCAGAGACACAGGCAGAGGGAGAAGCAGGCTCCATGCACTGGGAGCCCGACGTGGGATTCGATCCTGGGTCTCCAGGATCGTGCCCTGGGCCAAAGGCAGGCGCCAAACCGCTGCGCCACCCAGGGATCCCAAGGATTGTTCTATTCTTAATGTATTTCTTCATTTTTCAAATTTTTTATAATGCATATGTATTGCTTAGGTAACAGAAGAAGTGATTCACTTCTCTTTTTTTTTTTTTCTTATTAACAATGGCCTGTTAAGAAGATTGGTTTGCCATTATTATTATCTGTACATTATAATACTAATATTTCTATTGATAACAACTATAACTAACACAAAACAGCACTTACTACATGCCAGGCATTGTCTTAATCATCTTAATAGATACTAAATTCAGATAGGAGTTTAGAATTTATTAGAATTTATATCGAATTTTATGTTTGGGGCCATAAATAGAAATGTCTATTCAAACTGGCTTAAACAAAAATAATATTTGTTGGCTTATATAATTGGAAAACTCTAGAGGTAAATGGGTAGAGGTCAGGCATGGTTCCAATCAAGACTTCAGCTCACATCTCCATGATTTTCCTGGTCTTTCCTCCAGAGGCCACTTCATCCACAGGCTAACACTGAGTCATTTGCAAAAACTTTCAGATCCTATGTTACACCAGTACAAGACATTGTACAGAAGAAAAGACAGCTTCTGCCCTTGCCTTCTAAACAAGGGCCCTGAGATTCTCAGGCTGAACAACTTAGGTCACATACCCCCTCCTGAATCAATAACCAGGGGGTGGGGTGGGCGTAGAAGCAAAAAGAAAATGTACTGAATGTCTCAAATCTACAGGGACCTCCAGGATCTGGAGGTGGGGGCAGCATGGGAGAACGGTGATAATGAATGAAAATCAAATAGGAAGAGAGAATTGGGAAAAGGATACCAGGTAGGAAATAGACAATGGGAATTATCATAGTTCTCAGCAATCTAGTTTGGATCTCACTGCTAGCTAAAGCACTAATCTCATCTTTCCTCCTTCTCCAACGTCCTTCCAAGGATGGTTATTTTCATTCTCTATTTGTTATTCTGTGCATCATTGAATATATGTTTAGCGTCAATGAAACTGCTCATCTTTAAAATTATTTGAAAACCTTTGAGTTAAAGATAAGATGAAGGACAAGCTAATATAACATAGTCTTCCTTGACTTATATTGTTTGTTGTTTCAATTAGGAAATGTCAAGAAGGAGAAGGAGGAGGAGGAAAAGAAGAAGGAGGAGGAGGAGGAAGGGAAGGTGAAGAAAGGGAAGAAGAAGAAGAGAAAAAGAAGAAGAAGGAAAGAAAAGAAATATCAGAGAGAGAGAACACAGCTTATCTTGGTTTTTTTTGTTTGTTTGTTTGTTTGTTGTTTTGGTCTGTTTTCTATAAGCCAGATTTACTGAGATGTAATTCACAAACCATACAATTCACCCATTTAAAGTGTATAATTCAATGGTTTTTAGTATACTCACAGATTTGTGCAGCTATTACCACAATCAGTTTTATTTTATTTTTTAAGATTTTATTTATTTGTTCATGAGACACAGAGAGAGAGAGAGGCAGAGACACAGGCAGAGGGAGAAGCAGGCTCCATGCAGGGAGCACGATGCAGGACTTGATCCTGGGTCTGCGAGATCATGCCCTGAACGGAAGGAAGAGGCTCAACCGCTGAGCCACCCAGGCGTCCCTCCACAATCAATTTTAGAACATTTTTATTATACCAAAAAGAAATACTGAACCCATTACTTGTCACTCCCGATTCCCTCAGCCCCCCTCCCCCTATCCTTAGACAACTGCTAATCTACTTTCCATATCTATAGATTTGCATTTTCTAGGCATTTCATCTTAAAATACTTGTTCTTTTTATCTTCTTTAAAGATTCTATTTATTTATTTGAGTGAGAGAGCACAAGCAGGGGGAGCAGCAGAGGGAGAGGGAGAAGCAGGCTCCTCGCTGAGCAGGGGGCACGTTGTGGGACTTGATCCCAGGAGCCTGGAATTGTGACCTGAGCTGAAGGCAGACGTTTAACGGAGCCACCCAGGTGCCCCAATACTTGGTCTTTAAAAAAATAGAGAGAGAGAGTGTTTTGTGTCTGGCTTCAAGGTCAGCCATGTTGCAGAATTTATTAGTACTTCATCCCCCCCCCCTTTTTTTAAGATTTTATTTATTTATTTATTTGAGAGAGAGAGAAAGAGAGTGTGAGCAAGGGGGAGGAGCAGAGGGACAAGCAGACTCCCCGCTGAGTGCGGAACCTCACACAGGGCTTGACCCCAGGACCCTGAGATCATGACCTGAGCCACCCAGGTGCCCCAGTACCTCATTCCTTTGTATTGCTAAATAACATTCCATTGTATGTATATACCATTTATCCATTCATCAGTTGATGGATATTAAGTTGTTTCCACTTTTCGGCCATCATGAATAATGCTTTTATGGACATTTGTGTATAAGTTTTTGTGTGAACATATGTTTTTCTCTTGATCATATACCAAAAAGTAGAATTTCTAGGTCATATGGTAGTCTTCTGTTGTGTTGATCAGAAATTTGATCCTGGGGCCTCTGGGTGGCTCAATCACTTAAGTGTCAGACTCTTTTTTTTTTTTTTTTTTAAGATTTTATTTATTTATTTGAGAGAGTGTGCAAGAGAGCACATGAGCAGGGGCAGAGGGAGAGGGAGAAGCAGACCCCCCTACTGAGCAGGGATCCCAAAGTGGGGCTTGATCCCAGAACCCTGGAATCATGACCCAAACCGAAGGCAGATGCTTAACCAACTGAGCCACCCAGGTGCCCCAAGTGTCTGGCTCTTATCTCAGCTCAGGTCTTCATCTCAGAGTCAGGAGCTCAAGCCCCATGTTGGGCTTCATGCTAGGTGTGGAGCCTACTTGAAAGAAAGAGAGAGAGAGAGAGGAAGGAAGGAAGGAAGGGAGGGAGGGAGGGAGGGAGGGAGGAAGGAAGGAAGGAAGGAAGGAAGGAAGGAAGGAAGGAAGGAAGGGAGACAAAGAGAAATTTGATCTTATTCGAACCCTTAAACTTCTATCTTAAGGTGACCAGATTCAAGAGAGATTGCTTTTGGAGATCTAAAAGATAATACATTGATTGACAATTAGGTCAAATTTCAGAAGACTAGAATACTTAATATTATTTGGGAAAATCCTATCCATCATCAAGATATGAGATATTGAATATTATTTCATTTAATTTTTAATTTATTTTTAAAAAATATTTTATTTACTTATTTGAGAAACAGAGCAGGAGCTGGGGCAGGGAGAGGGAGAAGATTCCCTGCTGATCAGAGAGCCTGACCTGGGGCTTGATCCCAGGACCTTGAGTGCTTAACGTCTGAGCCACCCAGGGGCCCCACATTTTTAATTTAATG
This sequence comes from Canis lupus familiaris, assembly GCF_011100685.1. NCBI lineage: Eukaryota > Metazoa > Chordata > Mammalia > Carnivora > Canidae > Canis > Canis lupus. The sequence goes on from NC_049226.1 coordinate 4,830,618, forward strand.
CAGCAACTCTCTGTGGCTCTGAGTGACTAGAAAAACTGTTCCAAGTCACATAAGAAAAATAGAAACAACACAATTTGAAGCCAGGTCTACCTCTTTCCAGAACTGTCTCTGAAGTACTAGACAAGACACATACTGCTTAAATGCCACCGATTATTTTACTGTCCATTTGTTGGAAATGGGTGTTTCCCCTATTTTCACCCACAAGACTATTCCAAGCGGACGGCAGCTTATTAAGTCCATGCTAGGGACGCCTAGGTGGCTCAGCAGTCGAGTGTCTGCCTTTGGCCCAGGTCGTGACCCCAGGGTCATAGGATCGAGTTCTGCATCAGGCTCCCTGCAGGAAGCCAGCTTCTCCCTCTGCCTGTGTCTCTGCCTCTCTCTCTCTGTGTCTCTCATGAATAAATAAATAAAAATCTTAAAAAAAAAAAAAAGGCCATGCCAACAATGGGTAGCTTTCCTCACCAAAGGTACTGGGGCATCCAGGTTCTAGAGGCACCTTAGTGCGGCTCTCTACTGACTTCGTATGAGAAGCTCCTTCGCATCACAGCTGCTGGCGCACCTTCTAAAAAGCCCAGTCAGCAGCATTCAAAGCAGCTCCTGGAGGCCTGCCCTACCGGGACTTTGGGTGATGTGTGTACTATTTTGAGATAAAAAGGGTCCTGCCTCCAGCGGCCCAGAAGAGTGTTCTAAATCAGCTTCTAAATCCCTCCTCATCTTTTACATGGTAAAGCTTGCTGGGGACTCAGCTGTTTCGGGACATGCCCGAGTAACTGGGGTCCACCCCTTTCTGGGATGGGTTGCAGACCAGACAAGGAGGGTGTCACCAGGTAGTGACTCGGGCCCCTGCCCGGCCTTCAGGTATTGCTCGTCCTGGAACGATCAGATTGGCTCCAGATCTTTGCAGAACATTGGGGCTGTACCACCTGTACTCTGTTGGTCTTCACACGCCAATTTACAGAGCCGCGATAAACTATTCTAAAATGAAGATTCATCTTGAGGAGTCTTGTTAAATTTGTTAGATGTAAAAAATAGTATCGTGACTTTGGGAGAAAAATGCTTTTTTTTTTTCCTTTGTGACACATACTAAAGAGTCTCTAGGAGTGAAACTGAGAAGTAAGAGGTTGCCCCTAATTGAAAAGCAGACAGGAAAAAAAAAGAAGAAAGGAAGAAAGAAAGAAAGAAAGGAAGGAAGGAAGGAAGGAAGGAAGGAAGGAAGGAAGGAAGGAAGGAAGGAAGAAAGAAAGAAAGAAAAGCAGACAGGATGAAATATTTGATACAAATAATTTACCAGGGGATCCCTGGGTGGCGCAGCGGTTTGGCGCCTGCCTTTGGCCCAGGGCGCGATACTGGAGTCCCGGGATCGAATCCCACGTCGGGCTCCCGGTGCTTGGAGCCTGCTTCTCCCTCTGCCTATGTCTCTGCCTCTCTCTCTCTCTCTCTCTCTCTCTGTGTGTGTGTGACTATCATAAATAAATAAAAAATTAAAAAAAATAATTTCAAATGCGTACCTGTTGCTTGAAACATTGAGATTTGACTATGTGTGTGATCTTTCAGATCTCATAGAAATGATTTGTACCGAAGCACATAGAGGGATAAAGTATACAGCAAATGTATCAACTGAGGTATCTGGTGAGGATAAGTGATGCTTGGATACCCCAAGATCAAGTTAACATCACCAAATAAAAAGATTGCAACCGTTTCAAGTTGTAAAGACTGATGTATGTGGCAATAACCCATCCTTGCGAGAGAAGTTATTCTTGGAGTGGCTGTTTTTTAATCTTTTGCTCTTGGCTGCTGCCCTGGACAGATGAAGGTTGAAGTTTTCCAGAGCTATGAGGTTGAATTTACAGTAACAAAGGGTACGAATAGGTCTAAGGATCTTCATCATGTCGTTTGCTTAGTTCTTTGCAAAAAATTTCTTGGGTGTCTAATCCTGAATTCTGTTGTTTTCTATCATTCAGCTATGTTATAAATCAATTCACATTTGAGTTCAGAGGTGTCTGATGAAAGCCAAAGTCAGTCCTCAACCATTCATCTATTTTGTATGTTATTAATGCTATTCATGACCTCTTAGTTCTGCAAACCACTCTCTTTTTTAGCCATTGCCTTATAGCTTTAGAAAAAATAAATAAATAAATAGCTTTAGAAAAAAATAAATAAATATAAAATATATATATATTTATATATAATATATATATTTTTTTAGTAAACTATAAGCAAATGTGGACTTGAATACACAACCTTGAGATCAAGAATCACATGTTCTACCAACTGAACCAGCCAGGTACCTCAAGGATGGATGGATGGATAGATGGATATAGATAGATGACAGATAGATGATAGATAGATAGGTAGATAGATAGATAGATAGATAGATAGATAGATAATAGATAGATTTTTTAAAAGATTTTTATCTTTAAGTAATCTCTATACCCAGTGTAGGGTCTGAAATTACAACCCTGTGATTAAGAGTCTCATGCTTGGAGAACCTGAGTGGCTCAGTTGGTTAAGCGTCTACCTTCAGCTCAGATCATGATCCCAGGGTTCTTTTTTTTTTTTTTTTTTTTAAGTCAATGTTACTCCGGCTTGATAAATCCTGGCAAAAGGAGATTTGGGAGTGAGGAAGAGAAAGAAAGGAACAGATAGATAAGCCAGAGAAAATGAAGGTGAGGCAATTAGTCAAAGTAAATGTTGGGGATTGCTTGTGGCTTTCCACTATTTAAACAACAAAAACTGATGCAATGCCATTTGCCTGCTGCATGCTTCCTAAGCACCTCAAAATTTCCTGAGCTGGTAGCTATTTTTTCTGCCACTAAGTCACTTTGAATCATTGGGTATTAATCAACATTAAGGAAAACTGGAAATTCTCAAGCAATTGCTGGCACTTTAAACAACAACGGGCTATAGCTACCAAATCCCTGGGCTGAAGATATTCCATATTTCTGTGGTGGTTATATTTTCTAAAAATAAAATTGAGATGTAGGATCAGATAATGAGATGAAATATTTTAAATCAGGACATTTAACCACCACACCTACGTGACAGTTAAAGTAATAGTTTCCCATCCTACTCTCTGTTCATAATTGCATTCATTGTTATATATTGGACACCCTTGACCTTAATCAAGCCAGTAAAATAACTGGAAATCATGTTGCCTAGATATTTAATATTCTTCTGCAATGTTAGGTCATTATTTTTAATAAACTTTAGGTTTTGGAACAGTTGTTGGGTCATTTTAAAAAATGGGTTTAGGGGCACCTGGGTGGCTCAGCGGTTAAGCATCTGCCTTCGGCCCAGGGCATGACCCCAGGGTCCTGGGATCCGGTCCCACGTCAGGCTCCCCTCAGGGAGTCTGCTTCTCCCTCTGCCTGTGTCTCTGCCTTTCTTTCTGTGTCTCTCATGAATAAATAAATAAAATCTTTTAAAAAATAAATAATAAAATAAAAATAAAATTAAAAATGGGTTTACAGGGGCTCCCGGGTGGCTCAGTCAGCTAAGCATCTGATTCAATTTTGAGTGAGGTTGTGATCTCAGGGTCATGAGATCAAACCCTGTGTCTGGCTCTGTACTCAGTGGGGAGTATGCCTGAGATTCTCTCTCTCTCTCCCTCTTTCCCCCGCCCCTGTTCATGCTCACTCTCTCTCTAAATAACCAAATAAAACAAACAAAATAAAGCAAACAAAACAAATAAAATATTTAAAATAAAATGGTTTTACAATTCGGATAGATCTGATTTGCAAAACCAAAAGAGAGAAAAGCAATCCTGCTTAGGAAGATTATTCCTAGAGTATTGTGTACAATTTTGTTTTCCTTAATTGAAGAAAGATGTGCACAACTTGGGAATGGTCCCAAAAAAAATCAAGCAAAACATTCATAGGCTAGAAAATAAGCCATATGGAATTTGTCATCAGATATACTCACACAAATGTGAAATAGTGAATGTTCAAGTTTATTCACGACAGTACTGTTTATAATGTCAAAAAATTGGAATCCATCTAAAAGTTCATCAATATGAGATTAGTTAAGGGCACCTGGGTGGCTCAGCTGGTTGAGCATCTGCCTTGGGCTCAGGTCATGATCCCAGGGTCCTGGGATCGAATGCCGCATTGGGCTCTTTGCTCAGTGGGGAGTCTGCTTTTCCTTCTCCCCCTCCCTCTGCCTCTCTCCCCCACTTGTTGTCTCTCTCTCTCAAATAAATAAATGAAATCTTAAAAAATATATATATGAGACTGATACGATGAATTATACTGCAACTCTACAATTGTATTTATTGTAGCTGTAAGAAAGATTGAGGGAACACTTTATATTGTGTTATGGAAAGAACTATACACTGTTAAGTGAAAGAAGCAAGTGCAGAACAGTGTATGGATTATGCTGTCATCCTGTTAAAAAGTAAAAGGAGATGGAGAGCCTGGCTGGCTTAGTTGGTGGAGCATGCGACTCTTGATCTTGGGGTTGCGAGTTCAAGCCCTATGTTGGGGGTAGAGATTACTCAAAAATGAAATCTTTTTTTAAAAGAGGAAAAGGAAAAAAATAAAATAAAATAAAAATAAATAAATAAAATAAAAATAAATAAATAAATAATTAATTAATTAATTAAAAGAGGAAAAGGAGGGGATCCCTGGGTGGCTCAGTGGTTTGGCGCCTGTTTTCGGCCCAGGGCATGATCCTGGAGACCCGGGATCGAGTCCCACGTCGGGCTCCCTGCATGGAGCCTGGAGCCTGCTTCTCCCTCTGCCTGTCTCTGCCTCTCTCTGTGTGTCTCTCATGAATAAATAAATAAATAAAATCTTAAAAAAAAAAAAGGAAAAGGAAGAATGATGTATTTATATCATATATATATGACAGATATATTTAAATCTCTGTATGCATAAATACATCTCTGCAAGTATACACAAGAAATCAGTGATAGTGGTTATTCACAAAAGGTAGGTGGGGATTAGATGAGTAGGAGATGGAGAAGTAAAGAGACTTTGCATATTATAACTTTTTTTATACTTTTTGATTTTTATTCTTGACAAACGTGGTACCTATTTAAAAGCCAAATAGATCATTTAAGTGGACAGCGGAATAAAAAACAATATGAAGAATGGTAAGGGGGATGAAGACTTAAATTGTGTCTACATCTGTGAAGAGCCCCAAGTAACACATCTTCTCTGAGTATCTCCATCATCAGTGTAAATGACCACATGGTTAACTTAATTGCAAGCACAAACAATGAATGAATTGATTGTGCCATAATATAGTTCACCCATGATTCAAAGACACGGCCCTAGTTCTCAGAAGAGAATATTGAATTAGTAACTGATTTTTCCAAAATGACAAGGGGTTGGTCAATAAAAGAATAATACGGTTCGCTATTCCCTCGACCTAATAATGTTTGCAAAGCACTATATAGTTTGCAAACTGCTTTCACGTATATTACCTCATTTGATACATCTTTACAAAAACGTTATGTGGTGTGTAAGACAGAAATTCCTGCTTCTCATTTTACAAATTGAGAAATGGAAACAAAGAGAAGACAGACACTTGTGAGTGTTCTCAACCAAAATGACAGGGTATATGAGACTAGAATAGCTTAGAAAATGAGGGACCAATGATCACCAAGGTATTGCCAAGACATTGGACTCCTTAGATGTACTCTTAGCTTTAAAATTCTCCTATTGCAGCTTTTTGCCTAGAGTTATCTCTCAATTATTAATTTTTCTTTGTTCTGGTTCAGAGATTTAGCTGAATTTCTGACTCATGTTGTTTCTCCATAGTAAAAGGTATAGAGAACCTCTTTATCTTTCATCCGTTCAATCTTAAATTTTGATATAATAATCATGGAAGAGAGCTTATTCGAATGCAGATTCCTGCCATCCTCTCCCCAAAGATTCTGAGTCATTGGGTATTAGGTGGAGTGTAGGAATATGCTTTTTTTTAGAAGCATGTAGCTTATACTTACTTGTCCAGGTGGTCTGAGCATTGACCTAAATAATATGCTCGACAAGAAGTGCAATTATTTGTAACTAATAACTCTGTGTGGCTGATTAAAATTTTTTAAAAAAGGCTTCCCAAGTCCTCTTTCCAAGCTCATTATTGTTACTGCAAAGAGGCAAAGGCGAGGAGCTGGGAGTGATGATTAGCCTCTAGTGAGTTGAAGAGAAGTCAATGGTGACAACACAAGGTGCTAATATTTGCCCAGCATTCTGGGGAAGATTCACAAAACTATACTAAAACTCATCAGATTTATGTCCTTTGCCTCTGAAACTCTGAAAGTATGAAATTGAACTCATCTTGGAGGGTCCAAACAAATTGTCTACTTGCGTCTAAGGATTTTAAGCATTGACCGTGTCTATGAAAGACCTAAGTGGTTTGAGAGTTGGTTACCCTAGTGACTGACTCTCCCTGCCCTGCTGCTGCAATTTGAGACCTGGAAGGGCACACCTACATACACGAGGCAGATTCCATCCAGAAAAGAGAGAAGAGGAAACCACGGAGGCCTCATCACGGAGGACCCCTGTTTCTATAACTCCCTCCCCCGCTCCAATCCCATGAAGCCTCTCACTGGGCTTCCTTCAGAGTTTGGACCAACACTTCTCTTTCTTCAGCTGGCCTCTCCATAAGGCAGTATTTTCTGAAAACCGCTTTAGAATAATTTAAAGTGGCTTACTGCCTAAAGTGCACATTTATCATCAGCTGGAGGCTTTTATAGTTTTACATAACTTTCTGAGTGTTTTTAACTCTGTACTCATGCCCCAAGGCAATTATTGCAAAGGACACACTTTTATTAATTGAAATAATAAATACTTTATAGGTGTTCTAATAAAATATGGTGATTTAAAGTTGAAATGGTATATTGAGTCATTCAGGAATAGCCGTAGAGCACACTTTTGTGAAAGCCAAATGGAAAAATATGCAGGGGGAGTAAACCCAATGAAAAAAATAATGGGGCGCTAGGTAAGATCCCAGAAACAATGGAAAGAATGGTAAGAAAAATCTTCTCTTTGTGAGTTAGCAAAAGACACATTCACCAGAAATTTCGTTTGCTAACTATTTTTCTTGGGTTCAAAGTTTACCAGGCGTTAACTTCTCCTGTCAGCAGAGCATGTCCTCTACAAAAGAGCCATCTGAGCTGTAACCACGTACTGGCCTTATGGAGTCACTGACAACTTACTAGCTAATTTCCTGCTCTCCATGCTTTGCCTCTATTAGTTGATCATTAGTCTGTTTTCCAAGAAATAAATAGATACTACAAGTTCTAGAATTTTGTCTAAGGACAAAGCTGGATTGCCTATTACATTTGTTTCAAACCCTTAAACTCTCTTTCACAAATAAACATAAAAAGGATCCTCAGATGAGTGGATGTACTTCTGTTTTTGGTAAGGTCTTTATTAGAAAATCTTACAACAGCTCAAAGATGTGGGGACAGAAGCCTGAGTGGCTTCCTAGAAATAGCAGTCCCTAGGGAAGAGTGGCAAGAGCCCTAATTAGCTAACTTTGTCCTTGTTGTGTATGTATTGCCCACAGTTTCCTCATCCAGAGTTGCACCTGCAGAACAGCTTTGAAGCTAAGAAGATGAAAGCAGGAAATTGGAAAGTGCAGGAAATGACCACAGCATCTGCCACATGATTCCAGACCAGCCCTGTCCAACGGTTCTTTCTTAGGTAGAGGCATGTGCTGGATCTCTGCTGCCCAACACAGAAGCCACTAGCTGCAGGTGACTAGTTAGCACATGGAAATGTGCCAGGTGTGACCGAGGAACAGAATTTAAAATTGTGCTTAGTTTTGGGGCATCTGGGTGGCTCAATGGTTGAGCATCTGCCTTCGGCTCAGGGTATGTTCCCAGGGTCAGGGAGCCTGCTTCTCCCTCTGCTTGTGTCTCTGCCTCTCTCTCTCTCCCTCTCTGTGTCTCTCATGAATAAATAAATACAATCTTAAAAAAAATAAAATAAAATAAAACTGTGCTTAGTTTTAATGAACTTAAATGCCACATGTAGCTAGTAGCTACTACATTGGACGGTGCAGCCCTAGGGTGTCTTTTTTCTTTTTTTTTAAGATTGTGATTATTTATTCATGAGAGACACACAGAGAGAGGCAGAGACACAGGCGGAGGGAGAAGCAGGCTCCACGCAGGGAGCCCAATGTGGGACTCGATCTCGGGTCTCTAGGATCAGGCCCTGGGCCGAAGGCAAGGGCTAAACCGCTGAGCTACCCAGGCATCCCAAGGTCTAGGGTTCCATGTGTTCTTTTCCAGATATTAGTCCCCAAATCCAGATTTCTTGACTGGTTGAATATTGAAAAAAAAATTTTTTTAAGATTTTATTTATTTATTCATGGGGCGGGGGGGATGCAGAGACACAGGCAGAGGGAGAAGCAGGCTCCCTGCAGGGAACCCAACATGGGACTCGATCCCGGGTCTCCAGGATCACACACTGGGCTAAAAGCAGACACCAAACTGCTGAGCCACCCAGGGATCCCCTGAATATTAAAATATTAACCAACTGCCGAGTTTAAGCCCAAACTAAAAGCAGTAGGTGGTTGAAAAGTGAAAGGGTGGACATTTTTTAAAAAGCCTTTTTCCAGTATTGGGGCATACAAAGGAGGAAAGGACACAATACAATCCTAAACCAAATAGATAAAAAAGAAAAATGTAGTTGATCACTTGAACAAGTGGTACCTATAAGACACCAAAAAAACTATTCTGTGCTTTTTTTCTCCCTCTACAGTGAATGGAGTGAATTGGCAGTGAATTTGTCCTGATGTACCACGGTGAAATATAAATGAAATACACCAGGCAGGCCTAAGTGGATGTGGATTACATTAAATATTTACACTCTACACAACAGATCTTTTGTAAAGGGCCATTTTATAAACCAGAAGCTTCAGTAATAAAGGGATGGTAGGGAGGGTTTTGTTTGTATAAGACCAGCTGTTTGACACCTAGGCCAAGGGCAGTCCAATCCAGCTGCCAGCAGGTCACTTAGGTGTCTCAAAATAAAATGATCCAATTGGGTTTAAAGTGCATTTGTATGCGTGATAAACAAAAAAGATGGGAAGTATATATACTAATAAATGTTGACACTGGTTATTTGAGGTAGGTTTTTACTATTGTTATTGCCTTTATTCTTTTGTTTTCTCCAGATTTTCAACGATGAGCTGGAGCACATTTTAAGAAAAAAAACATTTTTTTTCTCCCTCCTCCTGTGTCTCTGCCTCTCTCTCTCTCTCTCTCTCCCTATGTCTATCATAAATAAATCAATGTCTTTAAAAAAAAGGGGGGGGGGATCCCTGGGTGGCTCAGCGGTTTAGCGCCTGCCTTTGGCCCAGGGTGCAATCCTGGAGTCCCAGGATCGAGTCCCATGTCGGGCTCCCTGAATGGAGCCTGCTTCTCCCTCCTCCTGTGTCTCTGCCCCTCTCTCTCTCTCCTTATGTCTATCATAAATAAATAAATAAATCTTTAAAAAAAATTTTTTTTCAAAAGACAAAAGCACAGAGAATAACATGCCTACCACCCAGGTTGAACAGTTGTTCACAATTTGTTCTATTCAATTTGAATATTTCTTTCTTCCTTTTTTAAAAAAATGATTTGTTTATTTATTTGAGAGACAGAGAGTGCTAGAAAGAGCATGAGCGGGAGGAGGGGCAGAGGGAGAAGGAGAAGCAGACTCCCCGCTGAGTGGGGAGCCCGATGGGACAGGACCTGAGCCAAAGGCAGCTGCTTAACCAACTGAGCCACTCAGGAGCCCTGAAGATTTTTCTTTTTCTTTTTAAATTTTTTGAAAAAGATTTTATTTCTTTATTTGAGAGCGAGAGAGAAAAAGCATGAGTGGGTTTGTGGGGGGACAGAGGGAGAAGGAGAAGCAGCCTCCCCACTGAGCATGGAGCCCTATATGGGGCTCCATCTCGGGACCTGGGATCATGACCTGCGCCAAAGTATTTCTCTGTTTTCTTAAAAAAATAAAATAAACACAATAGCTACAACTAAAGCCCTCTGCGTTCCCTTCCCTCAGTCTCATCGCCTCTTTCTCCCCAAAAGAGACCATAAGCATGAGTGTAATGTATTTTCCCACACATTCGAAGCACTTTTCCTACATATGCATATATGCTTGAACGACAACAGATAGCACTATTTTCTATGTTTTAAAATTCACAATGTTCTCCAAAGAAGACACTCAAAACATCCAAGACGTACATGAAAAGACTCTCAACATCACTCCGTCATCAGGGAAATGCAAATCAAAACCACAATGAGATATCACGTCACACCTGTTAGAATAGTTTTCAGCAACAACAACAAAAAAGAAGGGTTATCATCAAAAAGACAAAAGATAACAAATATCGGCCAGGATGTGGAGGAAAGGGTGCCCTTGTGCATTATTGGTGGGAATGGAAATCGGTGCAGCCACTATGGAAAACAGCATGGAAGTTCTCAAAAAATTAAAATTAGAAATTAACATTTGATTTAAAAATTCCACTTCTAGATATGTATCTGAAGGAAATGGAACCCGCTATCTCAGAAAGAGACCCACCCATCCCCATGTTCACTGCAACATTATTCTCAATATCTAAGATATGGAAACATCCAATACAATGGAATATTATTCAGTCATTAAAAAAAATCCTACCTTTTTTTTTTTTTTTTTAAATCCTACCTTTTTTTTAAAAGGATTTTATTTGTTTATTTGACATAGAGACAGACAGAGCGCAATCAGGGAGAACAGCAGGAAGAGGAAGAGGGAGGTGCAAGCTCCCCATTGAACAAGGAGCCCGACTTGGGACTTGATCCCGGACCTTTGGGATCATGACCTGAGTCAGGGGCAGATTTCAACTGACTGAGGCACCCAAATTTCCTACCTTTTGGGAGAATATGGGCCTTGAGAACATTATGTTAAGTAAAATAAGTCAGAAAGAGAAAGACAAGTACTGTATGTTCTTACTTAAATGTGGAATCTGAAAAAATCGTACTTAATAAAAACAGAATTGAATGGTGATTGCCAGAGTCTGGGGGTGTGGGGGAAATGAGGAAATATTGGTCAAAGGGCACAAGCTTCTGTCTAGAAGATTAATAAATTCTGGGGATCTAATGCACAGCGTGGTGACTATAGTTAACAATACCGCGTCGTATACTTCAAAGTTGATAAGAGGGATGCCTGGGTGGCTCCGCGGTTGAGCATCTGCCTTCAGCTCAGACAGTGATCTCAGGGTCCTGGGATCGAGTCTCGCATCAGGCTCCCCAGAGGGAGCCGGCTTCTCCCTCTGCCTGTGTCTCTGCCTCTCTCTCTGTGTCTCTCATGAATAAATAAAATCTTAAAAATAAAAAGTTGCTAAGAGAGTAGACCTTAAATGTACTCGCCACAAAAAAAAGAAATAGTGATTATGAGGCCAAAGGAAGTGTGAGTAGCCCTCCTATGGCAATCATTTCACAACATGTAAGTGTACCAAATCATAGCCCCCCTTACACTTACACAACGTTACATCTCCTTTATATCTCAATAAAACTGGAAAAAATAAAATTCGCACTGAATCACATTGCATACATTTCTCCAACTCACTCTTTTCATTCAGTTTTATGTTTCTGAGAGATGTTGCAACGTGCGTGCGAATCTTAATTAGACAAATTATTTCTGAGAAGTGCTCTATTCAGAACCACCACCACCATGTTACAGAAAATAACATTCTTGTGCAATGTAAGGTGTAAGCTCTGTGTTACTTCATTTGAGTTTCACAACAAGCTGGGAAGCAGATATTACTATTAATTCCATTTAAGCAAATAAAACAATGTAACTCAAGAAGTTCAGAGGCTTGTCCAAGGCTAACTAGGTCACAAAAGGCAGAACCTGCACTCGCTTCCTGGCCTTTGCAGGCAGGAGTGTTTTACAGTTCGCCCTCCATGGTTTCTTGGGAATCCTGGGTTTTCAGTTGACCCTAAGAGCTACAGTGGGAGCAAAACAAACAAAACAAACAAGACAAACAAACAAACAAACAAAAAAACCAAACCCTCTCTCTTGTGCTAAGGAAAGGTGAGAGCTGAGAAATCGGTAAGAGGGAAGAGAATGAGACCAATCAAGAAAAATAGAAGTGGGGGTTACACACTCTGGTTAGGTATGTCCTGTTCCCAGATATTGCCCCGATGCCCACGGCTTGGAAAAGACAGGCCAAGGTTTCTGAAGATGGAGAGAAGTGGCTTAGACATCCCTCCACATTTTCATACCCCAGTGGCAACCCTAGGGTTGTGGGCTGGGGCTGAAGGCAATGCCATGCTTCTCTGAAGTGGTGCCTCCCCAAATAGAGGAGGGACCAGAGATAATTCTAGATGTTACAATCTGGGCCTTAGGTGAATGGCAGAGTGTGAAAATGAGGGCTCTCTGTCTCTTTTTTTTAAGCAGGCTCCACACCCAACGTGGAGCCCCATGTGGGGCTCAAACTCTGAACCCTGAGATCAAGCCTGAGCTGCGATCCTGAGCTGAAAGCAAGGGTCGGCTGCCCAACCAACCGAGCCACCCAGGCCCCCTGGAAGCGAGGTGTTTTTAAGCTGTCCGAATCCCTCTCTACCCCGTGGAGCCAATAGTCTGAACCAGGTGGAGTACAAATGCGAAATGCTTTCTTTTTCCCCTTCTGCCGTGCTCAGCTGAATCTCTTTCCCCATTATTTTGTGACAGAAAGGAGAAGAGGAGGGTTGGGCGTCTGCCTTGGGCTCAGGTCGTGACCCCAGGGTCCTGGGATCGAGTCCCGCATCGGGCTCCCTGCATGGGGCCTGCTTCTCCCTCTGCCTGTGTCTCTGCCTCTCTCATGAATAAATAAATAAAATCTTAAAAGAAGAAGAAGAAGAAGAAGAAGAAGAAGAAGAAGAAGAAGAAGAAGAAGAAGAAGAAGAAGAAGAAGAAGAAGAAGAAGAAGAAGAAGAAGAAGAAGAAGAGGAGGAGGAGAAAGGAGAAGAGGAACATGTTCCCTAAATGGTGTGCCATCTCCTCTCGGCTGCGCCGCCTCTCTACCTAAACCTTACTGGTCACTGATGCTCCCCTGCTCCAAGCATCCAGATTCTAGGTGAGCATGTCAGTGGGGCCTGCGTCGTTGTTTGACGTGGGAGGTCACTCGGGCTTGACTGCTTCAACCGACCCTCATCTCCCGTCCCCAGGGGTCTCCACGAGGGTCATGTTCCTCCCGCGACCCAAGGGTCATATCCAGGCTCCTCCAGGAGGCCTTTGTCTGCACACCCCACCGAGGGCAGCAGCTTCAGGCCAGGAGCCGGATTCCAGCCTCAGTGAGGACAGGAGATGCCAACTCCTTCCTTAACATTGTGTGGTTTCTGCGATGCTCCCAGGACCCTCACGGCCCAGGGTGGGAACATTCCCGAACCACCAAGTCATCCTACTTCCCACCTGACCGCGCCTGAGAAGCCAGGACTGGTGCTCCCCACCCCTGTCTCTCCAGGCACCTACCTTTGTGGACTTACAGGGGCAGGTGATAAAGCACCAGGAGCAGGCTCAGCCGCCCCCTGCCCCGCCTGGGAGGGTACCGGGGCTCTGCTGTTTTCAACTCTATATAGACAGTTGAGGTACAGAAAACCTCCTTTGTTCTCAGCCTGGGATCCCGGTTGCCAGTTCTGATTACATCAGAGAGAAACTCCCTGTTGGTTGCTGGCGCTAGTAGGCCGGGGTCACCTCTAACATTTCCAGGCTCCCTTTTTCAAGCAGAGACAGCAAGCCTTCTTCAGACTGACATCTGCCCACAGACTATGGCCACTTGGCTTTTCTTGCACTTATCTTCACAGAATAGTTTATTTATGACAAGTGGTATGGATTTTTCCATTTACCATAGTGAGAGGACGTTTTATTTTATTGTATTTTTTTTCAGGACGTTTTATTTTTAGATGATATTATAGAAGGTAGTTAGAAAGTAATTTTGTTCAAAGAAAAATATTTGCTTGATAATTGTACCGTTGGCCAATGGACATGGACAAATAGTGAAAGTGCTATGAGAGCCATTGAAAGTTCCTGAAACGTAGGAATAGGCCTTAGGAGCAAGAGTTAAACTGCACTGAGGCATGATGAAAGTAGCTTACAGGTGCCTGGCTGGCTCAGTCCACAGAGCATGCATTGTTTGATCTTGGGGATCTGAGTTCAAGCCCCTTGTTGGCTGTGCAGATTACTTTATTTTATTTATTTATTTATTTTTAAAGATTTTATTTATTTATTTATTCATGAGAGACACACACAGAGAGAGAGAAGCAGAAACACAGGCAGAGGGTGAAGCAGGCTCCATGCAGGGAGCCCAACATGGGACTCGATCCCAGGACTCCAGGATCATGACCTGAGCCAAAAGCAGATGCTTAACCACTGAACCACCCAGGTGTCCCTGTACAGATTACTTTAAAAGAATAAAATCTTAAAAAATAAAAGTAGCTTACCAATAAGAAAAATGGTTTACCTAATAGATGTTTATTCAATGTTAGGGATTCACTCTAGCACTGAATATAACATGTTTGGTGGTTTTTTTTCCCCCTTTAAAAAAAAAAGATATTTATTTATTTGTTTGTTTGTTTGTTTATGGCAAGCAGGGGGAGGTGCAGACGGAGAGGGAAAGAGGGAATCCCAAGCAGACTCCGTGCGGAGCACCCAGCCTGACGTGGGGCTTGATTCCACAACCCTGAGATCATGAGTTGAGCAGAAATCAAGAGTCAGATAGTCAACTGACTGACCCACCCAAGCATACCACCCCCTGTCTGTGGGTCTTTTAAAATAGCCTCATTGAAGTTTAATTTATATACCATAAAATTCCACATTTTAAGTATACATTCAATGCCTTTTATTTAGTAAATGTACGGAGTTGTGCATCCACCACCACAATCCAATTTTAGAGCATTTCCATCACAGCCCGAAGATCCCCCGCGTGCATTTGCAGTGGCTCTCCCTCCCCTCTTGCCCCTGCTCCAGGCAACTCTAACCTACTTTGTCTCTATAGATTTGTCTTTTCTGGACTTGCTTTTCCTCATGTAACGGGTCTTAGAGAATATGTGATCTTTTTTGTCTGGCTTATATCATTAGCATAATGTTTTTGTGGTTCACTCATGAATAATGCGGCTATGAACATTCACACACACGGCTTTGTGTAGACATATGTTTTCATTTCTCTTGGATAAGTGCCCAGTGGTAGAAATGCTGGGTTGTATGGTACATTTAGGTTTAACTTTTTAAGAAACCACCAAACTCTTTCCCAAAGAAGCGGCTCCATTTTCCACTCCTACCAGCAAAGGATGAGAGTGCCAGGTCCTTTTGTGGGTATACATAGATTATTTTGCGTAGATTTTTGTGATCATATCGTAACCACCACTTTATAGGCGGAAAAGCTGAGATTGAAAGAGGTTGACGGACTTGTGAGCATTGACAGAGCCAATATTCAACCATGTGTGATCCCAAAGCCACCCTTCCTCTACTACGGGACTAGGCTCTGTACTGGATGCTTCCACAGGGACTGGAGAGGGTGCTTGGCTTTTTGGCTCATTCATTTTAAGGAGCCACACCAGAGATCAGATGAGTAATGGAGCCTTAAGCCAGGCAAGGAGGTCTTCTGTTTCCTACCCCCTGGTCTTGGATGCCAAGCCCCGGAAATGATTCACACGACTCACTTCTTTCTTCAAGTCTGGAATGATACTTCCGTCTCACTTAACAGGTGACACAGCAAATGAACAGGCTGGGGGATGGAAACAGGCCCCGTTACTGTGGACTTTGACAGTCTGGTAATCGCTTGGCTGGCCACAGAACAGGGAGAGGAGAGTTTTGCATGCCTCTTGTCTCTGAGTCAGCAAGTAGTGGGTTACTGAAATCACATCCGCTAACAAGTCCAGGCAACTGCTGACTGCATTGCTCCCCCGCCTTGTTGGGTAGGGTTGGTCAAAATACAAACAGCAAGATATGGGTAACCTGATTACATAAACACAAGGGAGACAACACAGTCAAATTGAAAAGATTGAAAGGGGTGCCTGGGTGGCTCAGTTACTTAAGTGAGCACCCAACTCTTGATTTGGCCCCAGTGGTGATCTTGGGATCGTGGGATTGAGCCCTACGTCGGGCTCCTCACTCAGCCAAGAGTCTGCTTGATGTTCTCTCTCTCCCTCTGCCTCTCCCTGTGTTCTCACTCTCTCTCTCTAAAATATATAAAGTAATCTTTAAAAAAAAGAAAAAAAGATCAAGTAAGAATGCCTGCTTTCTGTAATCTTTAACTTCAGCTGGATTTTTAATAAAAATCTATCTTCTCTTATTTATATCTTCCCAGGGGCATCGTGTTAGGGTAAATAAGCATGGAATCTGGCATTTTCATTCATTCATCCTTCACAGTGGGACCGAGTCTTCAGCTTTGTATCCCCTGCAGTGCTTAGCATGATGTCTTGTAACATCAGACCTTCATCATATCTCACCTGGACTACAGCAATCAATCTCCCAGTGGTCACCCCCCATCTGTATCTCTGCTACGCAGCCCATTTTCCACACTGTCTCCAGAATTATCTCTCTAAAACACAGTCTGTATTCAAAAAGAGATGATGACATTTTATTATTTAATTAGATTCATGGTGTTGCCAGTGGCAAAGGTAGTGCCACACATGTCTGCGCAATTAAAGATTCACACTGATTTATGGTGCGGCCAAAAGAAAAGGGGGAAAAAAAGATATTTTAAGGCTGTCAATTGCTGTGTGGAAAAAAAAAATCCATATTCTTTAGCGGGTTATAAAACAGCATTTGTAACCTGGCTCAGCACTCTGCAGCTTGATTTCTTACTATTCTCTTTCCTTCTCTGCTCTAAAAGAACCACTTATTGGGGAAGCCTGGCTGGCTCAGTCAGTGGACCATGGGACTCTTGATCTTGGGGTTGTGAGTTAAAGTCCTGTGTTGAGCATGGAGCCTACTTTATAAATACATGCATACATACATAAAAGGACCACTTATCCACTCTCCTGATGTTTCCTTGTACCTATAGCAGGCCTGAACATAAAGCAGTGTTCAATAAATACTTTTTGGTAAATTTTTTTTTTAAGTCATTGCCATATCCAAGGTCATTTTAGGTTTTCTTCTATGTTATTTTTTTTAAAGATT
Organism: Canis lupus familiaris; assembly: GCF_011100685.1. NCBI lineage: Eukaryota > Metazoa > Chordata > Mammalia > Carnivora > Canidae > Canis > Canis lupus. The sequence continues at coordinate 4,847,690 of NC_049226.1, forward strand.
TTATTTATTTGTTCATGAGAAACAGAGAGAGAGAGAGAGAGAGAGAGAGAGATTCAGAGACACAGGCAGAGGGAGAAGCAGGCTCCATGCAGGGAGCCTGACATGGGACTTGATGCCGGGTCTCCAGGATCACACCCTGGGCTGAAGGCAGCGCTAAACCTCTGAGCCATCCGGGCTGCCCCTTTTTGGTAAATTGATTATTGTTCTGACCTGTTAACAGTTGTATAAATTCAACAAGTCTTCAAAGGAGACTTTTGCTAAATCCTAGGACTTTCTTCATCACAGAGGAGGCATAAAAATGGTAAATAAATGACACTTTTTTTCTCTTTTCCTCCGAGTGCAACTACTAATTCATTCGATCTATGATATATTTTTTAAGTTTTTGTATATTTTTATTTTAAAATTGCCAGCGTCTACCCTTCAAAGTATAAGAAATTAAAAAAAAAGTAGCAAGAGTGCTAATTTTCTTAACATCAGACTGTTTAGTGAATTGCAATGTGAAAGGCTTTAATGGTCATTTAAACTTGGATTGCTAATTCTTTTCTTAGGAAAACATAATAGGACAAAGAAATAAAGAAAAGAAAACATAAAGTCTCATAGGATGTTCAAGATGGCTTATGCTTTACAAACCACACATAGGTCAACATTTCATAGTTCTGTCAATGCCTTTCTGGGAAGTGAGTGAGTTAAAACCACCAAGAGAATCTTAAAATTTGGTCAATTTCAGATGAGCCTATATATTTGTAAATTTCAGATGAGCATATACATTTGTAAATTTCATGATATATTAATGATTTTATCATCAAATGTCCTATTCTATTTTATATATGACCACCCTCATAAACAAGTTGACATAATAGAATTCATTATCAAACTGTTTAATTAAATACATACAGGTAGGGATCCCTGGGTGGCTCAGCGGTTTGGTGCCTGCCTTTGGGCCAGGGTGTGATCCTGGAGTTCCTGGATCGAGTCTCACATGGGGCTCCCTGCATGGAGCCTGCTTCTCCTTCTGCCTGTGTCTCTGCCTCTCTCCCTCTCTCTCTCTCTCTCTCTCTGTATCTCTCATGAATAAATAAAATCTTAAAAAAAAATACATACAGGTATTACTTAAAAACTAACCATGTGCCAGAGGTGCCTGGATGGCTCAGTTGGAAGACTGTGTGACTCTTGATCTTGGGTTTGTGAGTTTAAGCCCTATGTTGGGTGTTCAGATTACTTAAATAAATAAAACTTTAAAAAGGGCAGCCTGGGTGGTTCAGCGGTTTAGCACCGCCTTCAGCCCAGGGCCTGATCCTGGAGACCCGGGATCAAGTCCCACATCGGGCTCCCTGCATGGAGCCTGGTTCTCCCTCTGCCTGTGTCTCTGCCTCTCTCTCTCTGTGTCTCTCATCAGTAAATAAATAAAATATTTTAATAATAATAATAATAATAATAATAATAATAATAATATAAAAAAGGCCACAACAAAAAACTAAGCAATGTGCCAAAAGAAAGCCTAGAAAAAAATTGTAGCAAATTTGACAATATATTGTCATATAACAATAGGTTATTATATAAAAGGCTATTAAGATGAAATAGAACACTGTATCCAACAATGTTAATGGGCAAACAGTTTGAAAGACAGATCACCAAGGAGGCAAAATGATTAATAGTTACTATAAGAAAGCCACTCAGTCCTAATTTCACCAGAAATCAATATACCACCCCTTGCTGAGCAAACTAGCCAAAGCTAAAGGAAAAATTAGTTTCTCATCCATGCCTCATGAGTACGTGATAAAACAAAGAACTTCTATATTTCTAGTGGCAATATAAAATTGGTACAGTCCCTTTGTAATGCTGTTTGGCAATATAGTCAAGGATCTTAAAAATGTTCATGCTTTTTTTGGTAATTTCACTTCTGGGATCGATGCTAAGGGAATAGTCCTACATGAAGAAAAAAGAAATATAATATGAAGAAAGATATTTGTCAAACATTTTATGTATACATATATATTTTTATATATAAATTATATGGGCAGCCTGGGTGGCTCAGCGGTTTAGCGCCACCTTCCGCCCAGGGTGTGATCCTGGAGACCCGGTATCGAGTCCCACATCAGGCTCCCTGCGTGGAGCCTGCTTCTCCCTCTGCCTGTATCTCTGCCTCTCTCTCTCTCTCTCTCTCTGTGTTTCTCAAGAATGGATAAATAATAATAATGATGATGATAATAATAATAATAAAATAATAATAAAAAAAATAATAATGATAATAATAATAATAAAATAATAATAAAAATAATAATAATAAAATAATAATAAAAATAAATTTAAAATAATTTAAAATAATAATAAAAATTTTATTTTTTAAAAATAAAAAAGAATGGATAAATAAAATCTTTTAAAAATAATTAATTAAATAAATAATATATAACATATATATATATATAAAATTGCAAACCACCTAAATATTCAACAGTAGGAGGACATAAGAGGAGTTATTATATATTTATTTGACGAATATGATATAGCAAATATGAATTGGCATGAATGACTCCCGGAGACAATATTGAGAAGACAATAAAAGCAAGTTGTAGAACACACACTGTATGATACTAATTACAGAAAGTTTGAAATATACAAATGAAAGTACTTAGTGAGGGATACATGCGTATGTGGTAAAAGTATTAAGAAACGCATAGACTGGGGCACCTGGGTGGCTCAGTTGGTTTAGCCGCCTACTCTTGGTCTCGGCTCAAGTCATGATTTCACAGTCACGGGACTGAGTCTCACATTAGGTTCTGCGACTACCGCAGAGTCTGTGTGGGACTCTCTCTCCCTCTCCATCTGCTCCTTCCCTCTTCTCAAATAAATAAATAAATCATAAAAGAAGAAGAAGGAGGAGAAGGAGAAGGAGAAGGAGAAGAAGAAGAAGAAAGAAGAAGAAGAAGAAGAAGAAGAAGAAGAAGAAGAAGAAGAAGAAGAAGAAGAAGAAGAAGAAGAAGAAGAAGAAGAAGAAATGTATAGACTGAATAGTTTCTTCCTCTCAGATCTCACAGGGGAGGCTGCAGTTTTGGGGGTAGGGCTAGAGGAAAGAAAACTGGTGTAGTTCTTTCTTTTCTTCCCATTTGAAATTCTGAGTGACTTTAGGAAACACTAGAGGGATGATTTAATGGGACTTGGTAAACAATTAATTTGTTTAATTGACATAGAGTCAAAATCTTGAGGATTTGATCACACAGTTGTTTGGGTCATGGAAGATGAGTATTAATAGGAGGGGAATTGTTGATTTTTTTTTTATGATAAGTTTCAGGTGTTGGCAAAACTTCCATATACGAATTGATAATCTTGGTAGGTCAATTAGAATAAGCAGATGAGAAGAAAAATAAAGTGACTATAAAAAGAAAAAGAGATGATTCTCTTTCTACTGAAATAATAAAATGTATTTGCCTATTTCTTTTTTTTTTTTTTTAATATTTTACTTATTTATTTAAGGGGGGGCAGCGAGAGAGGAAGAAGGAATCTAAAGCAGATTCCATGTTGAGTGTGGAGCCTGATGCAGGGCTGGATCCCACCCGCCTGAGATGCTGACTTCAGCTGAAACCATGAGTCGGACCCTTAACAGACTGAGCCACTCAGGTGGTGCCCCTGTTTTGCCTATTTCTAAACCTGTTTATAGCAAGGCTTCATATGACTTGAGAAAGAGAGAACAGTATTTCACAGTCTTGAAGATAATTAAACAATGACAATTTTTTTTTTCTTATTGCCAGGAATGCCATTAATTTATGTCTGTCTGTACTTGGGGAACAGACAGCGTCTTATTAAACTCTCTCTAAGGAAACAATTCTATGGATGGGAGGGGTGGTGAAAGAAATACAAAAATAGAAAATTCGATCAGAGAGCTTCTGTGATGTATGACATCTTCAAAAATCAACTTCAAACATCTAAATAGTGGGGAATGGGTGTTACTTTTCATCTCATGAATATACTCTTTATTCCAAGGATGGCAAAAGCCAATGCTGGCAAGTGTTTGCTTTCCTGTCTTTGTCGGGCACTGGGGTATATTGACAAATAAGTATTTGAATCTTCTTAGTGGGTGAAGTTTTCTGAATTCTGCATAGGGCCCACCTCTGGGTGTGTCACTTTTGTTCAAAGTGTGGTCCATGGACCAGCAGCAACAGTGTCACCTTAGAATTTGTTTGGAATACAGAATCTCTGACCCCTCCTCAGCCCTTCTGAATTATAATCTGTATTTTATACAGGATCCCCACAGGGCTCACGTGCAAATTAAAATTTGGAAAGCAGCGATGTAGCCAACTAAGAAAATGAAACTCAATATAAAAGTCCCTTGGATTTTAGTAATTATTAAAAGGCAGTGATTCTTAATCTTTATAGGGTTTTGGGCTCCTTTGAATGTGCTGGAAATCATGAAATCTTCCCTCAGAAAACAAATGCACATATGAACTAGAACACGATACTTGGCATAAAACTTTTCTAGGGATTCAAGAGTTGTAAGGTTAAAAGCGAGGGTCTTATTTTTCTTCTCTAACCTGGGGGGAAAACTTTCAATAATTTGCGTATGAATGGACTGAATGACTAGGGCTCCAACACGACCTGAATAGTTGAAATGTTTGTGTGAGCCTGTGACTTTTGTACGAAGGAACAAAAGAACCTGAAAAGTATTTTTTTCTAGAACTGTAGTTACCAGCAGTTGGTTGCATTTGTAGGTATTGGTGATGAATGTTTCTGCCTGGTGAGGAAATACATTTAAACTTGAAAAAAAAACCAAAAAACCTTAATTTTGTTTTGAATGAAATGAGGAGATTGGATGCCATACTAGAATTTGAAAAGGAAACTTGAGAGAAAAGAATCCTGCTTAATTCTCAAGCTCTCTGCTGGTTACTTTAATACGATAAGAAAGAGAAGTTAGGCGAATATTTACATTCCATGACCACAGGAGTAGAGTAAATAAAAAACACTGTTAAGGAGGAGAAAAGGTCCTACTTAAATTTAAATCTATGCAGAACCTGTCTCTTGTTAAAGTTTGTTGAGAAGGAGCAAAAGCTCAAGCAACTGAAAATCCAAACAGGAAGTATCATGTAGCCATGAAGAGGCTCTTCCTCTTGCTTTTTACTGTCTCCTACTTTCAATAGTCAGAGAACTCTGGTCCCTACTAACAGAAGACTATTTCTCTAGCCAATGGCACTTGGTTTCCTCTCAGTCTTTAAAATTATGGCTCCAGAGCCTTGCTAACAATGTCACTGTGTTTTACTCTTCTTTATTGCCGAATGTTCTAGAAAAATCCATCCTAATTTTTAAAATCTGATTTGCATCAGCAATATCTATTTCTGAGGATTATTGGTGGATTACCCATAAACATTCAGAACAATGTTTCTGTGGATCTTAATCTGTACTATATTTGGCAGAGGGTTTTGTTTTCTAAAAAATTTTCCATTTCCTTTCTCCCATTCGGCCTAAGACTTATCCCAGTTTACTGTTTGGCCAGCCAATATATTTGCAATCCCACTCAGATGAAATGTGGCCACGCGAAAGCTGTAAGAGCACTTATACAAAAAGAGGGGTTTAACTCAAAATAGAAATTGCCCTGTATTGAGTTTTTTAAAAAACCAAGTTTTAAGTGAACCAGAAAAGGTGCTCTGAAATGTTTTGTCGCTGAAAATTCTTAGAAAGTAAGTTCTGTAATATTTTCTGGAAGCTATCCTTTTGGAAACTGGTCCTTCACCTTCTCTTAGTCTACTAAAAAAAAAAAAAAAAAAAAAATTTCTCTCCTAAAAATTTTTTCTTACTACCCCCAGACGACTTTTCCCACCACTGGTTCAGAATCTGCATTTGTCTTCCTCTTCTACCCACCGTGGTGTCCTGTTGCGTTCTCCGTCCCTGTGCAGCTAGAGGTTGAGCCAAATCAGAAACAAGAGGAAAAAGCTGGCCAAAGGCCACTGCTTGTTTAAAACACTGTACATTTACTACAGTTCTCGGCTTCTGCCTGGGAAGCGCCCTTCACAAGGAAGCAGCCGGCAATCCAGCTCCTCTATCAGCTCAGCCACAGGTGAGAGCAAACCGGGGGCTCGGGGCTGTACCTTACACACCACTCTGGAACCAGAGGTGTGAGCAGACACACGAACCGCATGGCGGGCAGTCGTGTTTCTGCCGTCAGCAAGCAGTGCAGACAGGATCCCTGACCTTGGCAAGGGAGCCGACCACAGGCGACAGGAGTGTGCCTGGAGCAGAAACCTACCCCCCTGCGACTCCAAATATTCCTTCCTAATAAATAATTGACTCATCTCATGCATCTCATTTCTGTGTAGAATGCTCTCCGTGCCTACATACTTCTAGGGTGTTTCCTATGATGATTATTACTATTTAGGAAAACTACTAATTGGTATGTATGTATGTATTTATCTATTTGAGAGACAGAGATGGAGGCTGGTGGGGGGGTGTAGAGGGAGAGCAAGAGAGCAGGCCTTGAGCAGGCCTCACACCCAGCGTGGGGCCCGATTTGGGGCTCCATCTCACAACCCTGAGATCATGGCTTGAGCCGAAATCGAGTCAAGGACGCTCAAGCCGCTGAGCCCCCAAGTGCCCCTGTATTTAATTATTTTGCATGTGGTCACAATTTTACAGTCTTATAGACTGGATGGCATATCACCACATTTCCTTTGGCTTTCTGCACATAATGCAGATTTTGGGTTTTTTCCCTTCCCATCACTGTCTCTTATTATTCTTTTATATTTTATCTTATGGGTTTGAACTTTCAGGGCAGGGATAAATGACTGCATAACTGTTGCATTGTTATGATCTCCTCTTATTGGAAATGCTTCAGTCAATTATCATGAGTTGCATACTGCAGTGGGTGGAATTGTGTCCCCCCAAAAAGGTGTGTTACAGACCTAGCCTTCAGTACCTGTGAATGTGACTTTATTTGGAAATAATTTTTGCAGTTGTAATCAGATTAAGGTGAGGTCGTGGCTCAGTGGTTGAGCATCAGCCTTTTGCTTGGGTTGTGATCCCGGAGTCCCTGGATCGAGTCCCACATTGGGTTCCCTGCGTGGAGTCAGCTTCTCCCTCTGCCTGTGTCTCTGCCTCTCTGTGTATGTCTCGTGAATAAATAAAATCTTAAAAAAAGAAAAAAGGATGGGCCATAGGTCCAATTATTGTTGTCTTTAAAGGAAAGGGAGATCTAGAGACATACACAAACACACAGAGGGAAGTGAGCCACACAAAGGTGGAGGCGCAATTGGAGTGATGTCACTATGAGCAGAGGCACACTAAGGATTGTCAGCAGCACCAGCAGCGAGGAGGAGGCCAGGAAGGATCCTTCCCTGGAGCCTTGTGAAGAAACATGCTCTTGCTAAATCATTAGCTCTTGCTAATGATTTTGGACTTCTAGCCTCCAGAACTGTGACAGAATTGATGTCTATTATTTACGCCATCTAGTTTATGATAAATTGTTCCTAGTAAACTAATAAAGATATTGTCTGTGGGTTTTGCATGTGTGTGTTTTAAAATAGATTTTTAAGAACACTTCTATTTCTCTTTCAGATTTTTATTTTTTTAAGTAACTCTATATCCGATATGGGGCTCAAATTCATAACCCCAAGATCCAGAGTCACGTGCTACTGACTGAGCCAGCCAGGTGATGTTTTCTTAAAAAAAAAAAAAAAAAAAAAGATTGTATTTATTTGGAGAGAGAGAGAGAGAACACCCAGGCAAGGGAGGAATATGTGCTCTGACTGCAGGACCCTGAGATAATGACCTAAGCCGAAATCAAGAGTCAGACACCTAACCAACTAAACCACCCAGGTGCCCCCAGGTGCCCATCTTTGATTTTGATATAACTGTGATGATATATATATTTTTAAGATTTTCTTTATTTATTCATGAGAAACACAGAGACAGAAGCAGGCTCCCCATGGGGAGCCCTATGTGGACTCCATCCTGGGGCCCCGGGAATCACAACCTGAGCCAAAGGCAGATGCTCAACACTGAGCCACCCAACTGCCCTTGTGATGATATAATATACCTTGGATTTTATATCTTCATATTGTAGTCTTTTTTAAAAATTTTTTTTTTTTACTTTTTGTGCTTGGCAATCTCCTCCACTTCTCTGGACCCTCCATCCCTCCATCCATAACACCCCAACCCACATATCCAGGTAACTGTTTAATACTTTTCTCCATCCTCAACTACATGTGCAACGCATATATGTGATACATATATTCACAAATGTACAGATATCCTCATATACAAAAATATGCACATTAAATAAATAGCAGTTTTCTGATTATTTGCCTTTATTTATTTATTTATTATTTTTTTAAAATTTTTATGTATTTTATGATAGTCACACAGAGAGAGAGAGTGAGAAAGAGAGAGAGAAAGAGGCAGAGACATAGGCAGAGGGAGAAGCAGGCTCCATGCACCAGGAGCCCGACGTGGGATTCGATCCCGGGTCTCCAGGATCGCGCCCTGGGCCAAAGGCAGGCGCCAAACCGCTGCGCCACCCAGGGATCCCTATTTATGTTTTTATTTATTTATTTTTGGTGTCTCATTTCTTTTTTAATTTAAATTCAATTAATTAGCATATAATGTATTATTAGTTTCAGAGGTAGAGTTCAGTGATTCATCAGGCTTATATATACACCCAGTGCTTATCACATCACTTGTCCTCCTTAATGCCCATCAAAGAATTACCCCATCCGACCACCACCCTCCCCTCCAGCACCCCTCAGTTTGTTTTCTATGATTAAGAGTCTCTTATGGCTTGTCTCTCTCTCTGATTTTGTCTTGCTTAATTTTTATCTCTCTTGCCCTCTGATCCTCTGTTTTGTTTCTTAAATTCCATATATGAGTGAGATGATATAACTGTCTTTCTCTGATTAACTTTTTCACTCAGCATAATACCTTCTGGTTCTATCCACGTCATTGCAAATGGTAAGATTTCTTTCTTTCTTTTTTTTTTTTTTTGGTGGCTGAGTAATAGTCCACTGGATATATTACCACTTCTTCTTTATCCATTTATCTGTCGATGGACATCTGGGCTCTTCCCACAGTTTGGCTATTGTGGACTGTGGAGGCCAAGAAAATTAGGGCCATTCAAGTTTAACATTGGTACAAGTACAGCCATTGTAGCTTCGGTAGCCATCTCAGGCCACTGTGACCAGGCCACTGTGACCAGGAACTGAACTCTACCTTACCCCAGCTACAGAAAAAAACACAAAGCATGCCCTTATTGGAAAAAGGAAGCAAGAGCTTATGAGACCTCTTTATTGGAGATTCTCACACTCCCACTCTTACTGAAAAACCCCACCTTACCCCTAGACCAGCCCATAAAAACCCAGCTGTAACCCACCTCGGGGTCCAAGTCCCTGCTCCGCTGTGTCAGGTATACTTGGACCCAAGCTTGAGCTTGTTAATAAACCCTCATGTACTTGCATCAGTGTCAGCTCCTTGGTGGTTTTCTCGGATTTGCAATCTTGGGCACAACATGGACATTGCTGCTATGAACATTGGGGTGCAGGTGCCCCTTTGGATCACTACATTTGTATCTTTGGGGTAAATACCCAGTAGTGCAATTGCTGAGTTGTAGTGTTAGCTCTATTTTCAACTTTTTTGAGGAATCTCCATCCTGTTTCCCAGAGCGGCTGCACCAGCTTAGGTTCCCACCAGCAGTGTACGAGGGTTCCCCTTTCTCCGCATCCTCACCAACATCTGTCACTTCCTGGGTGGTTAGTTTTAGCCATTCTGTCCAACGTGAGGTGAATCTCATTGTAGTTTTCATTTGTATTTCCCTGATGCTGAGTGATGTGGAGCATTTTTTCATGTGTGTGTTGGCCACGTGTATGTCTTCTTTGGAGAAATGTCTGTTCATGTCTTTGGCTTATTTCTTGATTGGATTACATGTTCTTTGGGTATTGAGTCTGATACGTTCTTTATAGATTTTTGGATACTAGCCCTTCATCTGATAAGACATTTGCAAATATTTTCTCCTATTCTGTAGATTCTCTTTTGGTTTTGTCGACGTCTTCCTTTGCTGTGTAAAAGCTTTTTATATTGATGAAGTCCCAACAGTTCGTTTTTGTCTTTGTTTCCTTTGCCTTTGGAGACGTATCTAGCAAGAAATTGCTGCGGCCCAGGTCACAAAAGTTGCTGCCTGTGTTCTCCTCTAGTATTTTGATGGATTACTGTTTCATATTCAGGTCTTTCATCCATTTTGAGTCTATTTTTGTATGTGGTGTAAGGGAATGGTCCAGTTTCGTCTGCATGTGGCTGTCCAATTTTCCCAACACCATTTGTTGAAGAGACTCTTTATTCTGTTGGGTAGTCTTTCCTGCTTTGTTGAAGATCAGTTGACCATAGAGTTGAAGGTCCATTTCTGGGTTCTCTATTCTGTGCCATTGATCTGTTTCTGTTTTGTGCCAGTACCATGCTGTCTTGATGATCACAGCTTTGTAACAGAGCTTGCGGTCCAGGATAATGGTGCCAAGGCTTTTCTTTTTCAACATTCCTTTGGCTATTCAGTGTATTTTATGGTTCCATACACATTTTGGGATTGTTTGTTTCAGCTCTGTGAAGGAAGTTGATGATATTTTGATAGGGATTGCATTGAATGTATAGATTGCTCTGGGTAGCATAGACATTTTCTTTTCTTTTTTCTTTTCTTTTCTTAGACTCCGTGAGTCTTTTTTTTAAAGGATTTATTTATTTATTTATGATAGAGAAAGAGAGAGAGAGAGGCAGAGACACAGGAGGAGGGAGAAGCAGGCTCCATGCCAGGAGCCTGACGCGGGACTTGATCCTGGGCCTCCAGTATCACACCCTGGGCCGAAGGCAGGCGCCAAACCGCTGAGCCACCCAGGGATCCCCTAGCATAGACGTTTTCACAATATTTGTTCTTCCAATCCATGAACATGGAATGTTTTTCCATTTCTTTTTGTCTTCCTCAACTTCTTTCATGAGTGTTCTGTAGTTTTCTGAGTACAGATCTTTTACTACTTTGGTTAGGTTTATTCTTGGGTATCTTATGGTTTTTGGTGGAATTGTAAATGAGATCGACTCTTGATTTCTTTTTCTTCTGTCTCATTGTTAGTGTATAGAAATGCAACTGATTTCTGTGCATTGATTTCATATCCTGCCACTTTGCTGAATTCCTGTATTGGTTCTAGCAATTTTGGGGTTGAGCCTTTTGGATTTTCCACATAGAGTATCATGTTGTCTGCAAAGAGTAAGAGTTTGTCTTCTTCTTTGCCAATTTTTATGCCTTTTATTTCTTTTTGTTGTCTGATTGCTGAGGCTAGGACTTCCAGTATATGTTTTTTTTTTTTTTTTTTTTTTTCTTCCAGTATATGTTGAACAACAATGGTCATAGTGGACATCCCTGTCATGTTTCTGACCTTAGGGGAAAAGCTCTCAGTTGTTCCCCATTGAGAATGATATTCACTGTGGGCTTTTCATAAATGGCTTTTAAGATATTGAGGAATGCTCCCTCTATCCCTATACAGTAAAGAGTATCAATCAAGAAAGGATATACTTTGTCAAATGCTTTTTTTTGCATCTATTGAAAGGATTATATGGTTCTTGTCCTATATTTTATCAATGTGGTGTATCATGTTGATTGATTTGTGGATGTTGAACCACCCTTGAAGCCCAGAAATAAATCCCACTTGGTCGTGGTGAATAATCCTTTTAATGTACTGTTGGGTTCTATTGGCTAGTATCTTGGTGAGAATTTTTGCACCCGTGTTCATTTTTTGGTCGGGTCTCTGGTTTTGAGATCAAGGTAATACTGGCCTCGTAGAAGGAGTTTGGAGATTTTCCTTCCATTTCTATTTTTTGAAACCACTTCAGAAGAATAGATACTAATTCTTCTTTAGATGTTTGGTAGAATTCCCCTGGGAAGCCATCTGGCCCTGGACTTTTTTTTTTTTTTTTTTTTAAAGGAATGGCAGCTCCTATTCTTTTTATTTATTTATGATAGTCACAGAGAGAGAGAGAGAGGCAGAGACACAGGCAGAGGGAGAAGCAGGCTCCATGCACCGGGAGCCCAACGTGGGATTCGATCCCTGGTCTCCAGGATCGCGCCCTGGGCCAAAGGCAGGCGCTAAACCACTGCGCCACCCAGGGTTCCCGTGGCCCTGGACTTTTGTTTCTTGGGAGACTTTTGATGACTCCTTCAATTTCCTTGCTGGTTTTGGGTCTGTTCAGGTTTTCTATTTCTTTCTGTTTTAGTTTTGGTATTTTTTTTAAAAAGATTTTATTTATTCATGAGAGACAGAGAGAGAGAGAGAGAGAGAGAGAGAGAGGCTGAGACACAGGGAGAGGGAGAAGCAGGCTCCATGCAGGGAGCTTGACGTGGGTCTCAATCCCGGTCTCCAGGATCACGCCCTGGGCTGAAGGTGGTGCTAAATCGCTGAGCCACCCAGGATGCCCGAGTTTTGGTAGTTTATACGTGTCGAGGAACACATCCATTTCTTTCAGATTGCCTAATTTGTTGGCTCATAATATGTTCTTATTCTTGTTTGTATTTCTTTGGTGCTGGTTGTGATCTCTCCTCTTTCAGTCATGATTTTATTTATTTGGGTCCTTTCTCTTTTCTTTCTGATAATTCTAGACAGGGATTATCAATCTTATTGGTTCTTTCAAAGAACCATTTCCTAGTTTCATTGATCTGTTCTACTGATTTTTTGTTTCTATTTCATTGACTTCTGCTCTAATCTTTATTAACTCTCTTCTCCTGCTGAGTTTAGGCTTTATTTGCTATACTTTCTTCAGAGCCTTTACATGTAGGATTAGGTTGTGTATTTGAGACCTTTCTTGTTTCTTGAGAAATACTTGTAATGTTATATAATTCCTTCTTAGGTGCCTTTGCTGCATCCCAAAGGTTTTGAACAGTTGTTTTCATTTTCATTTGTTTCCACCAATTTTTAAAATTCTTCTTTAATTTTCTGGTTGATCCATTCATTCTTTAATAGGATGTTATTTAATCTCTATGTATATCAGTTACTTCCAAATATCCTCTTGTAATTGAGTTCAAGTTTTAAGCATTGTGGTCTGAAAATATGCACAAGATGATCCCAGTCTTTTGACACCAGTTGGGACCTGATTTATGACCCATTACATGGTCTATTCTGAAGAATGTTCCATGTGCACTTGAAAGGAATGTGTATTCTGTTGCCTTAGGATGGAATTGTTTCCTCGTTGATCTTCTGCTCAGATCATCTGTCCATTGCAGTGAGTGAGGTGTTAAAATCACTAACTATTATTATATTATTATCAATGTGTTTCTTTAATTTTTGTTATTAATTGGTTTATATAATTGGCAACTCCCATGCTATGGGCATAAATATTTACAATTGTTAGATCTTGTTGGATAGACCCTTTAATTATGATCTAGTGTCCTTCCACATCTTTATTACAGTCTTTGGTTTATTTATTTTTTATTTTTTTAAAAGATTCTATTTTATTTATTCATGAGAGATATAGAGAGAGACATTGAGAGAGAGAGAGAGGCACAGACACAGGCAGAGGGAGAAGCAGGCTCCATGGCTGACCCAGTCTTTGGTTTAAAATCTAATTTGCCTGATATAAGGGTTGTTGCCCCAGTCTTCTTTTGGTGTCTATTAGCTTGATAAATGGTTTTCCACCCCCTCACTTTCAATCTGGAAGTGTCTTAGGGTCTAAAATGAGTCTCTTGCAGACAACATATCGATGTGTCTTGCTTTTTTATCCAATCTGATACCCTGTGTCTTTTGATTGGGGGCATTTAGCCCATTTACATTCAGAGTAACTATTGAAAGATATGAATTTAGTGCCACTATATTACCTATAAAGTCACAGTTTCTGTACATTGTCTCTTTTCCTTTCTGGTCTATGTTACTTTTGGGCTGTCTCCTCACTTAAAAGATCCTCTTTAATATTTCTTGTAGGACTGATTTAGTGATCACAAATTCTTTTAGTTTCTGTTTATCTTGGAAGCTTTTTATCTCTCCATCTATTTTGAATGACATCCTTGCTGGACAAATTATTCCTGGCTGCATGTTTTTCTCCTTAAACACCCTGAATATATTATGCCAGTCCTTTCTGGCCTGCCCAGTCTCTTCTGGATAGATCTGCTGCCAGTCTAATGTTTCTACCCTTGTAGGTTACAGACCTCTTGTCTCAAGCTGCTTTCAGGATTTTCTTTTTGTCTCTGAGATTTGCAAGTTTCAGTATTATATGTTGAGGTGTTGAGCTATTTTTATTGATTTTTAGGAGGTTTCTCTGTGCCTCCTGGACTCAAATGCCTGTTTCCTTCCCCAAATTAGGAAGTTCTTGGCTATAATTTGCTTCAATATACCTTCTGCTTCTTTCTCTCTTTCCCTTTCTGGGATCTCAATTATTCTTTTTTTTTTTTAAAGATTTTATTTATTTATTCATGATAGACAGACACAGAGAGAGAGATAGAAAGAGAGAGAGAGAGAGAGAGGCAGAGACACAGGCAGACGGAGAAGCAGGCTCCATGTAGGGAGCCTGATGTGGGACTCGATTCCAGGACTCCAGCATCATGCCCTGGGCCAAAGACAGGAGCTAAACTGCTGAGCCACCCAGGGATCCCAATTATTCTTTTTTAAAAAAAGATTTTATTTATTGAGACACCTGGGTGGCTCAGTGGTTGAGTGTCAGCCTTTGGCTCAGGGCACGATCCTGGAGTCCCGGGATTGAGTCCTGCATGGGCTTCCTGCATGAAACCTGCTTCTCCCTCTTCCTATGTCTCTCCCTCTCTCTCTGTGTCTCTCATGAATAAATAAAATCTTAAAAAAAAAAGATTTTATTTATTTAATTGAGAGAGAGAATGAGAGCAACAGAGAGCACGAGCAGTAGGGAGGGGCAGAGGGAGAGGAGAAGCAGACTCCCTGCTGAACGGGGAGCCCGATGCAGGACCTGATTTCAGATTCTGGGATCATGACCTGAGCCAAAGGCAGATGCTTAAACTCTGCCTTTGGTGAACTGAGTGGCCCAGGTGCCCCATGGGATCTCAATTATTCTAATATTGTTTCTCTTTAGGCTATTGCTTATCTCTCAAATTCTCTCCTTGTAATCCAGTAGTTGTTTCTCTTTTTCTCAGCTTCTTTATTCCCCACCATTTTGTCTTTATATTCCTACTTTTCTCTTCTGCCTCATTTATCCTAGCCATTAGAGCCTTCATTTTGATTAGCTCTCATTACTAGCCTTTTGATTTTGACATGATTAGATTTTATTTCTTTTATTTCTCCAGGAAGGGATTCTCAAGTGTCTTCTATGCTTTTTTTCAAGCCCAGATAGCATCTTTAATAATTGCTATTCTGACCTTGAGTTCTGACATCTTACATTCAATCTGATTAGGTCCCTGGCAGTCCGTCCTGCCTCTTACTTTCTTTTTTGAGATGAGCCTTTCTGTCTTGTCATTTATCTAGAAAGTGGTCACTTTTCTATGTGTAGAGTTGCAGGTATTCTTTTCTTAGGCCTCTCATTGAGTTTGTAGGTGTTCAGAATGATTTGATAGCTATCTAGCTGAATTCCTGGTATCAAAAAACCTAAGGTCTTGTACTCATCCCACATCTTGGACTATGATCCTCATCATTCACTTTAAAAAAAAATAGAATATTACACATGTGGTGGTCAGTTATATATGTCAACTTGGTTACTCCAATAAATGCTAACCTAGGTGTTGCTATGGGGTGTTTTGTGTGATTTAAATCCATTATCAGTCACATTAAGTAATATCCTAGGTACTCTGAGAGTGCCTTATCTAATCAGTTGAAAGGCTTTAAGAGCAAAACTGAAACTTCCAGGAAAAAGAAGAAATTTCACCTCTGGATGCAAGCTTCAACCCGTGCCAGAGCGTTCCAGCCTGCCCTTCCTAATGGCCTGCCTTATGGAGTTTGGACTTGCCTAGCCAGCCCTGACAAGTCCTACAATAAATCCCTTGATATATAACCTTACTGGTTTTGTTTCTCTAGTTGAGACTTGACTGATAAAACATACTATTTTCATTTTGCTTTTTTAAATTCAATAGTCACTTGGAAATCACTCCAAGCCCATGGATATGGCTATAGTTCAGGTATATGTATATACACATATGTATGCAAATTCAATTTTAATTGATGTTACTACCTTGCTTTCCAAAAAGGCTAGAACAATTCATGATGCCACTAATATTATATAAGTGCACTCTAACAATGGATGTACTGTTCTAGCTGGCTTGCTAGAGCTTGCAACTCTTTTTTTTTTTTTTTAAGATTTTATTTATTTATTCATGAGAGACACAGAAAGCAAGGCAGAGACACAGGCAGAGGAAGAAGCAGGCTCCACACAGGGGGCCCGATGTGGAACTCAATCCCAGGACTCCAGGATCACGCCCTGGGCTGAAGGCAGACGCTGAACACCGCTGAACCAAAAAAGGGATCCCCTAGAGCTTGCAACTCTTAATCTTGGAATCATAAATTCAAGCCCCATGTTGGGCATAGGAAATTACTTTAAAAATATAATACCTAATAATTACTTTAATTTTCACTTCCTTGATGCTTAAATTTTGAGCATCTTATAATTAAACTATCTTTTTTCCTTAAAGATTTTATTTATTTATTTAAGAGAGAGTGAGATAGAGAGAGATGCCTGGGTGGCTCTGCCTTTGGCCCAGGGCATGATTCTGGAGTTTCGGGATCGAGTCCCACGTCGGGCTCCCTGCCTGAAGACTGCTTCTCCCTCTGCCTGTATCTCTCCTCTCTCTGTGTGTCTCTCATAAATAGATAAAATCTTAAAAAAAAAAACAAAACAAAAAACAAAAAACAAAAACAAAAACAAAAAAACAAGAGACAGAGCTTGAGCATGAATGGGGAAGGGGCAAAAGGGGGAGGGAGGGAGAGAGAATCTCTCAAGCTGACGCCACCCTGAGCTCGATGTGGGACTTGATCCCATGACCCTGAGATCATGACTTGAGTGGAAACCAAGAGTCAGATGCTCAACTAAGTCACCCAGGCACCTCAAAGTTTGAGCATCTTTTAATATGTTAATATGATTGGGGGCATTTGGATTTGCTCTTACCTGATATTTTCTTATTACCCTTTGTCTATTTTACCACTGGGTTCTTTACCTCTTTTTATTTTATTTTTTAAAGATTTTATTTGGGGCAGCCCGGGTAGCTCAGTGGTTTAGCGCCACCTTCAGCCCAGGGCCTGATCCTGGAGACACAGGATCGAGTCCCACGTCGGGCTCCCTGCATGGAGCCTGCTTCTCCCTCTGCCTGTGTCTTTGCCTCTCTCTCTCTCTCTCTCTGTGTCTCTCATGAATAAATAAATAAAATCTTTAAAAAAAAAAAAAGACAGGCTGTCTTTAAAAATAAATAAATAAAATTAAATAAATAAATAAATAAATAAATAAATACATAAATATTTTATTTATTTGAGAGGAGTGGGGAGGGGCAAAGGGAGAGGTAGAGGGAGAAGTAGACTCATTGCTGAGCAGGGAGTTGGACTCAGAGCTCAATCCCAGGACCCCAAGATCATGACCTGAGCCAAAGGCAGACCCTTAACTGACTGAGCCACCCAGGTGCCCCCTGTTTACCTGTTTTATAAACTTGTAAGAAATTACTCTTTGTTTTCTGTATATTAAAAGTTCTGATGTATTTTTTTTAAGATTTTATTTATTTATTCATGAGAGTCAGAGAGAGAGAGAGAGAGAGAGAGAGAGAGGCAGAGACATAGGCAGAGGGAGAAGCAGGCTCCCTACAGGGAGCTCAATGCGGGACTCATCCCAGGGCCCCAGGATCACAACCTGAACCAAAGGCAGATACCCAACCATTGAGCCACCCAGGTACCCCTGATTGTTTAATGACTTCATTTATTTTATATATATCCAAAGTTTTTATTTGCAAGTAATTAAAATATACCTACTGTCTCCATTTTAGCTTCTTTTTTCCAATACAGCTTTTTGGTTTCAAATCGTGGTGAAGAAGTTCACTGATGTTCCTTGGAGCAATGGTACATATAGTATCCTAGATTATCTTAGAAAATTTTTATTTTTATGTTTAGGTCTCTTAGTATTTTTTTAATATTATGTTTACATAAAAAAAATCTAAGACACTTTGGTAAATCCTAATTATATTAACAAATGAGACTAATTTGTCCATAGCAAATTCTTAACAATTTTTGAAATTTTCAATTATTATAATTGTCAGAAATCCCAAAAAGAATCTTAATAGCTTTTTTGAAGTGTAATTGATGTACATTAAAGTGCACATGTTTAGGGACACCTGGCTGGCTCAGTTGGTAGGGCATGCATTTCTTGATCTTGGGGTTGTGAGTTTGAGCTTACTTTAAAAAAAAGTAAAATAAGGGACGCTTGGGTGGCTCGGTTGTAAGAGTGTGCAGGTCTTGATCTCCAGGTCTTGAGTTCAAGCTCTGTGGTGGGTGTGGAGATTACTTAAATAAATAAAACCTTAAAAATAAATAAAATGCACATATTTAAAGTGGGCAATTTAATAAGCTTTGCAATATGTATACATTCATGAATCCATCACCACAATCAAAGTGAACATACTCATCAATTTACAAGGTTTCCTTGTGAACCTTTGTAATCAACTTCTCACATCTCCCTGCCTCCCCCCACACTCCCTCACCAGGCAATCACTGATCTGCTTCCCATTAGTAGTGATTAATTTATGTTTTCTAGACTTTTATACAAGTGGAATCATGAAATATGTACTCTCTCTCTTCCTTGGTTTGGCTTGTTTTACTTTGCCTAATGATTTTGAGGTTAATTTATGTTTCTGCATGTACCAATGGTTTATGTCTTTTTCTTGCGAAACGACACTCCATTGTATAGGTATGCCACTATATTTTTAACCATTCATCTGTTAACTGAAATTCCATTCATTGTTGTTTCTCATACGCAGAGCATTGTTTGAAAGTAGGCTTTTCCACATATTTTACATTTGTGTTTATTGCCTGTGTAGTTTCTTGCATATACAATAAGCAGTAGAATTCGAGAGAAGGCCTTTCCACCCTTAGTACTTTCATAGGGTATCTCTCCTATATGACTGTTGCAATGTTCAATGAGGTCCAGCTTCTCCTGAAGACTTTTGCATGTGCATTGCATTTATAGGCATCTTTCAAATATGAATTTTCTTTTCTTATTTTCAAACATAAGTTTTCATTTGCTATTGAATGTTTTCTCACCTTCCTTACATGAATAGGGTTTATCTCTAGTGTCTAATGAGGCTTGACTTCTGAATAAAAGTGTTCTCATACCTACTGTATGCATAAGATTTATCTTTTGTATCGATTATTTGATAAATAATGGTGTTTCTCCTTTTAAGTGAAGATTTTCCACATTTATTACAATCATAGGGTTTCTTTAGAGTATGAATGTTTTGATCTTTAATGCAGTATTTCTTCTAGCTAAAGACACTTCCACATTGATTATATTCAGTGGTTTATTTCCAGTACAAATTTTCTTAGGTTTTGTGAGATTTTTTCACTATTGGAAGTTGTCCCACTCTCTTTATATCCATAGGGTTTCTCTCCAGTACACATTCTTTGGTGTCTAATGAGTCTTAGCATTTGAAAAGGAGTTTTTCCACATTCATAAGGCTTCTCCTTGGAATAATGAGTATGAAGTTTTTCTATTACAGCTGAAGGATTCTGCATTTATTCCTTTTATAAGATTTCCTCCCTATATAGATTCTTAAATGCAGGGTGAAGGATGAGATTCAAGAAACATTTGGGGAAAAAAAGAGAAAACACTTGACTACCTTCAAAACATACATGAATGCATACTCTCCAGTATGTATTTTCTCATGATCTCTGAGTTATTTTTTTTTTTTTGATCTATGAGTTATTGCTTCAGGCAATAGGTTTTCCACATTCACTATATTCATACATTTTTTTTCTCCAGTATGAATTTTTTTTTAATGTGTAAGGAGATTTGAGTTGGCTGGAGGCTTTCCAATATTCCTTACTTGCTATAGTTTCTCTTTTGAATTATTCTCAGGTATCTGTTGACATTACATTTCTGAGAGGAGACTTCTTACAATGATTCCGCTTAAATGAGATTACTACAAATAGGATGAACCATAGCATACTCTTTATATTTATAGTAATTCTTGCTTGCACAGCTTCCCTCATAACAAAATCTAAGTTATGGTCCAAATTTTTCAAGCTGAGTCACATTCATAAAGGTGTTTTCTTGAAATAAAAATGTTTGATGAAAAGTAGTTTTCCATTTCATACATTTCCTGCCTTTTACTGTGACTGTGTTTCAGTGAAAACGATGCCATTTGACTTAAAGTCCTCATAGTGCTTCTCTCTCTGCTTATTAAACTTCCCAGGCCTCTTCTGGACATCACTTCCTTTCCAATTCTCTCTCAACATCCACGACTCTGGCTGTTTGAACTGAAGACGATATCCAGTTTTGTGATGTAAGATCTCTAGGAGTCTGGGGCACCTGGCTGGCTCAGTCAGAAGAGTGTACAACTCTTAATCTTGGGGGTTTGTGAGTTTGAGCCCCATGTTGGGTATAGAGATTATTTGAATAAAAAAAAACTTGAAAAAAATTCTCTAGGAGTCTGGGCCATAAACAAAAGCAGATACCCCATAATAGCAAGTTCTTTCGCAGTCGTTTATTTTATTTTATTTTTTTAACTCTCAAGATCAAGAGTTGCACTCTCCACCAACTGAGCTAGCCAGGAGCCCCTACATTTTTTTTCTTTAAGAGTTATTAATTTATTTCCATGGGGAGGGGCAGAGGGGGAAGGAGAGAGATCCTCAAGCAGACTCCCCATTGAGCATGGAGTCCAACACAGAGATTCAATCCCAGTATCCTCGGATCATGATGTGAGCTGAAATCAAGAGTTAGATGCTTACCCCACTTAGCCACCAGGTGCTCCAGCCTCTATTTTTTTGTTGTTATTGTTGATTTTATTTTCTATTCCATAATAGCTATTTTTAATTTTATATAAAAACAACATTTAAAAACGGGGGGGGGAATAAAATAAAAATATTTATCTGCTCAATTCCTTAACTTTTCCTTTCAAATCCAAAAAATAAACAAACAAAAACAAACCCCAAAATGCTGGTACTTCATAACTGCTCACAATCCCTGCCATCCATATTCAGTAGGTACCCATCCCAACACACACAATCTTGTACCCACAGAGCTTCTTATTTGCTTTATAATGTTGTCTTGGTTTCCTATGGCTGTCATAACAAAATACCACAAACTAGGTGGTTAAAGCAATAGAAATTTATTCTCTCCCAGTTCTGGAGGCTAGATGTCCAAAATGAAGGTGTGGGCAGGGCAATGCTCTCTCTGAAGACCCTAGGGAAGAATTCTTTAAACTATTGATGGTTGCCAGCAACCTTTGGTTTTCTTTGGCCTATAGACACATCATAATCCATCTCTGCCTTTTTTTTTTTTTTTAATAGTTTTATTTTTATTTTTTTTTTTTTTTTTTTTTTTTTTTTTTATTTTTTTTTTTTTTTATGATAGTCACACACAGAGAGAGAGAGAGGCAGAGACACAGGCAGAGGGAGAAGCAGGCTCCATGCACCGGGAGCCCGACGTGGGACTCGATCCCGGGTCTCCAGGATCGCGCCCCGGGCCAAAGGCAGGCGCCAAACCGCTGCGCCACCCAGGGATCCCAATAGTTTTATTTTTAAGCAATCCCTATACTCAATGTGGGGCTCAAACTTACAACCCCAGGGATCCCTGGGTGGCTCAGCGGTTTAGTGCCTGCCTTTGGCCCAGAGTGTGATCCTGGAGTCCCGGGATCGAGTCCCACGTCGGGCTCCCGGCATGGAGCCTGCTTCTCCCTCTGCCTCTCTCTCTCTCTGTGTCTATCATGAATAAATAAATAAAAAAAAAAACAAAAAACAAAAAACTTACAACCCCAGGATCAAGTGCTACATGCTTTGCTGACTGAACCAGCCAGGTGCCCCTCTGCCTTTGTCTCTATAATATTTCCCCGTGTGATGTGTCTTTATTTTCTCTTCTTATAAGAATACCCATCATTATGTTAGGGTCCAACCTATCCAGTACGACACTATATTAACTAAATATATCCAAAAGACCCTATTTCCAAATAAGAGCTCAGTCACAGGTTCCAGATTCGAACTTTGGAGGACACTCTCCAACACAGTATAAATTTCAAATGCTTGGGTTGGGGGATGTGGTAACTAGGTGATGGGCATTAAGGAGGGAGCTTGATGGTTATATGCAACTGATGAATCACTAAATTCTACCTCTGAAACTAATAATACACTGTATGTTCATTAAATTGAATTTAAATAAAAAATTAAAAAACATAAATCTCAAACACTCAATTATACTCATAGTCACCCCACACCTAAACACCGTTAGGTTTTTTCCTGAACAGGAGTGAAGGTCTGAACAAGTCTGGTGTGGTCACAAACTCCTTGATTCTTTCTCTGAAGCCCATTCAGTTCCAACATCCTAACCCTAACCCTAACCCTTTCCTCACAGTGTAGACCTGAAGCCAAATGATTGGCCTTCTTGTTTTTTTGGACTATTTTCTTGTTTTATTATTTAAAACTTATAGAAAAGTTGCAAAAATAGTACAAGAATTACCATATATCTATCATGCAGGTTCTCCATACGTTAACATTTTAGCAGTATGTACATGGAATTTTTTCTTTTTCCTGAACTGTTTGAGACTAAACTGCAGAAACATTTTCCCTTCACTTGGTGTGTATTTTTTAAAAGATTTTATTTATTTATTCATGAAAGACACACACACACACACACACACACACACACAGAAAGGGGGAGGGTGGGGGCCAGAGGGAGAAGCAGGCTCCATACAGGGAGCCCGATGTGGGACTCGATCCTGGGACTCCAGGATCACGCCCTGGGCCAAAGGCAGGCGCTAAACTGCTGAGCCACCCAGGGATCCCCTGCTGTGTATTTCTTAAAAGTAAAATACTTTTACATATCCACAATACAATGCTCAAAATCAAGAAATTCACATTTATATAGTATTATTATCCAATCTACAGAGTATTCCAATATGACCAATTGTTCTCTATATATGTAAAAAAAAGTTTTTCTTGGTCCAGGAACCAAATCTAAGGCATTTAGTTGTCTCTTTTAAGTCTCCTTTAGTCTGGAACAGTTCCTTAGACTGTTTTTCATGACATTAACATTTTTTTTTTTTTTAAAGTAGGCTCTGTGGCTAATGTGGGGCTTGAAGTCAAGACCCTGAGATCAAGGGATACCTGGGTGGCTCAGTGATTGAGCTTCTGCCTTTGGCTCAGGTCGTGATCCTGGAGGTCCCGGGATTGAGTCCCACATCGGGCTCCCGGTGCATGGAGCCTGCTTCTCCCTCTGCCTGTGTCTCTGCCTCTCTCTCTCTCTCTGTGTCTCATGAATAAATAAATAAAATCTTAAAAACAAAAAAAGACTCTGAGATCAAGAGTCACATGCTCTACTGATCGAGCCAGCCAGGTGTCCCATGACACAAACATTTTTAAGGTGAGTACAGCCCAGTTATCTTACAGAATGTCCCTCAGTTTGGGTTTGCCCATTGTTTCCTTATAATCAGATTCAAGTTATTAGTTTTTGGCAGCTATATTGTGAAGTGAAGCTGTGTGCTTCTCAGTGCATCACAGGAAGAAGCACATGGTCTCTATTGTCCTATTCCCGAGGATAGTAACTGCGATCACTATGATGGAATCTACAAATTTCTCCACTGTAATGTTATCTTTTTCCTGGTAATTAATAAGTATCTTTTGTGGAGATATTTCAAGACTGTGTTGACATCAAGCCATCAAATTTTCATCTTTCGGTTTCAGCATACCCTGATAATTCTTGCTTCAGAATCTTTAATCATTGTTGCTGGCAAATGACAGTTTTTCTTTTTCCAGTGTTCCTTCTTCTTTATTCATTTGCTTTCCTGTCTAATGACGAGCTTTCCCTTTTTGCCCACTGACTTTGTGGTTAACCTTTGTAACTCCTCACTCTGTTGCCACCTCTGGGATGCATTTAAGAAAAGTTTTTCACAACTGGCCTACACAGCATTTTAGTTGTTTCTGTTGGTCTATCTTATCTGCTTTACTATTGGCAATAGGTGTCAGTCTTCATCTCCCATTCTTTCTCCAGGCAACTCCTCCCCTGAAACTGCTATTGACAGGTTACCAGCTACTCCTATTTCCATCTTTCCAGATTGACAGGTTATCTCTCTCTCTCTCTGTTTTTTTTTTTTTTTTTTTAAGATTTTATTTATTCATTCATGAGAGAGACAGAGACACAGACAGAGGGAGAAGCAGGCTCCATGCAGGGAGCCCAATGCAGGACTTGATCCCGGGACTCCAGGATCACACTGTGGGCCAAAGGCAGGTGCCAAACTGCTGAGCCACCCAGGGATCCCCAGGTTATCTCTCTTTATCTTTCTTTAGCTCTTCTTGAAATACTTCCTTCCCATGGCTTCTCAGACACCATCCTCTTTTGTTCATCTGTTTTACTTAACAGTCTCTTTTGTTGGCTCTCTTCCTATCCTGTGTCTCTAAATTCAGCAGCTCCCAATAGCTTAATCCTGTTCCCTCTTGTTTTCTCTATACTCAAGCTCTTCCTCATCTAAGCCTTATTAGAAGACCTTATCTAATTAGACTTCATGTAACCTTATGTATTTAATTTTTTTTTAAAGTAGGTGCTATGCCCAGCATGGGGCTTAAACACACAGACCCAAGATCAAGAGCCACATGCTCCACCGACTAAGCCAGCCAGATGTCCCAACCTTATGTATTTGAATACAATTTATAGCCTGATGAATCATGAAATTGTATCATAGCCCTGATCCTGTCTTGAAAGCCAACTATCAATACAGAACATTCAAGTGGATTTATGAAATATATACTTTAAACTTAACTACAATGGAACACTTAATTTTCTAACCATTTCTCTCCTAGTCTTCCCAATTTCAGTGGAGCCATCAATATTTACTTAGTCACTGAAACTCAATTTTTCTTTCTCTCTCTCTCTCTCCCTTTTTTAAAGATTTTATTTATTTATTCATGAGAGAGACAGAGAGAGAGAGGCAGGCTCCATGCAGGGAGCCCGATGCCGGACTCGATCCTGGGTCTCCAGGATCACGCCCTGGGCCAAAGGCAGGCGCCAAACCGCTGAGCCACCCAGGGATCCTTTCTCTCTTCTTTTTAAGACTCAATTTTTCAAGTCATTCTTCATCACTCTCTTGTCATTGCTAGAAACCCCCACTCTGTTCCTTTATCTTGTCTGTTTGCAAGTTCTGTGGCTTTACCTCCAAAACATATCTGGTATCCACACACTTCACCCATTTACACTATTCCTATTTTAGTCAAGATCAATGTTTCTTAAAGTATATCGCAACAGACCCCTAATTATCCTCCTTGTCTCTTATTTCTCACCCTCTTGCCTAACAAGATAAGCTCCCTGGAGAAGCCAGAATTATCTTAAAAAATAAAGTTATACCCTGCTTAAAATCTCCAACTACTTTAAATTGTACTTAAAACACAATAACAACTTCAATACTAAAGCCTTCAAAATCTTGTATGATCCAGCTCTTACTATCTCTTCAAGTTTTCTCGTATCACTATACTCCTTGCCCTATATTCCAGCAACTCTGGCATTGCTATTGTTTTTATTTTTTTCCTATTGTTTTAGTGTGAAAAAAAACAACAACACAAAAACCCCTGCTTTCATGGAGTTTTCACTCTAAAAATGGTACAAATTCATTTTTTTAATGGCCGAGTAATATTCCACTGTGTGTGTGTACATATATACCACATCTTTATCCCTTCATCAGTCAATGGACATTTAGGCTCTTTCCATAATTTGGCCACTGCTGGCAAAGCTGCTATAGACATAGGGCTGCAGGTATTCCTTTGAGTCAGTATTTTTGTAGCCTTTGCGTAAATATCTAGTAGTGCAGTTACTGGGTCATAGCATAGCTCTATTTTCAACTTTTTGAGGACCCTGCATACTGTTTTCCAGAGTGGCTGCACCAGTTTGCATTCCCACTAACGGTGCAAGAGGATTCCCCTCTCGCCATATTCTCACCAACATCTGTTGTTTCCTGTGCTGTTAATTTTAATGGCTGGCTTTTTTTTTGCATTATTCATTTCTCAGCTCAGACACTAGTATTTTAGAAAAGACTTCTTTGACACTCTATTTAAGTTGCCAGCAGTTCTCACACTTTGCATTTTCCTGCCCTTTTTTTTTTTTTTTAAGATTTTATTTGAGAGAGTGAAGGAGCACATGCATGAGCAAGGTGGAGGGGTGGGGGGGGGGAGGAGAGGCTGAGGGAGAAAGGGAGGGAGAGGGAGAAGCAGACTCCCTGCTAAGCAGGGAGCCCTATGTTATTGTTATTTGAACCCAGGACCCTGGGATCATGACCTGAGCCAAAGGCAGATGCTTAATTGACTGAGCTACAGAGACACCCCTGCTATACTTTCTTCATAGCACCTATCATCATCCGGAATTATCTTATTAATTTTCTTCTCTTGCTTCTAGCACATACAGTACGTATTCAATAAATACTAGTACGCCAAAAAGAGTGAATTCTAATGAATGTAAATTCAAAACTAAAAATGTATAGGCGGGGCGCCTGACTGGCTCAGTGGCTAGTGTGTGCTCCTGATCTTGGGGTTGTGAGTTTGAGTCCCACGTGGGGTGTACAGATTACTTTAAAAAAATCTTTAAAAAATTATATGAAATGCAGATTGCTGAGGTTCACTCAAGGCCTTCTGAATCAAAAATCTTTGGGATGGTGTGTACTTATAATATGTGTGTGCTCTAAAGTTTCAGACCACTTCTCCAAGTCCATGAGGGTAACTTGTGCTCTGCAGTCCAGGTAGCCCCATTCATTCTGTCAACTTCCCTTTTTAGGTTCCCTGGTGTCATTTCTGGTCCAACGACCTCAGTTGGGACCACCCTAATCCATCAGAGAGCATATAATGTCAAATCTCAAAATGGGGACTTTTTTTTTTTTAGAGGCCAAGGGATATAAAGAGTGGATTGTCCAGCCTCTGGTATTGTCTATCCACAGACCTAAAGGGGAACACTGGAGTGACTTTCCTAACCAAGATCATGTTTCCTAAGGCAACGGACCTCCATGGGACCTCCAAGATCATGTCCAGGGAGGAGTTACTGGCATTGCCTCTTCAGGGCCCAAATATGTTTTCTCAATTGAATTCAACAAGTGTTTAAGGGATCACCTAATTCCGAGCCCAGCAAAGCTTCCAATCCTGTGGAGGAACAAAGCATGGTCTAGTTATCAAGTTGCTTACAACCTAATCAACTGTCTTCGAGTTTTAAAAACTGCAGTGTTCTCTTGTTTCCACTGTGTTTCCAGTTTTTAAAAATAAATAAAACAGAGAGCTGGACGTGGTTGAATGGATTTTTGCATTTTCCCCGTCCCCACCCTTGGATGTTTTTTCTATTTTCAAGTCTCTTGCTTCCTCGTGCTTTCTTCCTCTTTTTTCTTGGTTAGTTTAGCAGTTTTGTGTGCTTTATCATCGTTAACACTTCCATTCCTATTCGTTGAAGTGTGGGAGGTATTTTTACAAGTAAAGCTCACTTAATCTTTAAAACAAAGTAGCAAAGCAGCTGCCAGGGGGCTGGGAAGATCGCTCCCTGGAGGTCCGAAGGTTCCAAGGCTCCTCCGGATCCGGCTGCTCCTCCCGTCGGGGGCGGCTCCCTAGGGCTGGGCGTCCCGCTCCGGAGCTTGGGCTCACTTGTGCGCGCTCGGCTGCCCTTTGGGAAGGCGACTTGGAGCGAGAGCGGGACGCGGAAGCCCGAGGTTAAGAGATGAGCGATGGAGTCACTGCTGCATCGGTGTTGAATCATGCTTCGTGTCCTGAACAGCACCCCCACCTTCCTAACGGGAAGGGCTAGAGGAGCGATGCGGTGCGGCGCCGCAGGGGTGGGCAGGGCCGGGGCGCCGACGCGGTCGCCGAGCTGGAGGCCCCGTGCGCCCCGGGGCAGCCCTGGCCCCGGCCGGCCCTGCACCCCCGGAGGCCCGCGGCCCGGGGCCCAGCGCGGCGCGTGCAGACCCGCCGAGGAGCCTCCGCCGGCAGGTGGGCGTCAGGTGCACGCGCGCGGGGGGCGCCGAGCCCAGCCCGCCCCCACCCCCCGCCTCGGGATCCCGGCGTCTCCGCCGCGGTGGCGGTGGGAGGGGGGCCCGGACCCCGACCCGCACCGCAGCCGCGGCACCCGGGCCACCTGGGCAGCCGCGGGACCCCGAGGCCCGGCCTGACCCCGAATCCGCAGAGTCGGCTTCCCTGATTGGCTTAGCGCACAAACGCAGGCGAGCGCCGCCTGAGACCCGCTCTTTGATTGGGCTTTAAAGCAACAGCAGAGCACGAAATAAAGAGGCCGTCAGCCATTGGGCCGTCGCGTGCATCTCCTTCTGGCTTTCTCTGCCGCCTGAATAAGCGTCTCAGGATCTTCGTCATGAGTCTTAAATCTGGGCCTGTCAGTTCGCCCCGGCGTTGCTCGTCTCTAGGCAGGGCATGGGGTTTACAGAGGCCCGCCAATCCCGTCACGGCGAGATCAGGTTGCCGGGCAGATTATGCTAATAAGGCCCCGCCTTTTATGCTGCTCCCACTCTGCGGCGGGAAGAACCACCTGGAGGTGGCGGGGGGGGTTTGATTTCCATCACCCCTAGGGAGAGAGGACCGGGGACCCGCTGATCTTCCAGCTCCCCTCACCCAACGCCGTGTAAGTACCTAAAGGATTAAGGGAACCGGATAAGCCGGCGGCCGGAGTACCCCATCGACTGGGAGGGTGTTTCGTCTTTGCTTAGTCCCACCCAAAATGGCGCCAAGCTCTTTCCGCGTCTCAGCGCCCGGCCGGGGCCAACCGACCGCGGACCCGGGTGGGGGGGGACCTGGCGGTGGTGGTGGGGGGAGCAATCCCGGCGGCGCCGCCCGATGGTACAGTCCAGCCGGGGCTGGGACGCGGCACCTCGCTCGGGGTGGGGGGTCAAACCATCCGCGCCTTCCGAGGGGACAGGGGCAGAGCGCCCTCCGGAGCCGCTCCCGGCGCTGCCTTCCGGGCGGCCGCCGCGCCTCCGGGCCGGGCCGCGCCCGCGCCCGCGCCGCCTCCGCCGCGACCCCCGCGGGCCCGCTCGCCCCCCGGCCGCGCGCCTCTGCTCCCCTGCCCCGGTGGTTGGGCCGGGGCGGCGGTTGGGCGCCCCGCGCGCTCCTGCGGCGGCGGTTGGGCGGGCGCGGGGCTGGGCCGGCGGGGCGCGGGCGGGGGCGCGGGCGGGGGCGCGGGGTGCTCCGGCCCCGGCCCCCCGGCCCCCGGCCCCCGGCCCCCGGCCCCCGCCCCCGCCGTGCAGCCCGGCGTCGCGGGGCCGGGCGGGGCGCAAGGACGGCGGGTCCCCGCGGGCCGCCCGCCTGCGGTGGTAGCGACGTCCCCGCCGGGCCTCGGCGCGCGCAGGCGGGGTGTGCGCGCGAGCCCGGGGAGCGCCGCGGAGGGCCGGGCCGCCACGAGGAAGCCCTGCGCGCCGGAGCTCT
This sequence comes from Canis lupus familiaris, assembly GCF_011100685.1. NCBI lineage: Eukaryota > Metazoa > Chordata > Mammalia > Carnivora > Canidae > Canis > Canis lupus. The sequence goes on from NC_049226.1 coordinate 4,877,212, forward strand.
CGGCCTCCGCGGCCCTCGCCGTCGCCGGACCCTGCAGAGCCGCCCGGGACGCCCCACCGGCCCCGCGAGGTGCCCCTGCGCCCTCCAGCCCGCGCGCGCCCCGCGCCGCCCCGCGCCGCCCCCCCGCGCCCCGCCCCGCCCGGAGGACACGGCCCGCCTGGGGCAGAGCCCGCTTGTAAAGCACCCTTGACTCCATCCGCTGTATTGACTTTCATAAAGATCTTATTTATATACTCATGGGAGACCCAGAGAGAGAGGGATGCGCAGGCTCCGCGCAGGGAGCCCGACGTGGGACTCGATCCCGGGGCTCCACGATCACGCCCTGGACCAAAGGCAGCGCGAAACTTCTGGGCCACCCGGGCTGCCCCAATCTGGTGTATTTAGACACAACTTATAGCTTTACTTTTTTTTTAACGACTCGTGTCGCAGTGAACAATTGAGTAGTAGCGCTACATTTTAAAATTTTGGACCGGTTTGGGCGGGGGGGGGATTGCTGGGTGGCTCCACAGTTTAGCATCTACCTCCGGCTCAAGGCGTGATCCTGGAGACCCCGGATCTAGTCCAGCATCGCGCTCCCTGCACGGAGCCTGCTTCTCCCTCTGCCTGTGTCTCTGCCCCTCTCTCTCTCTCTCTCTCTCTCTCATGAATAAATAAATCTTTAAAAAAATAAAATAAAAATTTGGACCAAGACGTTTTTCCCACCTTGTGACTCTTGGTTTATTCCTTGTTCATCCACTCTGGGCTCCCCTCTTTGTTTTGCAACCTGCTCTCTTTTCCTAAATGAGTGATTTTTAGTTTCCTAATGTTTTGCAGCCCAAGGATTAATGTGTGCATCCTATGCTGTACATGTGAATGTAATCAAGTCTGTATGAGAGAGATGGCAAAGTTCACATCTTCAAGGGCCCCAAATGCTTTTTACTTAGATTATGGTGATGCAAGGTATAGCCTGTCAGTCCAATATGATCCTAAATTGGTTGGTACTGCCTCAGTTTCCACTTTGTCTAAATTCATTATTTCTTCCTGGTTTTCACGACGATACATGATCATTGCAGAAACCACAGAAAATAGAGACACAGTCTGAAATAAAAACTACTTAAAGTAAAATGACTAGAGATAATCCCTCCTGATATTTCAGTGTGGTTCCCATCTTTGTGTGTGTGTTTGAAACATTTCTACCGACTTGGCATCATGATTTGTGTTTTTTTGTATCTAGTTTTTTTTTTTTTTTTTTTTTTTTTTAAACTTAGATCAGTAACCTAATGACTTCACTGGCGATTTGCTACTTTCAAGACTTTCCCTAATACTTGAAGGGGCCACCCTGAACTCTTCTGAATGTAAAGAATTTACAACATTTGATTCCTTTTACCTTTTAAAAACATGTCCCAATGGGTTAGGTTTCTGGTAACAAGTAGAATTCGATGAGAGTTGAGAAATACTGAGCTATAGTTATGGTTTCCTTAATTTTACATTTCAAGCATGAGTAAACATAAGTTCATTCTTTCATTCGGTAGAAATGAACTATTAAACATCTTGTCATTGCAGTGTTTGAATTGTTTAGTCAGAGTTGGTTTTAAAATTGAATGCTGATGTACTTTGACCTATTACAGCCTAAAATACACAATCTCCCCCTATCCTATCTCTTTCCCAAAGAGCGTAGACACACCCCCTTCCAGCAATTTGTATGTTTTTTACAAGCAGAATTTATTATTTTTAAAATTTATCATCGGTGCTTTAATATATTAGCAAATGAGAATTTGGTGTGCTGTCTAGAAAGAGCCAGGAAGAGTGGTCCCTCTGGAATTCTCCATGGCTACCGCGTAGGGGGAGGAAGGTGAGAGGGGAGCTGCTGACTTCATTATTTTGGTCCTTCCCCCCACCTTGCAGCCTTCTTCTCCCTCTTCTGACATTATCCTGTTTACATGATTTACTTCAATCACTGCTAAATCTGCTCCCTGTCCTCTTTTTGTTCTCAAGGCTGCAACCCTATTTCAAGATTTATGTGGAACATTCTGAACTGGTGCCTATTTCCTATAGCTCCTTCTGCGACATTGATACTTCACTATTAGCGCTGAAACATTATTGCCATTCCCTTTCTCAGATCCTTCAGTGGTTTATACACAGCTGTATAGATTCTAAATTTGTTCAGCTTGTGGAAGGCACCTGGAAGTGGGTTTTGTTTTGTTTTGAAAACTTTGAAATAGAGAATTACTTGGTGGTGGTGGGGTGATGGTGAGAAAATGGAGAGGGAGGGGGGAGATTATGGATAATCCCAAATCATAAGTATAGCAAAACGTGTCACAATGTGTAGGAAGCAAACATTATGGAATCAATACTATGCAAGACTTCAAGAACCCCAGATAGATTGCTGGAAGGTCATTATCTGCAAAAATGATCCATTGTTGCTTGTTACTCATTTCCTAGTTGGACTCTTATTTCAACATTAGAATATCGGAGCCACATGCTCCCTTTCTTGACCTATATCTTTCACTTTTCTAGGTCTGACTCTGGCTGTAATCCACAGCCTCTTTCCTTTGTGATCCTTACCAGGGCTGTCCCTTAGATCTCTGCTGCCCCATATGGTAGCCAGTGGCCACATGTGGCTGTGGAGGGCTTGAAACTTGGCTAATGCTGTAAGTGTGAAATACTTTTATGCCAGATTTTGAGATTCAGTATGAAAAAAAAAAGGTTCAATTGGTAACTAGAAAGTTTATTGACTTATTTTTAAGTAATATCTGTAGCCGATGTGGGGCCCGAGCTCAGGACCCTGAGATCAACAGTCCCATGCTCTTCTGCTGAGCCTGTTGAGCTGATGCTCTTAAAATATTGGTTGTATGTTGAGATGATAATATGTTGCATATACTATGTTAAATAAAGATATTATTGCAATTAATTTCACCTGTTTTAAATTTTTAAAGAATGTGGCCACTACAAGATTTAAAATTACATATGTGAGGGATCCCTGGGTGGCTCAGTGGTTGAGCACCTGCCTTTGGCCCAGGGCATGGTCCCAGGGTCCCAGGATCAAGTCCTGCATTGGGCTCCCTGCATGGAGCCTGCCTCTCCCTCTGCCTCTGTCTCTGCTTCTCTCTCTCTGTGTCTCTCATGAATAAATAAATAAAATCTTAAAAAAATGAAATAAAATTACATATGTGGCTTGCCCGTGTGGCTTGCATATTTCTGTTGAACTGTGCTGTTCTAGGCTTAGTTCAGTAGGGGTGAGGTGTTTCCAAGTAGTGGTAAACTGTCATACAATGTATTGTCTTTGTTTCTATAGTTTCATCGAATAGATACTGCTAATATGTAGGTGGGCCTGATTTTTTTCTTAGTGCTTATGATAGCTCTCACAGAAGCATTATTCTTCTGAAGAAAACCTTAAAACCACTTCCAGATAATTGAGTTAACTGTTATTGAATTAATATGCTCAATTAATCATTCAAACCTAAAATAATAAAATGAAAATCTGTTGAGCACACAATCCATTAAAAAAAAAAAGTAGAGCTAAGCATAATCAGCTGAATTTTCCCAAACTTGGTCTGCTACTTATTGATTTTTATAATGTGTCATTTTTTCAGAGATTTAGGAAATACTTCTGGGAGAATGTTGAAATTGAGAAAATCAGGCTCACAGATTTTTTTTTCTCCTCTATGATTTAGGAAATGGCCACAATAGTTTGATTCCAAGTATGGAACGTTTTGGACCAGCTCATGGGACAACTGTCCTTTTAAACAAAAGAGAGTCAGGGATCCCTGGGTGGCACAGGGGTTTGGGCCTGCCTTTGGCCCAGGGCGCGATCCTGGAGACCCGGGATTGAATCCCACGTCGGGCTTCCGGTGCATGGAGCCTGCTTCTCCCTCTGCCTGTGTCTCTGCCTCTCTCTCTTTCTCTCTCTGTGACTATCATAAATAAATAAACATTAAAAAAAATAAACAAAAGAGAGTCAGCTTACAGATGAAATCATATTCTTTTAATACCCGTATTTGAAAACGTTGAGGGACACCTGGGTGGCTCAGTGGTTGAGCATCTGCCTTCGGCTCAGGTCGTGGTCCCGGGGTCCTGGGATAGTGTCCTGATTGGGCTCCACGCAGGGAGCCTGTTTCTCCCTCTGCCTGTGTCTCTGCCTCTGTCTGTGTGTCTTTCATGAATAAATAAATAAAATCTTTAGAAAAGAGAAACTTTTAAAAAGAAAACATTGAGAGTTTTGCCCTAACTTACTTTGGTGGAAGTATTTCCTTTTACTACTCCGTATGGGTAGTACCTAGTTTGACCTTGTGGCATTGAACAGCGTGGGCTCTGCGAACAAAAGAACCTAGATTCATAGACTAGATTCAGTTGACTCATCTTGGGCCTATTACATAAAATCTCTAAGCTTAGTTTCTTTATCAAATCCTTTAACATTTTTTTTTAAGATTTGTTTATTTATATTTTAGAGAGAGAGAGACAGCTTGGTGGGTGGGGGCAGAGGGAGAGGGAGAGAGTCTCAAGCAGACTCCATACTGTGTTGACACTGAGCACAGAGCCCCGTGCGTGGCTCCATCTCACCACCCTGAGATCACAACCTGAGCCGAAACTATGAGCCGGTTGTTTAATGAACTGTGCCATCCAGGCGTCCCTCATTCAACTAGTTCTTAATTCTTAATGAGGATAATAATAGTACCAATCTCATACTCTTGGTATGAGAACGCTTGTTATCAGTCACTACAATAATACAAATGGCTCAGTAACAAAGCACATATGGGGGCCCCTGGGTGGCTCAGTGGTTGAGCATCCGGCTTTGGCTCAGGTTGTGACCCCAGAGTCCTGGGATTGAGTCCCGCTTTGGGCTCCCCACAGGGAGCCTGCTTCTCCCTCTGCCTGTGTCTCTGCCTCTCTCTGTGTGTCTCACATGAATAAATAAAATCTTAAAAAACAACAACCAAAAAAACCTCAAAGCACATACTGATTGCTGGCTCAGTACCTACCGATTTTGAACCTTCTGCTTCAGCCAAACAAATCTTCCCACTGTTCCTTCAGTATTCTGGAGTTTTCCTTCGTGCTTTCACACCTTACTTTCTCACACGGATTGTTTGTGTCATCCCTCCCCGCCCCCTTCTCCAGTTCTGTCCACCAAAATTCCATCCACCTTTTTTGAGCAGTTGGTTGGTAAACTTTTTTTTTTTTTTGTAAAGAACCAGGGAGTAAATATTTGTGGTTTTGTGGACCATATGGTCCCTGTTACAAGCACTCCTTCTCCCCTGTCATGTGAAAGCATGGCTGTGTTCCAGTTAAACTTTATTTATGGACTCCAAAACGTGATGTACTGTAACTTTCATGTGTTACGAAATACTCTTTTTTTGGAGTCTTTTCAACTATTTGAAAATGTAAAATAGCTCGCAGGCTATATCCAAAAACAGGTGCTGAGCCACCCTAGCGCTGTAGTTTGGCAAACCCTGTACTAGAGCAAGTTGAAAGCACACATTCTTCATTGAGGCCCCATTGACCGTCTTACTTGAAAGTGATCCCCTTTGTCTCTGGATGTCCTACAAAACAGGATTTCTGTACTGTTTTGTAATAATAGTGACATTGACCGATTGCTCCATTTGTATCATGTAGCAGTTATCTGGGCTTATTTCTTGGTTCCCAAATATGTTATAAATTCCTAGAAGTGATAGATACTTTTTAACCCCCTCATGTAGTGCAAGAAAGCCTTTTACTTGCTGGATTCTATAATGTTTGGAGGAAGAAAGGAGTGAAGGTAATCAAGATATTCAAGGTGATTTCTGAAGTCTTCTTTCCTTTTCTTCAAAATTTTTGTGTTTTGTGCGCAAATCTCTCCCATTTTCTTAGCATTGTTTGAAGATTTTGAGGCCAGTCTGTTGGGGGTTATTTTCAGGCTAATTACAAACCATGATTATAGGCAGCCTTATTATGTCCTTCTGAGAGCGGAATAGCTATAACACCTTTGGCTAATTGTTGCTTTGCATTTGACTAGACTTTTTAGTGTGTTTTCTAAGGCATCTGTTTCCATTTCATCCTTAATGTGCAACATTAACAGAAAAGTATTGTAACTACAGATGAAAAAAGAAGACAATTTTAGTGAATGATGTAAGAGTGGTGGGAGGGAAGGCTAGGAGCAAAGTGTGTGCATTCTCAATCCTAGGCAATGGTTTTTATATTTTTTTTCTTTTTTAATATTTTATTTATTTGTTTGACACAGAGGTAGAGAGAGCAAGAAAGCACAAGCGAGGGAGCGGCAGGCAGAGGGAGAGGGTTCTCAACAGAGCAGGGAGCCGGACATGGGGTCTCCATCCCAGGACCCCGGGATCATGACCTGAGCTGGAGGCCAATGCCTAACTGACTGAGCTGAGCCATCCAGACATCCCTATTTTTTCCCTTAAGATTGTTTGTTTATTTATTTATTTATTTATTTATTTATTTATTGAGAGAGATAGAGAGAGGGAGAGAGAGAACACACAGTGGAGAGGGGGGAGAGGGAGAGGGAGAGGGAGAGAGAGAAGCAGACTCCCCGCTGAGCAGAAAGCCCCATGTGGGACTTGATTCCAGGACCCAGACACCATGACCTGAGCAAAAGGCAGATGCTTAACTGACTGAACCATCCAGGTGCCCTGACAATCGTGTGTATATTAATTAGATTTCAGTCATTTATGCATCTCTCTTGAAGTTGATTAATGAAATTATCCTGGATTTTAATTAAGTACTTCATACATTGATAAATATAAGGACCAACATACAACCAATTGGTATTGAGGACACTTGTTTATGTGACATGTAAGTTTTGTTGAGTACATGAAACCTGTTGAAGTGAGATATGATATAACCATGAAATGTTAATTCTAGAATTAAAACTAAATTATAGGGAGGCACCTGGGTGGTTCAGTCATTTAGCATCCAACTCTTGGTTTTAGTTCAGGTCATGATCTCCGGGTGGTGGGATCTAGCCCCCTTTGGGCTCTGTGCTCATCACTGAGTTTGCTTCAAATTCTTTCGCCCTCTCCTTTCCCCTCTGCCCCTCTCTGTTCACACTCTGTCTCTCTGTCTCTCTCGAATAAACAAACTCTTAAAAAACAACAGCCCCTCCCAGCCTCCAAATTATGGAGAGCCTGGCTGGCTCAATCAGTGGGACATGTGACTTTTGATCTTGGGGTTGTGGGTATGAGCCCCATGTTGGGGGTAGAGATTAACTGAAAAACAAAAAACAAAAAACAAAAAAAAACAGAATAAATTATATGCAACAGAAATTACACTTTGATGAACTTCATTTCATTAAAAATTTTTAAGAGCATTTATATTCATGCTTATTTATGAATTATATATGAGTTATCCCAAAATCTAGGTGTCTCATCAAAAAAAAAAAACCCGATATATTTTGGGGTGCATGGTAGCTCAGTCAGTAAAGTGTCCTGACTCCTGGTTTCGGCTCCGGTCATGATCTAAGGGTTGTGAGACAGCCCTGCATTGGGGTCTGCACTCAATGAGGTATGTGTTTGATATTCTCTCTCCCTCTCCCTCTGCTCCTTTCCTTGTGCTCATACACGCTCGCTCTCTCTCAAATAAATAAATAAATAAATAAAATCTTAAAAATGGTATCTTTTTATACATCATTAAAAAATATATCTTTTTGGGGTCCCTGGTTGGCTCAGTCAATGGAGCATATGACTTGATCTCAAGATTGTGGGTTTGAGCCTCATGTGTAGAGATTACTTAAAAAAAATTAAAAATCCTATGTTTTTTGGGATCCCTGGGTGGCGCAGCGGTTTGGCGCCTGCCTTTGGCCCAGGGCGCGATCCTGGAGACCCGGGATCGAATCCCACATCAGGCTCCCGGTGCATGGAGCCTGCTTCTCCCTCTGCCTGTGTCTCTGCCTCTCTCTCTCTCTGTGACTATCATAAATAAATAAAAATTAAAAAAAAAATCGTATGTTTTTTCAGATCTGTGGTTTTTCACCAGTTATAAATTATAGTAGATATGGGACACCTGGCTAGCTCAGTCTCTAGGGTATGTGACTCAATCTTGGGGTTGTGGGTTCGAGTCTCACATTGAGTGTAGAGATTGTTTAAAAAAAATCTTTGAAAAAAAATCTTTGAAAAGAACTCTTGGAGATATATTTTAAGTCTAACAAAAAAATGTGTAAAAGACCTTTACAAAAAATAATTTGAAGACTTTATTGAATGACTTTAAGTGAAACATAAATAAATGAAGAAGATACATTGGTTCAAGGATCAGAAGATTTGATACTGCAAAGTGGCAATTCTTTGGAAACAGACTTAGAGATTTAATGTAATCCCAACAAATTAATAAAAAGGCAAGCTGATACTAAAATTATCAGTAAATGCCCAAGAAAAGGCCAGCTACTCTTGAAAAAGTAGAAACAAATTGGAAAACATCTTTATTCGAGCTCAAGAAGAGCTGTAATAATTAGGACAATGTGGTATTGGCACCAGGATAGACTAATTGATCAATAGGATACCATGAGGTGTCCAGAAACAGATTCATATGTATTCAAAAACTTATGACCCAGGAAGCATGGCAGATGAAAGGCAAAACAATAAAGCTTTTAGAAGTTAATATTGGAGAAAGTATTCATGACCTCAGTATAGATCTTGAATATCGAATCTTAAATAAGATGTTACCTGCACTAATTAGATAATGGGCAGAAGTGTTGAGCAGGCATTTCAGAAAAGGAGCTATCCAGATGTCTAATAAATGCACAAGAAGCTGTTCAACCTTGTTAATAATCAAGGAAATGCAAATTACAACCACAGTGCCATATAACCATATACGTAAATCACAGTTAGCAATACCGAATCCTGAAGCTGTTGAGCAATAGGAACATTCCTACCTGGCTGATAGGAGTATAAAGTGGTATGACTACTTTGGAAAGCAGTTTGGAATTATCTAGAAAGTCAAAGATATGTGGACTCTAAAACCCAGCAGTTCCCCGGCTAGAGAAATGCATATATATGAGATAATCAGAAAACGTATTTGGAGTAATTAATTTTCCTGATATGAGTTGACTCAGTTAATATTTGAGGGCTACTATGTTCTCTTCTGTGCACAAAGGTAGCTTTTGTCTTGGTACAACAGTGAATTAATGTTATTTATATCTTCCCTCTGCTGAAAATTTTTTTTTTAATTTTTTATTTATTTATGATAGTCACACAGAGAGAGAGAGAGGCAGAGACACAGGCAGAGGGAGAAGCAGGCTCCATGCACCGGGAGCCTGACGTGGGATTCGATCCCGGGTCTCCAGGATCGTGCCCCGGGCCAAAGGCAGGCGCTAAACCGCTGCGCCACCCAGGGATCCCTCTGCTGAAAATTTTAATACAAAAATCTTTCATCCAGTCTGTTCTTCAGTTCCTAAAACAATGCTGGGCACAGACTAGGCATTTAATAAATATTATTATTTGATTTTTATAATGGGTACTCTTCACTATAGCTTTGTAGTTACCTCAACTAATCTGGTTTATGGACTAATTTGCACATTTAAAACTCCCTGTGGGTTTGGTAAATTATAACCTCCCTGGGTTCCTTTGAGATCAAGCCCAGCCTAGTGATTGCATCATCTGGTGGGAGGCCAAGGGGACAGAAGCAGATCCCAGCCAGGCTTGAGTTCTGGCAGTTTTGCGTAGGAGGAAGCTGTGCAGCAGAGAGGGAAATGACCAAACTCTGTAGTCAAAGGCGTCTGGGTTCAAATCCTACTTATGGAGCCCTATGACCTTAGACAGGTACACATTTTTGGTTGTTGTGGAGACTGAAATTGAGTATTTAAAAGCCATCTCACAATGCCTGGCATGTGATAGATGCTGAGTAAATGGCAAATAGCTACAATCATTACTATTCCACTGGTGTTTACTTAAGTAATATTATTTCCACAGTATACATTTTCATTAAGATGGACTATGATTATGCTGAGTTTTAAAATAAAAAAAACTGCATCCATTAGGGGATTCTAATTTTGTGGTCTCCGTTAACCACTTCACTGGATTTGCAAATGAATCCAACATGTTAGAGTCTGCATCTGAATGAAATGTGTTTGCAGAGTAGATATGGCTGAGATTTCTAAACAGCAGTGGGATGCCACGACCTTGTCTCTTCGTGGAGGAAAATGCTAATCACAGAGTTTTAAAATTCTGTCCATTTTAATTTGTTTTTTTTTTTTTGTCCATTTTAATTTGAAATATATATATTTTTTCTAGTGAAATACGTCATGTGTCAGTTGAGAGAACGCTGGCTTATAGTTAAGAGATACTTATTCCCAAATGAATGGTTTAATAATGGAAATGTATTAAGTACCTTTTGTTTTTGTTTTTAATATTAAGTAGCTTTTGATTGGAAGTTAAGACTTTTCTGGGTAAGATATCTACATGATCTAATGCTTAGCCTGTGGTGATCATAACTTAGTTATTAACATTTGTAATACACTCTATGCTACTGTACTCTATTGTAACAAACATCCCACTCTATATCTTAACGGTGAGCCTGTGACTTAGCTAAGACAGGTGATGTTATTTCACTTGTCAAGATAAGTAACTTTTTATTTGCCTTCACATTCAATATTTTTACACTGCTCTGTACTTAAGAAATGTCCTGGCTTGTAGAAGACAATTCTGGATGGTAGCCTCTTATAGTTAGTTTTATTAAGATGGAGAAGGTTGAAATTTGAAGAAGGTTGAATAGAGTATAAGTCTTAATTATGTGCCGGCAAGATAGGGTTTTTATTGAAGGCAATTAACTGCCTCCCTATGTCATCTGTCTGGGCTCACCATCTCGTTCATCAAATGCTTGTCTTTGACCATTCTGTGTTGCAAAATATTTAAATTTGCAAACAAAGGACTGAGGTTGAGGAATGAGAACTTGATAGTAAACAGCAGGTGAGACCCTCATTAACCTGCTGGGGGCTGGTGGTGTGCAGAAGTGAATTAGATATAAAAGGAATTACTTCAAACTAGTATCAATTTGCTTCTTAATCCTGGGTCAGCACAGTGGCTCAGCCTATTTGAACAAAAGGCTGCATAGTGTTTCAGGAATTGAGGTAGCTTGAACAGGTAGTTACACTGTTGTCTCTTGCACTAAACATGTAGTGTTAAATAAGGAAAATTGGGTTCTACAATAATTTCCTGTAATCAATTTTAATATTCTCTTTTTTTTCCAGTTAAATCATTAAAGCCCTCGAATTTAAAGAAATAGCTTAGTATTTAAGATTATACCTCTTTACATCACCAAGTATTTTATCCTAACTACTTGGTATTGTGATTGTTGAGTCATTGTTACCACCCAGAACCATCTGTAAGAAAGGCTTTTCAGGCCTCCAGAACACCCACCTGCCAGTCCCCTACTTCGTTACTGCAATTGCTAATTCAACAAAAGAGCCTGAGATATTTGGGCCAGATAGCTTTCTGTGTCCAGGTGTGCCAGGGCCACGGCCAGTAGTATTTGTACCCCTGCCAGTTGTCTTGTGAAACAATGCCACCGTTCACAAAGGGAGCGGCGGCGATAAAGCCATTATCTGTAGTTGAAAAACAGGGGCACTCAGTGTTATTGGATGAGTCATTTGTATCAATCTTTCAGTCTTCAGATATTCCTCATAAATCCATATTTACATACAGTGCTTATTTCAAATATTCCTCATAAGTGGATGGAACAGATTAGCTTGTGAGCATGTGGCAAAGGGAAGCTGGAAAATCAAATACTCAGGAGAGTAATGGGGTTGGCAAGGAAGAGCACCTAAATTACAGAAGACCACTTACATTACCAATCACTTCAGCCTTTTCAGAATTCTGACATAAATGCCACAAACATATTAGGGAAGCTGGTAAGTTGTATCAGGTGTCAGGATTCTTGGTAAGTTTTTGTTTAGCAATAAAGTTTTTTTTTTTAAGGTGATGATTTTGAGCACTGAAAGTTTATGTATGAATGTCTATTAATATCACTAAGACCCAGTAAGAATTCAGAAGTCGGATCCTTGCTTATTAAAGGCAGGTCTTGGCCTCATTATCATTATATGAGGCCTCAGTCTCTCATATTACTTACTCCTCGAATGATTTTCCAGAAGGTGTTATTGCCATGATAGATTTTCCTTTCCTTTTTCGTCTGAGAGTTACTCAGATCTGGCTGACATCAGGATCACCTGTAGATATTTATTTATTTGTTTGTTTGTTTGTTTGTTTGTTTATTTAAAATAAGGAACCCTTCATGAATTTGCCTGTCATCCTTGTGCAGGGGCCATGCTCATCTTCTCTGTATCTTTCCAATTTTAGTACGTACGCTGCGGGAGGGAGCACCACCCGGGGATGTTTAAAAACAAAGATGCCCTCCCTTTCCCTCTACCTCTGCAGTTGATTGAATAAAAATTCTTAAGGTCGGGTAGCTCCTGGCCGGCTCAGTCGGTAGGGCATGCGATCCTTGGTCTTGGGGCCATGAGTTCAAGCCCCACGTTGGGTGTAGCGCTTACTTAAAAAAAAAAAATCTCAGCATAAGGCTCTGGAATTTGTCTTTTGGCCTAGCTCCCTAGGTGATTCTGATGAAACCAGTTCATGAACTTTGGAAATTGTAATTCTTTAACTTGAAGGCTTTTACAGGCTCATCGTGTTGGAGACTTTTCTCTCTGTTACTATGGCTTGAGCATGTCCTCAATTCCTCTTGAATCTGGAACTTTCTCAAGCTGTTTTTATATACATATGTATATGTGTGTATATAAAAATATATATAATATAATTATATAATAATATATAAATATTACACATATTCACACATATAAACTTTTTTTTTTAAGATTTTATTTATTTATGAGAGAGCATGCCCAAGTACTGGTGCATGCATGAGCGGGGTGAGGGAGGGGCAGAGGGAAAGGGAGAAACATACTTACCACTGAGCTTGGAGCTCAACTTGGGGCTTGATCCCAGGACCCCGGGATCATGACCTGAACTGATGCCAGATGCCCAACTGACTGAGCCACCCAGGCGCCCAAAAGTTCTTGGTGTTTATTGTCAAATGGCTCCCTAGAAGTTCTGCATTGATTGAAGTGTCCATCTTTTTTTTTTTTTTAATGGCTTCATTAAGGTATCATTCATAATACCATTCAATTCACTCGTTTAAAGGGTACAGTTCAGGAGCTTTAGTACATTCTGTAGTAGAGTTCTGTAGCGGTCACCACAATCAGTTCTAGAATATTTTCATAACCCCCAGAAGAAACTCCACACCTCCTGGCCATCTCGTTCGTCTTCATTCCCCATCTCTATTCTGCTTCCTGTCTCCACTCATGTGCCATTCTGCATAGTTTACGTAAGTGAAATCACTCAACATGCAGTCCTTTTGCGACTAGCTCCTTTGAGCAGAGCACTGCGCCTGGTCGCAGCAGACATGCCGCACCACCGTGCCTCCCTTACTGGGGTCTACCCATTTCTGGTGTCCACAGGCTCTTCTGTTTTTGACAAGCAAAAGCTGAGAGGCCTGAGAAGCAGAGACGCCTGCAGAGAGTTAGGCAATCTCTTGGGCCTGGAGAGATAAAGATCAGAGTTGAAGGACTACAAAGGCTCTCAGTACTGGAGGCCCAACATCCCAGAAGCAAAGAAGACCCAGGGGGTGAGCCTGAGACCAGCAGTGGCTTTCCTCTTGAGGTATTTGCCGCTAAGCTGTGCCGGTCAAGAGGCTAACCAGCAAAAAGCAACCGAATGGAAGGGTGGGGATTATGGTAGCTTTACATCACTGGGGAGACCAAAGCTGCGATTCAGGCCCACCAAGTCTCCGAGGCAGCTTCTGGAAGGTCAGGCTGAGGAGCAGACCCAATGTGATAGTTTTCCGGAGGGAGTGAGCTCCAGGGGACTGAGTGCCCTGCCCTCCCTCGGCCTGCCAGGGGATTGGGGGATGGTGGAGGGAGATGGTGGTAGTTACTGGGGCTGTCAGGCCCCAGTGGTGTTCCATGCCTTGACCCACCAGAGTTTACTCTGGAACGTCCCTCATGTCGGGTGCTAATGGTTTGTGCCCTTTTCTGTAGGCCCATGATACACTCTGCCGCTTTGAGGCTTCCCCCTAAAATCGTGTGAGAGGAGAATAGAGAACTCCTGACAGATTCTCTTTGAAATCGCCTTCAGATTTTACCAGCCAACCAGCTGTTCTTTGTAAAAAGGAAAAGGCAGACATCAAGGTTTATCATTCTTCAGAACTCACACTGAGTGGTGGTTCCTTTTGAACTCTCAAGGATTTTAATGTAGAATTGTCGGTCTGAGACCCCCAACGAGACTCTTGGCCTTGGTTTTTCTTTTCTTTGAGGAAGGAGGAGGACTCGGTGCCCGGCGGGGAGTAGAAGGGCAAAGAGACATATAAATGGAGTGGGAAAAGGGTACCTTTCCAGATCTGCTTGAGCCACTTAGGTCCTTGCTTATTTTTGTCACCCTGTTTTCTTTTTTCTTTTTTGAAGTCATCCTGTTTCCTAATCTTTTTTTTTTCTTTCTTAAATCTTTTTTTCAGTTTTCTTCTGGTTACACAGTATTGTCTTTGATGATGGCCAGCAATGAATCAGAAAAGTTTCTTTAGGATGTTTTCTGCAATAGTGTTTAGTCTGTGATGCATCAGTCCTGTAATAGTAAAAGTGCTACTGATTCTGAAGTTTTTCTGCCATTGTCTGTTCACTTATACAGTTTCTTAAGTTTTTTTTTCAAAAGTTTTCTTCCAATGGCATAAAATTTTTCCTGGAGGGGTGCCTGGCTTGTTCAGTGGGTAGAGCATGTGACTCTTGATCTCAGGGTCATGAGCTCAAGCCCCATGTTGGGTGTGGAGCCTACTTAAAATAAATAAACAAATAAAACAAATTTTTTTTTATATGGAGTTTTTCTGCAATCTCGAAATTTCGTTGTTTGCTTCACTGTTAGCACTCATGACACATGTTAAATATGATTGGCATTGGTAGAAATACCTAGAGGACTCTATTATCACTTTCTCATTTTTTATCTTTACCCTCAGACTTGTCTGTTTAGATGGAAATATTCCAAATCCATAACAGCTTAATGAAAAACACTTTAAATTTGGAACCTAGTCAAAGGCTTATTGTGATTATTTTTTAAAGTTGTCTAAAGCTTTTGTTATTTTATTTTATTTTATTTTATTTTATTTTTATTTATTTATTCAGAGAGAGAGAGACATAGGTAGAGGGAGGAGCTGGCTCCCTGCAGGGAGCCCAATGTGGGACTCAAACCCAGGATCCCAGGATCACGCCCTGAGCTGAAGGCAGATGCTCAACCATTAGGCCACCCAGGGGTCCCTCAGAAGCTCTTATGAAAGTCTCATTTCCCTGATGGTTTACTCTCTCAGCAACCTTTGGTTCCTCAGGCCTATTTTCCCTAATTAAAATTGTATTTATATTACTTCATTGTGGAATTAAAAATAATATTTTGGTCCTATGACTCTGCCCTCACTCGGGGTTTCCAGTACTCTTAGCTGGGGGCAGAGGGGCCCGACGGGATAGGGTGCAGTGCTGGCACGGGCTGGGGTGGTGTTCAGGCTGGGCAGACCCACGCCTGGGCAGGTTATGTCTGCTCCCTCTCTGGCATTTCCTGCTCTGGGAAACGGAGCGCAGTGTTGCATTAGCCTCCGCAGGGTTGGGGTGAAGAGCAAAGCAACAGGTCTGTCAGGAGACTTGGAACACCGTGCTAGGCAAGGTGATAGTATTGTTATTTTAAACGTCTCATTTTTAGTTTTTTCTCGGTGTTACTAGAGTGAAATATTAAAATTGAGAAACTTACGTGACGATTATTTAGGCTTCCTCTTCTTGGCAAGACTGGGGAGTTTGTGCTGAAATTTCTAGAATTCTGTTATTCATCCCTTGCTACTTACGCCACCAGTTCCTGTTCATCTTTAAGAACAGAGTCTAGTAGCTTTTTTGTCTTTTCTTTTGAGTTCTAACACCGTTTTGTCCAGAGATCGGTTAAATGTAAAATTTCTACTTGCCGTTCCAAATGAGTGGGCACAGTAGAAACCCTTCATTTTCATTTCACTTGGCCTAATTTTGTAGCTTTCAAATTTAATATTGCATCTCAGTCGTGTAGTGGTTAGCAGCTGTTCAGAGCACTCCTTTATGATTCTGTGCTATTGTTTTCGGAATTATGAAGGTACTTGTTTTAAAGATTTTATTTATTTATTTTGAAAGAGAGAAAGTAAGAGCGTGCACGCATGTGTGACAGCAGGGGCAGGCAGAGGGAGAGAGAGAATCTCAAGCATACTCCATGCCCAGTGCTGAGCCTGATGGGGGGGGGGGTGTCAATCTTACAACCCTGAGATCATGACCTGAGCCCAAATCAAGAGTTGGTTGCTTAAATGACTGAACCACCCAGGTGTCCCGAAGATACAGGTTTTAAGC
The DNA here is from genome assembly GCF_011100685.1 of Canis lupus familiaris. Classification (NCBI taxonomy): domain Eukaryota; kingdom Metazoa; phylum Chordata; class Mammalia; order Carnivora; family Canidae; genus Canis; species Canis lupus. The sequence continues at coordinate 4,893,560 of NC_049226.1, forward strand.
AACTCCCCTGGTTTGTTGTGACACTAAATTAATTAACAGATTGCTAAGTGTGAATTGCTTAGACCAGTGACTAGCACATGGAAGGCACTCAGTACGTGTTAGCTGTCCACATATCCTGTCCCTGTGATTGGCCCCATGCACTGGCTCATCCCTCAGCCGTGTCCCAGGGCACAGTGCCAGAACCAGAGGGCTGTGGTTAACGGTAGATGCTCATGCAGCTGGTGGGATGGGTGTTTCCCAAGGCTTTCATTAAAAAGAATGGTGTAAAACCCAAGATCAATCAGGTCAGGAGTCAGAGATCCAGGAAATAAATCCAGAATCAGAGCCTGGGAGTTTGTGAGCTAGGAAACTAGGAGGCGGGGGGGGGGGGGGGGGGGGGGGAAAGGAACAGTTGAAATAGATCCAGAGGGTGGCTTGTGCTGACTGGGCCTTTGACAGGAAAGTCAACTGCCTTTGTATCCCCTCACCTGGCCATCCTGCTCCTCCTAAAATGAAAGTCTTTGGAGTTTCCTCATGTTGGGGAAGTATTTATATGGAAGTGAAAAGAATGAGCCTGAGGTTTGATAGGACATTGGCAATAAGGGCAATCCCTGCTGGGGCGCCCGGGTGGCTCAGTCGGTTAAGTGGCCGTCTTCGGCTTGCCTTTGGCCCTCATGATCCCGAAGTCCTGGTGAGATAGAATGGTGGTGAGGTCCAGAGCCCATGGCCAAGAAAGCATTTTTTATTAAAGCGTGAGGATAGGACCTGTGGGCGGAAAGAGAGGCTGCCCTGGGGTTGTGAGGAATGGCTGATTATATACTATGGGGATGGAGGAGGTAAGGACGAGGGGAGGGTGTCCTAAAGGACTTTCATCTGCTGAAGGAGACCCTTAGGACCCTGGAGGCCTGCTTGTTTTCGAGCTAAGGTTGTTTTTCCTTCTAGCAAGCGTGACTAACACTGAGATAGTTGGAAGTTTCCTGGAGGAATGTCACACACCCCACCCAGGAGTGGGGGCAAGGGGGGGCAGGTTGTGGGGTGTCCTCTTATGCTTTGTCATCAGCTAGCCTTCTGCTCCCTCATCGCTGAGATCGAGCCGGGAGTCTGCTTCTCCCTCTTCCCCCTTCTCCTGTTCTCACTCGCTCTCTCTCAAATCTCAAGTAAATAAAATATAAAAATCTTAAAAAAAGAAAAAAAGCAATTGCTGCTATTTATTATTCACCTACCGTGCGCCAGACACTTGGGCAGGTGCCGTGTGTGGTCGCTACCCTGCTCCGAGGAGCGCAGAGCTGACTGGCTGTCAGGGGTTCCAGAAAGGTCAGCGCCTGGACCGGGCCGGCAGGGTTGCCCTGGCCACCGCGGGAGCGCAGGGTGCAGTCTGGCTGGGCGGGGGACAGGCGGGGCAGGCTTCACTGGCCATGGGAGGACTGGGGCCTGAGTGACCCTGGGTTTTCTTCACGGTCTCGAGGGAAAAAGGTACCAGTGAAGTCCCACGTCCAGCACGGCAGAGCCCGCGTGACTGCTGCAGGCATCGTCCAGGGCGTATTTTTATTTCTGTTTGTTTCTGTGGTAAAGCACACCTGGAGTAGAACCCGCCCCCGAGCGGCTCGGCCTGCGGCGCGGGGTGGTGCAGCCAGGCCTGAGGTTCCCGCAGCCCTCCCGGTCGGGTCAGCGCTGGGCCAGGCCTGTGCTCGGCCTGCGTGGGGCCGCCTGCTAGCGGGCCTCGTCCGGGCCCTTTGTGCTGATGGCACCGCGCCTCGTGTTTCTAAGGTTCATCCACCTCGTGGCTTCGGTCAGAATTTCCTTCCCTTTTAAAGCCGAGTCAGGTTTCCCTCTGTGTAGACCCCACTGCGTCTCGCCCGTGTCCCCGGCACCCGTGGCATTCCGCAGAGCAGTGTTCTGGGCCTGGATCAGGCTCCCGATTGTTCTCTGAAGGCCACTTTACTTAGTAGTCGGAGAAGGGGGAGCCCCCCGCCCCCGCCTCTGCTCCCCCTACCCCGACTGTAACTGTTTCTCTTATCTCAGAAAATCCTTAATCTCATGTTCTGCTTTCACTTCTGATTCTCACCTATTCCCTCAGAACGAGAAGGTTCTTTCCTTCTCCCTGACATTCTTCTCGCCTTCTCCACCCCACTTCCCTGCCTACTTTGCTGGTTTGGGTATTTCTTGCTCAGACATCCCCCCTGCTCTGTTTACGCCTTTGCCTTCCTGCCTCCTCTCCTCGGGCTCACGGCTCACGTTCTCTCCGGAATACTCTTGTTTTCTGCTTCCTCAGGGCTTTTCTCTTTTCTTTCTTTCAGGCCTCCCTTACTCCCTTCTCTCCTTCCTCTAGTTAATTTCTTCTTACTGTACCATTTTTGATTTATGGCTCACAATTTGCCCTAATTATCATTTCTTTCATTTAACATCTGAGCTGCTCACCATCGTCTAGTATTCTAAGCATTTTGCAAATATTAGCTCACTTGATCCTCTTTACACTGTACGAAGCACATCCCACTGTCATCCCATTCCATGTTATACCTGGTGACGCTGAGCCACAGAGAGGTTCGGTAGGTAATTTGTACAAGGTCCCCCGTTAGTGAAGCCACAGGGGCCAGGATTGGAAACCGCAGGTCTGGCGCCAGCTTTTGGGCCGAACCTTCACTGCCTGAATGCAGTTCCCTAGCTCAAGGGCAGTGGGGTGTAGTAGTTCAAGGTTGAGTTAAACAAAAAAATGCTTGTCCTGCCAAGTTCTAAATGTTTTTTTTAATTTATTTTTTAAGAAACTATTTTTTAAAGATTTTATTTTATATATTTTAAAGATTTTATTTATTCATGAGAGACACAGAGAGAGAGGCAGAGACATAGTCAGAGGAAGAAGCAGGCTCCATGCAGGGAGTCTGACGTGGGGCTCGATCCTGGGTCTCCAGGATCACGCCCTGGGCCAAAGGCAGGTGTTAAACCGCTGAGCTACCCAGGCTGCCCTAAAGATTTTATTTGAGAGAGAGAGAGAGAGAGAGAGAGAGAGAGAGAAAGGAGGAGGAGGAGGAGGGGAAGGGGAAGGGAAAGGAGAAGGAGAGAGGGGCACAAGCAGGGGGAGCAGCAGGGGGAGTGGGGAGGGAGAAGGATCTGCAGAGCGGGGAGCCCAGTGTGAGGCTCAATCCCAAGACCCTGGGATCATGACCTGAGCAGAAGGCAGACGCTTAACCAACTAAGTCCCCCAGGCGCCCCACTCTAAAAATGTTTAGAAACCAGTGCTTATATCCAGAAGTCCCAGGGGTAGCCGGTGCACAGGGTCCAAGAGCACCTGGCTCTGCGGGGCCCCAGACAGACGGGTTCCACAGCTGGCTGCTGACAAAACCCAAAGGCAGAGAATCAAGTGGTGGGGAACTAAAAAGAATTTATTTCAGGGAAGACCTTGGGCTAGCATCTCAAAGACTGTCTCCAAAGTGCTGAAAATAGTTCAGGTTTAATTAAATAAGGGAAATGTGGGGCAAAGGTGGGTGGGTACATGCAGGTGGGCAAGTGAAGGTCAGGTCTAATCATTGCCTGGGGTCAGTCCCATGGGGTCCTGCTGGCCCAGGGCAGATCTCATGGCTTGTGGGGGGGTTCCGGTTGCCATAACAGGGTGCTGTGCCCACAGGGGTCTTCGCCTGGCCCAGGAGACTTGCTGGAAAGAACCCAATTAGAAAGTTTAAGGTCACAATGGAGACAGCCAAAGTCGTTTTTCATCATCTTATATCTTCACAGGAGTCTTTATTTACCTTTTATCTAATACTCCTTAAATCTATGTTTCTTTTCAATTCCATGATTAAAAAAAATCGTTTAATCTTATAGTTTAAGGACTGAAAAGATATATAGAATTGAATTGTAGATATAGATGATAGATGTAAAACTGAAAAGCAGTTTGATGAAGTTATTTTATAAAGAGGCAACCGATTTTCCTTAATATATTCGGTTTTGTTTTCTAGCTTTGTTTAATCACTGACCTCCGACATCCTAACAGATGGTTCCGTACGTTTTTATTTCAGCCAAGTTTATTTTATTTCAATTAAATTACTAGTAAATAAACTTTTTTTATTATCCCAAGAATCAAAATAGAGTGGGTAACATAACTATTTCATTGTATTTTTTAAGTTTTTTTTTTTAAAGATTTTATTTATTCATGAGAGACACAGAGAGAGAGAGAGAGAGAGAAAGAGAGAGAGAGAGGCAGAGACACAGGCAGAGGACAAAGAAGGCTCCATGCAGGGACCCCGAGTGGGACTCGATCCCAGGACCCTAGGATCACAACCTGAGCCACCCAGGCATCCCTAGTGTGTAACAACTTTAAAGGAAATACATAAAGGAGTATCCACCAATGTTAATTATCAGCATTTGGAGTGTAATCCATGCCTAAATTGCTTTCTGTCTTGCACTTATCTTGACTGGGATGGTTTAGCTGGGAAGTCAAGGGCAATAAACTTAAAGAAAAAAAAAAAAAAAGAAAAGGAAAGCTGAGACAAACAGCTTTAGGCAGCGAAAGAAATCTCTGCTTAAAGCATCATCTAAATCCTTCCCTCTGTCAACCCGGTGGTGTGGTGTAGGGGTGAGAGCACTCGAAGTCGCAGGCTCTGGTTTTTGTGCTGTCTCTATTTGCTCCATGACTTGAGTGACTTGAAGCGATTCGTCTTATCTCTCAGACTTGTGACTTTGTCATCTATACAATAGAAGTTGCTCTGGATGAGTGGTTCTCAAACTATCCTTCCTCCCCCAGATTGTGTTCTACAGCCACACCAAGGCGTTCTCTCATATAAATAAAAATAGAGGATAGAATTTTCTTAATTTTGAGTTTTTACCACCTGAGATGTCACTAACCCTTTGTTGCTATTGCTGTCAATTGTCTTAGCCAACGTGCTGAGTGATGGCAAATGAACAAGTGGCCAAAATAAAAAAAAAAAAAAGGAAATATCTAGTCCTGCTTAATTTGATAATTTTGGGAAAAAGTGCATAGTGGGGTTAGATGTGATTTTTATATAGCTCATATATAATGGACTTATTTGTGCTGGAATCATAACCCAGGTGAGGTGTTCTTAGATTATAGGATGAAAAGCAATGTAGGATAGTGGCCAAGCACGTGAGCTCAGCAGCCAGATTGCTCAGGCTCGTGTTGCAGCTCTGCTATTTACTTACTAGCTCTTGCTAGCTCCGTTCCCTGGACAAGTCTTTTAACCTCTCTCTTTCTCCTCCCCTACACAGTGGAGGTAATAACATACCTACTTCATAGGTTATTATGAGGATTAAATGAATCAGTGTATGGTAAAGTACTTAGAACATGCCTACCGCTTAGTAAATACTTTATAAATATTAGCTATCATTATTCTGTGGTATTAATTGTGAAATATATTAATATTTAACGGTACCCAGCAAAGAACATTGATTTCCAGGGCTATCTTCCAAACGTGTTTGAGAAGCCTGGGCCAGGAATTTCTCTTCTTATTCTGAAATTCTTTTATTCCATGTCATAGAATTGGATTCCCTATAATCTTCTTGCTCCCTTTTTATAACTTAATCCCTTACTGAACATGTTTTTTCACTATACATAGAGTGAAATCACTTTTTTTCATTTCTCAAGTGGAATCTAGTCTTAAATATGACTTCAGAAGGGTTTCCTATTTCTTGACAAAGATGTCTATATATCCTATACATTAGTTACAATTGTTATCTATTATTAAATACCTAATATACTTCATTCTTTGTCCTTCTGGATGAAGAATGTGGAGTTCAGAGAGAGTAAACCAATTGTTAAGAGCCCTAAGTGGCAGATCCAAGATTTTAAGCCAGGCTGTCTGACTCCAAAGCCTGCTGCTCTATAAGTAGGACAAATCCCAATTCCTATTCCAGGAGCTGTAGTATTTATGGTCACTAATTTGAGGGACGCCTGGGTAGCTCAGTGGTTGAGTGTCTGCCTTTGGCTCAGGTCGTGACCCTGGGATCCCGGGATAGAGTCCCACATCAGGCTCCCATGTGAGGAGCCTGCTTCTCCCTCTGCCTGTGTCTGCCTCTCTCTCTGTGTCTCTTGTGAATGAGCGAATAGAATCTTAAAAACAAACAAGCAAACAAACAAACAAACAAAAAAACCCCCAAAATTAATTTGAAACAAGCTCAGGCAGCAGCACACCTCTAAGTGCTCCTGTTCTACATGAATATTTTTGAAGGATGCTCTTTTTTTTACTTTGGTCAGCAGAAGTCACCATATAGCTGTTCCTACTCTTTCAAAGAATGACAGTGGATCAAGCCATCAGGTGCAGGGCAAATAAGAAGTTGCTTGTGTATTAGGCCTGAGGGCCTCTGGGTTCAGTGGCACCCCACTGGCCCCAGAGGAACTCCCATCCTGGCCCATCCGCCTTCATCTGCTACCTGGAGGATTCTGCTGCCACAGCCCTGGGCTGGCTGCCCTGTCCCAGCATCGCCGGGATGCAGGCGCCCGAGCTCAGGGAAATGCTGGGGCAAGGGAAACATTCTGGAAACATTCTGCCTCGGCCTCCCCTTCTGGGGTGACTGGCCTTCTGTTCTTGCTCCCCAGCCCACCCACAACTCCCTTCCCCAGCCTGGGACTCCACTTTCTTCACTCTCTTTCTTACACATTTTATGTTCATTTTGCAAATCTGTGGACCTCACTCTAGCTTCTTTTCTAGGTGTGTCTAGTGTTGGCTTTTAGGGAAGGAGCCAGCAGTTTATGATAATTAGTCGGTTTGTAATGAGCTGGGAAAGTTAATTTGTAAGTGCACGATATGGAATGTGGGACACCTCTTTCCGCATAAATAGGCAGAGAAGGTGCCAGGCCAGTACAGAAACCTCTGTTGAATTCTTCATGTTTCCAGGTCTTAACAATGTACCAGTAGTCCTGTGGAATTTAATCACTATGCGTAACAGCATTTTATTTTATTTTTAAAGATTTTATTTATTTGAGAGAGAGAGAGAGAGAGAGTGCCTGAGCACAAGCAGTGGGGAGGGGTGGAGGGAGAGGGAGAAGCAGGCTCCCCACTGAGCAGCGAGCTGGATTGGGGGCTCAAGGTCAGGACCCTGGGATCATAACCTGAGCTGAAGACAGACGCTTCAGCTACTGAGCCACCCAGGTGCCCTGCATAATAGCATTTTATTTTATTTTATGTCATTTTATTTTTTAAAGATTATTTATTTATCCATGAGAGACACACAGAGAGAGGCAGAGACACAGGCAGAGGGAGAAGCAGGCTCCCTGCGGAAAGCCCAGTGCAGCACTTGATCCCAGAACCTGGGACCATGATCTAAACCAGAGTTAGACACTCAACCATGAGCCACCCAGGTGCCCCATATAATAGCATTTTAAGTGAAATTTTATTTATAGCTCAACCTGTTATCTCGGCTACACATCTACCTGTGAAGGCAGATCTGCGCCTTGTCTTCCACCTCTGTGTACAGGTGATGAAGTGAGAGCTTCTCCACTTTAAATGCTGGGTGGCTTCAGAGTAGTGACTTCATCTAGCACTATAGGCCCAATGCTGGTGGGAACCAGGCCGGTGGATGATGAGGGGTAAGGCTTCAGGAGAGGTGGGGTGCCGTGGCGTCGGGATGGGCACTCTAGGAACTAGGAGGGAGGCAGGCATCTGGGGAGGCCGGGGGCACTAGGACACTCCATTGACATATTTAGACCCAACCTTATAGCGAACTGGCTAGAAAAGCAGGGGTTCATCTTAACTTCTTCCTCCCCCTTACTCTCCAGCACTGTCACCCTTCTCATGCAGGTCTCACCTGGAGCGAGCTGGGAGGTGGGCTGTCCATCTCCCCACCCAGACAGTGAGCTCCACAGGAGCAGGGTTTTCACTCACCTTTTTATGTATCTGATGTTCACAAAGTGAGGGGAAAAATTGTTACCATTTCTCAATGTTCATCATTACACCCTGTGATCCCAATTGTTACCATGTTTTATTGAATCTGAGACATTAGTGGTAAGATACATAATTGCTTTATGTATTGTTACAAAAGAGAAGGCCTTGCCAGTTAAACTCTGATACAAATGCTTTTGCCACTTAGAATTTTTATTATATACTTATTGAAAGAGCTCTTTTAGATTTATTTAGACATAGATTTTTATCACGTCACTCTTATGCACACATAAAAAGGAAAATGTAAGTGAAAGAAATTGATTAAGGTATTCCCCTGATTTTATCTGACTCGTCAGAATCACTTTTGACTCCAAGTCATTGACGTATCTCTGTGCCACCAAGAGTGGTGGTGGTGCGGTGTTTCCTGGGGCGCCTGGGTCGCTCAGTCAGTTAGGTGTCTGTCTTCAACCCAGGTCATGAACCTGGGGTCCTGGGATCCAGGCCCATGTGAGGCTCCCTGCTCAGTAAGGAGCCTGCTTCTCCCTCTCCAGCTCCTCCTGCTTGTGGTCCCCCTTTCTCAAATAAATAAATCTTAAAAAAAAAATAGTGTTGGTGATGCAGTACTTTTTAAAAGAGGTCATACCGCTATCTCCAGGAATCTCCTCCAGGCAGCTAGAACCATCCTGGGAGTTTTGATCCTGGTGTTTTTTCACTCGACCTGTGGCAGGCTTGTCTTTCCTCATATCTCAGAAATGATGGTGCGTAGTGCAGCTTCATCCCTCTCACTGTCTTCCATATCCAGGTCCTACAGGCCTTTGGCTGTTAAAGTTATTTTCCCAGTGATGGATATTTGCATCCCTTGCAGTTTTAATGCCAAATCATAGTATAATCTCTGAAGGTATTTAAAGTGACAGTTAGGCTCAGGGCGTCCAGTGTGGACAACACACACGACTCAGTGAAACGAGGACAGAGCCCATAAATGACTGTGAGCAAGGTCACAACAAGCGGCCAGCGGCATCCACATCCTGACCGACACGGTGGAGATAGTGACCGCAGGACACCACGGTTGTAAAATAGATCCCTAGTTCAGAAATGTTAAGATGCGGGAAAAAAGAAAAAGCATCATAGACTTGACAAAATATAGATTGTTAATTCCTACAACATCCTTGCTGGGCAGATCATTTGGATTTTCAGACGAGGAGACTGGGGATCCGTGTGTGGCTTACTGACGTCATATCTACCAGGCGCGGTGGATTGGGAGAGTAGAGCCCCGATTTCTTTGACTCTAAAGCTCATACTTTCAAGTCTACAGCATTATTCAAGAAAAGAAAAATAGGCGAGAAGCTTCAAGGAAGCAAGGATCTTTTTGGATTTTGTTTTTGTTTTTGATACACTGATGTTTTTTAAGGACCCAGAACAGTACCTGGCATGTACTAAGTACTTAATACCTGTTCAATAAAGCCCCTCAAGAGAAGATGGAAGTGCAGTCATGTCCTCCTTTTCTAGAAATGAAGTTTATAGCATTTTAGACAAGGGGGGAAAGCCGGGAAGATGGGTGACCATTTTCAGGCAAGGTGGAGTGTGCGGTTCATCATTTCTTTCAGGTGTTAGGAGAGGCAACCTTGTGAGGAGGGGAAGGACATCCGTCCCCAGCCGAGTCTGTCAGCACCAGCCTGTTGCACACACTAGGTTGTCCCTGGACTCTTCCTCCCCACCTTCTGCAAATTCACATCAACAGGACTTGATGCATTGTGCAGTTAGAAATAAATAAAAAAAGGGAACACAAATCTGATAAGCCTTACCCTAAAGGAAGTTTGTATATAGGGCATTTGTTGTTTGATCAATTGCTAAGTTTTATTTATTTTAATTTTTAATTTTTTAAAAGATTTTATTTATTTATTCATGAGACACACACACACACATGCAGAGGCAGAGACATAGGCAGAGGGAGAAGCAGGCTCCCTGTGGGGAGCCCGATGTGGGACTCGATCCCGGGACCCCAGGATCACACCCTGGGCTGAAGGTGGTGCCAAACCGCTGAGCCACCTGGGCTGCCCAACTGCTAGGTTTTAAAAAAGATACGAAATGTTTTGAAAACTCTGAAGCTCATACAGTTCATCTGTAAATATAAAAGTTGACATATTTGAGCACTAGAATCTTGTGCCTGGAATTTTCCCCATGTATCATGGAACCCTCACAGTAATCTAGGAGGTAATTTTTAAAAAAAAGATTTTATGTATTTATTCATGAGAGACACAGAGAGAGAGGGAGAGACACAGGCAGAGGGAGAAGCAGGCTTCCTGCAGGGAGCCCAAGGTGTGACTTGATCCCAGGACCCTGGGGTCATGCCCTGAGCCGAAGGCAGACGTTCAACCACTGAGCCACCCAGGTGCCCCTCTAGGAGGTAATGAATGTCTCCATTTTCCATATGATGATATTTAGGACTCAGAGAATAAACAAGTGATGTGGCCAAAGTTATGTACTAGTGAGCTGATGAGCCAGTCTGGCAGCTAGGATGTTCAACTGAGATTCTGCAGATTTTCTTCTACACTCTGCAGCTTTCCCTCTAAGCTTAAGGCAGGATTAGGCTTTAGAAACCACTTTACACCCCCCTTCCCCCTTTTAAAAAGATTTTATTTATTTATCTGAGAGAGAGAGAGAGAGAGAGAGAGAGCATAGAGAGGACAGCAGGGGAGGGAGAGAATCCAAGCAGACCCTGCACTTAGCAGAGCTACATGCAGGGCTCAATCTCACAATCCTGAGATCACGACCTGAGCTGAAATCAAGAGTTGGGCACTTAACCAACTGCACCACCCAGGCACCCCTAAGTAAATCACTTTATATCCTCCAGCATCAGTGTCCCCATTTTTAAATAAGAGTGTAAAGCGGTGGGCACCTGGGTGGCTCAGTCAAGCTTCCATCTCTTGGTTTTGGCTCAGGTGGTGTGAGATTAAGCTCAGCACGGAGTGCTTGGGATTCTCTCTCCCTTTTCCTCTGCCCCTCCCGCTTGTGTTTGCTCTCTCACTAGAAATAAAAATAAAAATAAAAATCTTTTAAAAAATGACTTATTTAGTAGTGGAGTCATGTCTAGAACTTAGTTTTTTTTTTTAAGATTTATTTATTTTAGAGAAAAAGAGCACAAGTGGGGGTAGGGATTGAGGGAGAAGGAGAGAGCAGATTCCCTGCTGAACTCAGCTTGATGTGGGGCTCCCTGTCATGACCCTGAGATCATGCCCAGAGGTGATAACAAGAGTCAGAGGCTTAACCTACTGTGCCACACACGCACCTGTTTTTTTTTTTTTTTTTTTTTTAAGATTTTAAGTAATTTCTACATCCATTGTGGGGCTTGAACCCACAACCCCGAGATCAAGAGTCACATGCTCTACTGACTGAATCAGCCAGGCACCCCTTAGAATTGAGTTTTCCTGAGCAATTTATTAAATAATAAATAATTACAGAATGTCACACGGGTGTTTGAAGTAGTTTGATAGGTTGAGAAACTCAATAGGTTTTATCACAATATCTTAAAGAACAAGAACTACAAAGAGGATATTCTGTGGCACTGCTTTGGATTCCAGACACTTTCCGAATTAAAGAATCTTCACCATCTTGGGTTTCTTTATTTGCTAATGATATTCTAAAATTATTAAGAACTGGGACCATGGGCAGTATCTCACATCCTTATTGCTCAATGTTACATGCAACCTTTCCTATGTGTAGATGAACTGTTCTGTTGTTTTTGCTCCACATCTACTGAGTAGTTATTTCCATTCTTCTTCTCTTTGTCCTTATCTTATATAGTTTATTGGTATTTTATGTTATGTGATGTCTACTTCCTTATTTGGGAAAGATTAGGAACAGGGTATTTCAGTCTGGGGTAAACATCCTGTTCCTTCCTGTTTCTGCTTACTTGCTCCTGTCCTTCCTTCAAATGCCCTCCTCTGAGGTCATCCCTGAGCACCCAGTTGGGATTAGGGGTCCTCTTTTCCCATGGCATGCTGTGATAGCTTTTTAAACATTGCATACAAATTATCGAGTATGCCATATGCCAGATCTAGAGTTACTCTCAGGAACACACACATTCCTTGGCCTGTAGGAACTTACAGTTGAGATGGAGAGCCAGATAATTTGACAGAAAAATGCAGTGTGATTGAATACACTTTTTAAAAAGCTAATATGTGTTTGTTATATAGCAGGCAACGTACTAAGCACCTCACATGCATTATTTCATGTCATTCTCTCAATAACCTTATGATCCCCATTTATAGAGAAGGAACAGGAACTTAGAGAACATCTGTGTTTTGTGCAAGGTCAGTTATATTTCATAATTGCTACCCAAATCCAGGTCCAGAGCCCAAGCTCTAAGCACTGTGCTCTCGTACTGACTGCTGCCTCTCTGCAGCTCAGAGCACTTTTCCCCATGTGTCCCCTGGGCCCTCATGCACCAGGCGCAGGGAGGTGGGTGCCACTGCTGGAATTTGAGAATAGTAATGGCTTGCCAGCCAGACAGCTGCTAAAGATTCAACATCTTCCCTCAGAGACTTCAAAAGAATTCAAGATGCTAACAAATGTAAAGCAACACCCAAGTTATTCATCACAGTGTTGCTTGCAATAGTGAAAGATTAGAAGTAGCCTCAGTGTTTGTCAACAGGAGGTTGATTAAATAAATCAGGATATATTATACCATGAAATGATGCAGTTGTGATAAAGTATGAGGAAATGATTATATAAATATGGAGTTATGTAGAAGGTATGGTGTTTTGTAGGATAAACAAAATGACTTAGAAGAGATGTTACTTTGTGTAGAATCAATAGTATGCTGCCCTCTGTGGTGGGAGAAGCTGTATTTATGTTTGTATATATGTGTGCAAGCATGTGTGCAAGTTCTACGCCCAGCATGGACTCACGACCCAAGGATTAAGAGTCGCATGCTCTACCAACTGAGCCAGCCACATGTCCCTGTATTTTTGGTTATATATTCATAACATACCTGTGGACTAGTCTATTTCCATAGACTGGAAATAATATAGGTTGCTTCTGAAGGTTGGTTAAGGGATTCCAGTTAGGGAGATTGTCCACTGCATACCTTTTGTGCCTTCCAAATTTGAAATTGAAATCATAAGTGCCTTCCTAGAAATGAAAACAAATACAGAAGGGGACTCAGGGCTGTACATGTTTCCCGAGTGTGTGGGATGAGCCTGCCTTGGTCCTTGCCCCATCCCCAGCACCTGGCATAGCGTGCACTTGAGTATTTTATGCAATCATTGAATCAAGTTGAAAAAACAATCTCAAATTCCTGTGTAGGAAGGATACAACATCCCTTTTGTGGTATTCCTGCTAAAAATACATATCCCAAATCTAACCATGAAGGAACATCAGACAAATTCAAATTGAGGAATAGTCTGAAAGATAAATGGCCTGTGTATTTAAAAAATCTCAAGGTCATGGATGACTAAGAAAGACTAGGAGACTGTTCCAGATTGGAGAGGATGGGAGGACACGACAACTGGATGCACTGTGTAAAATGCCAGATTAGATCTAGGGCCAGAAAAAACAGTTGTTTCTTTCTCTATGAAGTACATTAATTAAACAAATGCCAAAATATGAAAAATGGTCCGCAAATTAGGTAATGACACTGTTTCATTCTAACTTCCTGGTTTTGGTAGTAGTACCGTGAGAAAAAGTCCTGTTTTTAGGAAATAGGTTTTAAGAATTTAGTAAGAAAATAGCATGTGTCTGCAACTTACTCTCAAATAGCAAAAGAGGGAGAGAGAAAGACAAAGGTAGAATGTTAACATTTGGTAAATTTGAAGAAATACAAGTATTCTTTCTACCACTTTGCAGTTACTCTGTCAAACTATTTCAAAAGTTAAAAAACTGCTTCCTATATGGAAAATTCTGTGATTTTGTAATGTTGGGCATTTTACATCCTCTTTTTTTTTATTATTTATTTATTGATGAGAAACAGAGAGAGAGGCAGAGACACAGGCAGAGGGAGAAGCAGGCTCCCTGTGGGGAGCCTGATGCAGGACTCGATCCCAGGACCCCAGGATCACACCCTGAGCCAAAGGCAGACACTCAACCATCCAGGCCGTCCCTTTTATATCCTCTTGTATAATTTTGTGGTTTTCTTTATGTAGAGCTTTATATTTTTGGTGACATTTATTCCTAGATTTCTTAATATATTTATTCCTCCCAAAAAATAACAGCTCTGTTGATGTATAATTCACATATTATACAGCTCACCCTGAATATCTTTTAAAAAATGCTTAATAGTACTCTTATATAAGGAAGGTATGCTTTTTAAAAAAAATCAACTTCGTTAGGGTATAATTTACACATAATTAATTAGTTAATTTTTAAAATATTTATTTATTTTAGAGAGAGTGCATGTGTGTGCATGCACAAGTTGGGGGAGGGACAAAGAGTGAGGGCGAGAGAATCTCAAGCAGACTCCCCATTGAGCACAGAATCCTGACCTGGGCTCCATCCTAGGACCCTGAGATCATGACCTAAGCTGAGATCCCAGGACCCTGAGATTGCGACCTGAGCTGAAATCGAAAGTGGGCTGCTCAACAGACTGAGGCACCCAGGCACCCCTAATTTACACATATTTTAAGTTGATGACTTTTGATACATGTATTCCCTGTGTAACCACAACCTCATTCTGGATACAAGGTCTACATTTCCATTTATCCAGAAAGCTCCTGCATACCTCTTTGTCTATGCATCACCCATTGATAGATGTGGGCATTGTTTCCAGCAGCCTCTGATGGAGAGGAGAAAGGTAGGGTGTATGCAGGGTGAATATGTGTGTGTGGGTTGGAGGGGGGGTTGGTTTTGGGTGGGGGTAAGGAATGACAATCCTGAAGAAAAGCAGGAACAGGCTCCTCAGTGGCTCAGAAGAGGCTCCCAGGCAGTTGCGATGTGGCAGTTCCTGTATTCCAGAGTAAGGCCCGGACATGGGATATTCCAGTCTTTTCTTTTCCTTTTTGTTTTTTTTTTTTTTTTAAATATTTTATTTATTTATTTTAGAGAGGGGAAGGGGCAGAGGGAAAGAGGAGAGGGGAGAGAGAATTCTGAGCAGACTCCACACTGAGCACTGAGCCCAGCGTGGGGCTTGATGCCACAACCCTGAGATCACGACCTGAGCTGAAACCAAGAGTTGGTCACTTAACCGACTGCACCACCCAGGAGCCCCTCCAGTGTTTTCTTTCTTTCTTCTTTGAGTCTTATTCTGGTTCAGAAATTGGAGCATGTGCAGTCTAAGAACATGCTTCTTTGCTTGTTTCCATTAATAATGGGGAGAATTCTGACTGGATCTGGGCCAGTGGTCTTCCTCACCTCTGGTGTAATGGTGTTGTGAGCTGTCTCACCTTTCCTGTTTATGCACGCCGCTATAACGGGATGGCAAGAGGAGGTATGTCAGGTGCAGCTGCCCTATTAAGCAGCAAATATCACGCGGCTCCTTTTTTTTTTTTTTTGAGTTATTTTGGTTTAACCTGAAGCAATTTAAAAAAAAATATTTTATTCATTCATTTGACACACATACACAGAGAAAGCACAAGTAGGGGGAGCAGCAGGCAGAGGGTGAGGGAGAAACAGGCCCCCCGTGGAGCAGGGAGCCCAATGTGGGGCTCAATCCGGGGACCCTGGGATCATGACCTGAGCCGAAGGGAGACTTAACTGATTGAGCACCCATGTGCCCCTCTCACATGACTCTTAACATGTCAGTGTTTTATCATCAAAACGGAAGATTGATTTCCTTAAAACACCCATTTTGGAAAAGAATAATGTTTCAAGGTATAGATTTCGTGCATGTGGATGTTTAAGTAAGGCTTGTGATTTGCTCATTATCAATCCTGCATTGGCCAAATGGGAAACAGAGTCTACATTTGTATTCACCAGATTGTGGCCCAGAAAACTCAGTCTCCTCTGCCTGTCATTTCCCCCTTGTTTTATTCTGCTGTTCATTTTGAGTAGGTGGTATGGGAAGTCTGTGTCTGAGCATGTGTGCAGGGGATAGCTGGGCTGGGGCTGTGCCAGTCAGGCGTGGGTGCCAACCCATCACTCACCTGCATTCACCCTCCAGGACCCTCCTTCTCCTCATCAGCAAAACTCAGAGATCTACCTGCAGCATCTTTTTTCCTATTTTATTCCATCTTGTTGACCTTCAGTATTTATTCATTCATTTCTTTACTTTTTAAGTAAACTCTATCCCCAACATAGGGCTCGAACTCATGACCCTGAGATCAAGAGTCATGTGCTCTACAGACTGAGCCGGCCAGGCGCCCCAGACCTTCAGTGTTTTTAGTGAGGGTGACACCCACCTGTTGAGTGTCTAGAACATAAGCGAGCGTGCAATACATTGTGTTATCGTTACAAACAATTTCTCCATTTCACCTTTTTTTGTCCAGCTGTGTTATCTTTTACAAAGCTTTTCTTCTTTTTTTTTTTTTTTCCTCCTTGTGGTGGAAATTTATTAAAATGTATTCATCCACCTAAAGACTTGGTTCCCTTTCTCTCTCGTTTCAGGCACGGTGCAGAGGGGTCTTTCTGTGCTTCATGAACACGCGCGTGGGAGACAGATGACCGTCCTCCACGCCGTGCTGCTCTAGGTGCCCTGGACGTGGAGCTGTGCAGCAGGGGGAGGATGGACCCCAAGGACGAAAGCTCACACGTGTGGCCTCCGTCTGCAGACCATGAAGAGAGCGCGGCACAGGTGAAGAGTGGCCCTCCCAGCATGGTGTGGGTAGGAGTTTTCCGGTTGGGTACAGTTTGCTGACAGTTAAAGAAATCGCTGCTTCTCTGCAGTAATGAGGGAGCGGACTCGCAGGACTTGCGCAGAAGGAGCTGGGAGTGTCTGAGCCCTTGGAGTGCTCCATCAGTCCAGGCCACTGCGCTTCAGGAGGGGCTCAGCCGCCACCCACGGGCTCCTCTGCCGTTTCTGCACCTTAGTGTCTTGATTTGTTTCCCTGCCCCGTTTTATTTTATGTTCTTGATGCTGAAAACCTCCAACTCCCGGGTGTTTTTTTCGTGTTACCTAGTGTAGGGTTCTGATTCTTCGTGCGTCATGAAGCACAGAATATGTCTATAGAGTGGCCTTTTCTTTTCCTCTCAAATTCAGAATGTAAAGGTCTAATTGAAAGTTGTCCCACTGAGTCAGTCGCTCTGGAGGCCGTCACTTCTCCAAATGCTGCTGTAATGGATGATCACTGCCTTTTGGGCTGCGATCATAACCAGCTGCATGTTCTTTGGACTCATCTTAACAAAGGCAAATGTCTGCTTTTTTGGTGTGGAATTGAATTTTGGGAATAATCAGCAGTCCTATGGAGCCATGTGTGGCCAAAGTATAAAA
Source organism: Canis lupus familiaris (assembly GCF_011100685.1). Classification (NCBI taxonomy): domain Eukaryota; kingdom Metazoa; phylum Chordata; class Mammalia; order Carnivora; family Canidae; genus Canis; species Canis lupus. Next base: position 4,910,720 of record NC_049226.1, read on the forward strand.
CTTAACTTTTCAGCATTGTAATAAACATGCAATTTTAATTTAGGTTTTCATTAACTTACATAATGTTAGTATCACTATCGAAGTCAGGAAGTTAACACTCAAACACTTAAGTATACACATTTTACTTAAGAAATACAGCAGATATTACAATGAATTAAATAAATTTTCTAGTATGATTTAAAGTCTGAATCTGAATACTTGAAAAAAATGTTCTAGTGATGCTTCCAGCAGAATAACTGAGAAATGCTATTCTGATTCTCATAGAAAGCATTTTGAAGACGACTCTCACATAGCTATGTATTTTGGTGTATTTTGTTTATTTTTTATTTTTTAAAGATTTTTTTATTTATTTACTCATAAGAAACAGAGACAGAGAGGCAGAGACACAGGCGGAGGAAGAAGCAGGCTCCATGCAGGGAGCCTGACATGGGACTCGATCCCGGGTCTCCAGAATCAGGCCCTGGGCTGAAGGCAGTGCTAAACCGCTGAGCCACCCAGGCTGCCCTGTATTTTGTTTATAAGTGAAAATGTAGTCCATTCAAAAACAGAGTCACCATTTTGTAGGTAACCGGAGAGTAAACAGCAGAGCTCATTGCTCTCCTTCTTCCCAGTTATTTCTTTTTCCTAGCCAGGAGCTCTGATTTAGCAAAATACTGAGTGATAGAGACCAGATTTTGATGTTAATGAACAAATCTAAAGTCCCAAAATTGTCTTGTCGCACTGAAAGCTGTGCCAATTGTTTTAAGTCTTATTCTTGCAATAAACAAACTGTATCTTCATGGACAAATCAAATTTGTGTAGCAGTTGGACTAATCACTTGTATAGAAGTGGAAGTTTGTTTTACTTCTGTGATGGTCTGATTGCATTTGGTTCCCAGGTTTCTTCCTGGGGATTAAATTCACTCATGTCATCTTTGGAATCTACTACTCTCTGCTGGAGAACACTGAAATAAAAAAAAAAGTTAGGTCTGAAGCCAAGATGGTATAAGAGTAAAGATTCCAACCTAACTTCAGTATCAGCACATAAATTATTTCTCTCCCAAATGTGTGCTTTGGCCATCTGCTTCCATACCTTCAATATCAGGCGTCAGGCTGCATGCCAAGCTCTGGCCTCAAGAATTCAAACCTCCAAAGCTGACTACTCAGAAAGCATTTTATAGAATTCAGTTTCAGGTTTAGTTCTTGGTAAGTAGAAAATTATTTACCCTGGTGACAACTGAAATAGTTTTCTGAAACCCCTTAAAAGTACTTGGTTAGGATTTTCTGCATCTTTAGCTTGCTGGCAAGGAAGAGTTTTGCAACATTCATTGGCTCAGCATATGGTCACTGACAGGCCTCCAGTCCAGCCTCTGAGTGTGAAAAAAACACGTAGGAAAGAAAGTGACCTTGTTTTAATGTGTCTGCTGGAAGGCACCGTGAGTTATAAAGCGGAATATTTATGACATGTTGAGAGCAATCGGCTTTTGAGTTGACATTTGTTTTACATTACAGGATAATTTGTGTTTCGTATTTTGGTAATACTGTCAACCAGGAATCTTCAGTCACGTTTCCAGGATTAGCTAAGTGCTCCTCATGACCCCCCCAAAGAGATGCCTGCCTTAGACATTTGAGGCAAAGCGGAATTGGTATTGGTTGCCTAATACTTACTAAGTAGTAAATCAGTGACAAGGTCCTTGGATCCTGTCTCCCAAGTCACTAACAGCATAGACGAAAACATGTCAGTTCTCATTCTCCTTTCTTTGGGGGATATTTTAGAAACTCAATCATGTACTGTGCTTAGTCAACCCCATGTCTTTGTGAGATTGGTTTTGTGCTACAAGGACACTTGCTACACACTTGCTGCTTTTTGCCCCAGGTACACTTTGTTCCCGACGCTGGAACTGTGGCTCAGATTGTCTACACCGATGACCAGGTTCGTCCGCCCCAGCAGGTGGTGTACACAGCAGATGGTGCCTCCTACACGTCAGTGGATGGTCCTGAGCATACACTGGTGTACATCCATCCTGTGGAAGCCGCACAGGCACGTGAAGGATTGTTGCTTACAGTTTGTTTGTTAATTGGTCAACTCCCCAAGGACTTACGTTTACTCTCTGCCAGCTACTGCACTAGGTGCTGGTGATGCGAGCTATGATGCAGAAAAGATGTGTGCTCTTCAGGAGCTTATCACCAACCTGGCAGAGGCAGACATGCTTTATTTATTTAAATTAAATGCAAAAAGGTGTCAGAGCACTAGCCTCCTAGGATTTCTTGTCCCAGTGATCCTTGACTAGATTATCAACTTGTTACTTTTCTTATGTATCAAGAACCATCTCAAAAATGGCATGTAGTTCTGTATAGATTCATCACAGGTGGGTCAGTGAAAACATACAAATTATTTCAGCTAAATGTATAAGCAGAAAGTCCTACTACTCACTTATGAACTGCTACTAATTGATCATTTACTGATTTGTAGGACTCTAATAGAAGCAAAGGTGAGAACAGTGCAATTAGAACAACTTTATTTTTCTCTCCCTGACTTGGAGTGTTAGTTGCCAAATGCATGACACATATATATAAATATTAGTTTGTATGTTAGCCCTTTAGAATGTACAGAGCACTTTTAAAAATATTAAAAAAAATAAATTCCATACTTTTATAGTAGAATCTTGGTAATAAAAATTTGCCCTCATGCAATATTTATTTAATTAAGAGGCTCAAATCACTCCCAAGAAGTGGGGCCTACTTTACTAATAACTTTCAAATCTCTATAAAGATGAAATCACCAAGTTGTCCGATGCTACTCTTAGTATGTCTCTGCTTCATTTGAATTCCCTAACTATATTAAAATAAGGTAAAAAAAAATAACATAAGGTCAGATGGTTTATGTAAAGAATGTCCTATAGGCAGCTTTAGTTTATGACTGTTACTAAATGTCTGACTTATGATAATTTTTAAGGTTTATTTATTTTATTTGAGTCATCTCTATACCCAATGTGTGGGGCTCAGACTCACAGCCCCAAGAGCAAGAGTTACATGCTCTTCTGACACTTGTGATAATTTTTTATTTATTATTATTATTTTAAATACTTTATTTATTTATTCATGAGAGACACAGAGAGAGAGGCAGAAACACAGGTAGAGGGAGAAGCAGGCTCCCTGCAGGGAGCCCGATATGTGACTTGATCCCAGGACCCCAGGATCATGCCCTGAGCCAAAGGCAGATGCTCAACCCCTGAGCCACCCAGGTGTCCCACTTGTGATAATTTTTAAATAGCAAGTCAAAGAAATCATACAACTGGCTGAAATTCTCTTACGTGTACCTCTGGAATCAAAACTTAAACATAGTTCTTATTCCCCTGGCTTTGCTAAAGCCCTGGGCAAATTAGAAGAAAGAATATTTTTCTGGCTTAGTGATATTCTGTGGTGCCCTGGCTAAAATAGTTTTGAAGATTTTCCTTCTCTAATTAGTTTTGCTGTATCATGGCCCAAATTATTATGTGTTTATAATGAGAACTTTTAACAATTATGATTTTACTGACTATCCAGGAATGAATCTATGGAACATTAAATTCAGTTTATTTCCCTTCTACTTCTTTTTTGATAATAAGCATGCATTCATATTTGAAAGATATCCTTGTGCATGTACTAGTCTTCTGTCTGTCTGATGTCTCCATCCATTTTCACCTAATTGCGAGTCTACTGTGATACAGTGTTATGTGTGAACATATGCACCCTGTTCATGCCATGTCTCGTACGCTTTTGTGACATACATTTTAATTAGCTGTAACATTTCAACCTCAAGAGAGATTTTGCTTAAGAGTAAAATTGTCAAGTATGTTAGCCAGTTGAGATGGTTAACTTATCAATCTCTTTGGAACCATCTAAATGAAAGGCTTTGATTAAAAGTAAGAATACTATATCTTCTTTATTAATGAAGGATTATTACTAGCTATGTGGGAATTAAGTCTGTCAAGAATTGGTGCTTAGCAGTAGGATAATTTTTCATGTATAGGCAAGCCGTCTAAAGATGTATTGATAGGTTGTTTCTGTTGTTGTTTTTTTTTTTTTGTTTTTGTTTTTGTTTTTGTTTTTTTGTCTAGACTCTGTTTACAGACCCAGGGCAGGTAGCTTATGTCCAACAGGATGCTACAGCTCAGCAGGTAATGAGTTGCTTTTTTGCTTTTTTATTGTTTTCCTTTCCCTGGAATACACCCCAACCCCCTCACCAACCCAGCCCTCTGGACTCTGCATTCTCTGGCTGTCTGCTTCTTATGTATTAAGAATGGTCTCTATTTCCTTTAATGAAAACAAAGCAAAACATCACACCAACACATTGTAATCAGTACATATTGAAATAGTCTGGTAATACAAAAAATGGTTTGTCAGGGAAATTAAAAAAAAAACAAGTATATTAATGGGATATTGGTTCAAATGCTAACGAATAATTCTGAGTTTGTAAGTGTCTCTTTTTGGAAATTTGGGAAGATTTCGGTACTTTGTCTATTTTTAAATATTGAGAAAAAAACTTATGCTTAAATTACATATAAATTTGATAGTGGTCTTCCTTATTCTAGCTTCTGAAAAACTGATATTTTTCTTGGTTTTCTTTTATTTTTTAAAATTATTTAAGAGATTTTATTCATTTAGAGAGGGTGCGAACAGGGGTAGGTGAAGAGGAAGAGGAAGAGAGAGAAAATCTCCAGTGGGCTTTGCGCTGAACTCAGAGCCTGGTGCTCTTGATCCCATGACCCTGAGATCCTGACCTGAGCCGAAATCAAGAGTTGGAGGCTTAACTGACTGAGCCACCCAGGCGCTCCCTCTTCTTGGTTTTCTTTTAAAACATTTCTTTTATCTATATTTCTAATATATCCTATTTGACTTGAGGTGTTTCTTCCTTATTTTCCTACAGATTAGGAAAATGATGAAGGTGTAGAAGCAGGGCGCTTGGGTGGCTCAGTCAGTTAAGAGTCTCTCTTCAGGGCAGCCCCGGTGGCTTGGCAGTTTAGTGCAGCCTTCAGCCCAGGGCGTGATTCTGGAGACCCAGGATCGAGTCCCACGTCGGGCTTCTTGCATGGCGCCTGCTTCTCCCTCTGCCTGTGTCTCTGCCTCTCTCTCTCTCTGTGTCTCTCATGAATAAATAAATAAAATATTAAAAAAAAAAAGAGTCTCTCTTCAGCTCAGGTCATGGTCTCAGGGTTGTGGGATGGAGCCCCACATCATCGGGCTCCCTGCTGGGTGAGGAACCTGCTTCTCCCACTACCTCTGCCCCCTCTGCCCATGCTCATGCTCTTTCACTTTGCTTTCTTTCTCTCAAATAAATAAATAAAATCCTTTTTTTTTTAATCAATAAAATCTTAAAAAAAAAAGTTAAAAAAAAAGAAGGCGTTGAAGCTAGATACCCTTGGTCTTACTCTAAAGGGAATATGGCTGTCATTTAGCTGTACCACTGTCATGGGTGATTATTAAGTAAATTCCCTTTAGTAAGAACTTCGTGCATTTAAATTTTTTTAGTAGACGATTCAGATACTTCCATTTAAAAATGTGAAAAGCGAACAATAGTTTTATTAATATTATTTATGAAATGGAGAGAGAATTCTGAGGAGTCATTGTCATTAGAAGTTTTGGTTGAATTTAATCCTGATTGATAGTAATCTGCAATCTTGCAGCGTCTCTGAACTTGAATGAGAATCTGTCTTTTTTTTTTTTTTTTTTTTTTTTAATTTTTATTTATTTATGATAGTCACACACAGAGAGAGAGAGAGAGGCAGAGACACAGGCAGAGGAAGAAGCAGGCTCCATGCAGTGGGAGCCCGATGTGGGATTCGATCCCGGGTCTCCAGGATCGCGCCCTGGGCCAAAGGCAGGCGCCAAACCGCTGCGCCACCCAGGGATCCCGAATGAGAATCTGTCTTAATGTATGTAGGCTGCTGTGATGGAATTCAATACACTGGCTTATGAACAACAGAAATCTACTTCTCATAGTTCTGGAGGCTGGGAAGTCATGGGCTGGCAGATTCTGGTGAGGGCTTACTTTCTGGTTCATAATCAGCAGTCTTCTTGCTCAGGCTCGCATGACCAAAGTGGTGGGTGAGGTCTGTGGAGCACCCCCCCCTTTTAATTTTAATTTGTTTCCTATTTTTAAGTAGGCTCCATGCCAACCTGGGGCTTAAACTCATGACCCCACGATCAAGAGTCCTGAGCCAGCCAGGAGTCTGGGTTTTTATAAGGATGATAATCCCATTCATGAGGGCTCCACCTTCAATACCTAATCACCACTCAGAGGCCCCACCTCCTAATACCATCACACTGAGGATCTGTTTTCTTTATTTTAATTTTATTATTTATTTAATTCCCTGTGTAGTTAATATATGGTGTTATATTAGTTTCAGCTGTGGTCATTAGCTTTCAACATATACAATTTGGGGAGAGACAGTCTATAGCAGTGTTATTTTACTTTAATCATTTTGTAATAATTAGGTATATGCTTGAAAAAACAAATCCTGTCCATTTCTGTGAATATTTATTGATTCCATCAAGCAAGCAATGGGTAGGTTTAATTCGTTTTGACAATTTGGCAAGAAAAAATAAAAGGAAATACCTTTGTCTTGCATAGACGATTAGTTTATTCACTCATTTTTGGAGTAATAATTTTTTTTCATAAAAGAATTGAAGCAATATAAAAAAAAGTAGTACATAAAAAATACCCCCAACAAATTCTGCCCAGAAACATCCTCATGAGCTTTATAGTTGGTAACTATTATTCTAGACATGCAAAGACAAACAAACATGAGGTGTGCGGTGGGGGGTTGGGAAATGGCATGTGCTCTAAATGCTGTTATTAATCTAAATGCTTTAAACTGAAATTTACTTGAGCAGAAGAAAAAGAAATTGAGGTGAAAGTGAAGGAGGTTGGAGTCATCATATTCTCTAAATTGCACTTGAGTGTCAGTCCTGTGTTGTCCTTAGCTCCGGCTGTGATGACAAGGACATCTGCACACTGACACTTCCTCCCACCGTCCTCTCTGCTTTTCCGTGTTGTTAGGTGCATTTTTATTGTGACTAATAAATTTATGTCTTGTTCAGTAACCACGGTTATTTAGAGCTTTGTTCCATTCTCTGCTGGCATTTAATTTGTAGAAATCATGAGTCTAATTTATTTTCCTCATTCCTTTTCTACCTTAATGCCATTTTGGTACTTTCTTTATCCTTGAAGTTTTTTTTGTTTTTTTTTTTTTTTTTTATCCTTGAAGTTTTTCTTGGAAGTCTAATGACTTCACCAGCATGTGAATTAGAATTTCCTAGGACAGTGTGTGTCCTTTAGATGTATAGGTTAAGACTTTATTTCAGGAAAGTTTTCGTCTGTCAGACCTTTGAAAATCTTTCTGGTTTTGTTTGGTGTGTTCACTTTTCTGGAACATCAGCTGTGAATATATTGACTCTTTTTTTGCCTTTCATACCTAACCTGTTCTCTATAATCATTTCTTTTTTCTTTAAAGATCTATTTATGGGATCCCTGGGTGGCGCAGGGGTTTGGCGCCTGCCTTTGGCCCAGGGCGCGATCCTGGAGACCCGGGATCAAATCCCACATCGGGCTCCCAGTGCATGGAGCCTGCTTCTCCCTCTGCCTGTGTCTCTGCTTCTCTCTGTGTCTCTCATGAATAAATAAACAAAATCTTAAAAAAAAAATAAAGATCTATTTATTTATTAGTGAGAGACAGAGAAAGAGACAGAGACACAGGCAGAGACACAGGCAGAGGGAGAAGCAGGTTCCCTGTGGAGAGCCTGATGTGGGACTTGATCCTGGACCCTGGGATCACACTCTGAGTCAAAGGCAGATGCTCAACTGCTGAGCCACCCAGGCATCCCTAATCATTTCTTTCTTTCTTTCTTTCTTTCTTTCTTTCTTTCTTTCTTTCTTTCTTTCTTTCTTTCTTTCTTTCTTTTTAAGATTCATTTATTTTAGAGAGAGAGAGCAGGGGGAGGTACAGAGGAAGAGGGAGCGAGAACATCTCAAACAGACTCCACTCTGAGCGTGGAGCCCAACATGGGGCTTGATCCCAGGGACCATGAGGTCATGACATGAGTTGAAATCAAGAGTCAGACACCTAACTGACTGAGCTACTGAGGCGCCCCTCTATACTCATTTTTATATCTATTTTTTTCCTATATTATTTGTGTAGTTTCCTTTATGTTCACCATATTTCTTACTGTGTGGGTTTTTCACTCTTTAATTAACTTATACATATAGAAAAGTGCAAAAGATTGTAAGCATGTAGTGTAACCATCGCTCAGATTAAACAATATAATATTCCCAGCTCCTAAAAGCCAACCTCATGCTTTCCCCTAATCACTTCTCCTTTCTTTCTCCTCAAACGTAACTACTCTCCTGTTTGCTAACACCATAAATTAACTTTCCATGTTTTTTTACTTTCCATGGCTTTGAACTGTATGTAAATGGAAATACTTGGTATCATTTCTTTTCTTTGTGGCTTCTCTTGTTCACCGTGCTGCTCGGGGAGATCCATTCATGTTTTTGGGTGTAGCTGTTTTGGGGTTTTGTTTCCTTCTAGTTTTACTGCTATCTAGTGTTCAGTTTTATGAATGTCCAACAAAGGATCACAAGAGTGTGATCCTTTCTCCACTTTGTTCTTCGAGAGTTTCTTGGTCTTTTGCTTTGCTTTTCCATATATGTGTTAGAATCAACCTGGAAGTTTTCACAAAAGTCCTGCCAGATTGCGACTCAAATTTCATTGGATCTATGAATCAGATTCTGAAGAATTGACACCTTTATAATTTTTAGTCCTCCAGTCTGTGACATGATATATTCCTAAGTTTAAAATAAAAGTTAAAAAATTGTCTTCAGGTAGAGGTGTTGTACATCTTTCAATAGACTTATTCCTAGATATTTAGTGTGTTTTGATGCTATTATAAATGGTATAATTTAAAAATTTTTCATTTCCTAACTTTTATTTTGGATTTTCTTGATAAATAGTCATGTTATCTGTGAATACTGACAGTTTTCTTTCTTTCCAATCCCTCCCAAATGCTATATCTTTTAATTTTATTTCTTTTTTTGTTCCCTTTTTTGCCTATTGGCTGGGATCTACATTGTTGGACAGAGTGGTGCTAGTAGGTTTCTTTTTTTCTTTCCTGCTCTCATAGGAAACATTTTCACTATTAAGAATGATGTGTAGTGTAGGATTTATTTTATTTTATTTTATTTTATTTTATTTTATTTTATTTTATTTTATTTATTTAAAAAAATTTTTTTTTTGATTTTTTTTAAAAAAATATTTGTTCATGAAAGACAGAGAGAGAGAGAGAGAGAGGCAGAGACACAGGCAGAGTGAGAAGCAAGCTCCATGCAGGATCCCCGACGTGGGACTAGATCCCAGGACCCCAGGATCACGCCCTGGACCAAAGGCAGATGCTCAACCGCTGAGCCACCCAGGTGTCCCTAGTGTAGGATTTTTATAAAAAGAATACCCTTGATCAGCTGAAGGAAGTTCTTTTTATTTTTAGTTTTTAATGAGTGTTTATTAATTGATATTATTATTCATGCATATTGATTTTTATCAAATGCTTTTTCTGAATCTATTGAGCTTTTTCTTCACTTTACTGTTAATATAATGAATTATATTAATTGAATTTACAGATTAAGCCAGCCTTGCCCTCTGGAATAAACTCTATTTTATTGTTCTCCTGTGAGTCTAAATTTGGATTTGATGTGTTAATATTTTGTTTGGGATTTTGCATATATTTTAAAAATATTTTATTTATTTATTCATCAGAGACACAGAGAGGCAGAGACATAGGCAGAGGTAGAAGCAGACTCTCTGCGGGGAGCCTGATAATGGGACTCCATCCTAGGACCCCGGGATTGCAACCTGAGCCTGAGCCTAAGGCTGATGCTCAACCACAGAGCCACCCAGGTGTCCCAGATTTTGCATATTTATTCAGTAGTCCATTGTGTTTTTAGCCAGAGTATTGGATTTTTTCTCCTTTCTTCTTTTTGATTTTTTTCTTTTAAAATAGCTTCCAAATATCAAATCACTATGTTGCATATCTGAAACTAATATGTCAATTATTATTAAAAAATTATCATTAAAAAAAAGAACAGAAAACAAAGGTAGCTTTCATCTTGAGTTTTTTTCTTTTAATAGCATCCCGAAAAGCTACATCATCATTGAATATATTCTAAGAGCTTACTATTGTTTATATTTTCTGTTTATTGTCTTATATGTATGTTATTTCCTTTTTTTTTTGCTACTGTATAGAATGTTGCCGTAGATGTCATATCAGCTTATTTCCTTAGCATAAATAAATTCCCCAAAGTGAAATGATAGAGACTAGAGGTCTTCATATTTAAAATTATTTAGGAACCAAGATTTTTTTGTGAAAGTGAAAGAAGATTTCACTTAATAAATAGTCATGTTGTCTGTGAATATTGACAGTTTTCTTTCTTTCCAATCCCTCCCAAAAAAATCAGAAGATTTTTACAAGTGTAAAAATCAAACAAGTTAAAAACCTAGATTCCTAAATCTGAATTAGAGTATTAGCATGAACTTGTAATGTGTTTTCTCTTAAAACATATATTTTCTAATTTGGGCCACTGGAAAGGTTTATTAGCCAGAGTCATCAATCCAGTAGCAATGAGCCAATGTGGTCTCTAATACAATTTTCCAGTAAAAGGAATCCGGGCTCCATAGGGAAATGGCAGATTCTAGCTCTGGGGCAGGAAACACATAAGATGTGCCTGAAATGTCATGTCTTATCAGAATACAAGGACATTAGAGAAAACTTCTGGGGCCCTATGGAAAGAATTCACGATCCAGCTTGAAAGGGCCAAAATGTGGCATTATATTTTCCTATAAAAGCAGTAGGATATCTACAATAGGTTAAAATACTTTAAATATATTTAAAATCTGTAAGTTTATATTGATATTAAAAAAATAACTCATTGGTCAATCTTTGAGGATGCTGGGAGACCCACCACATTATTCAAAAAAAATGGTGAATGATGGCAAGGAATCCAGCCTTTCTCTCTGGATGTACTCAGGTAAACAATTATTTGATGAAGGAAATTTCTTTATAGAAGCATTCCAACTAATAAATGAAGAGAGGATGATTGGCGTGGAATATTGCCATTTTTCATTTCCTAATGAAATGGGGATCTAGGCAATGATCATCAACAATAATCTGCAATGGCCAGGAAAAAGCTGATGAGGCACTTTATGATGGATAGAACAACCTAACCCTCTGGACACTGTTCATACCACTGTGGGCCTCCTGGTGTTGTCTCTCCCATTGCATTTTACCACATATGAAGTCCCAAAAAACTGAACCTGAATTTGATCGAGTCTCCAGATTCCACTTCCAGCTTGTAGGAAGCACAGTAAACAAAATGGAACAACTAAAAGACACACAAGGATGCAATCAGCAAAATCTGACTGTGGGAAGATCTCGAGGACAAATGACCTAGTTTCTTCCACATGTAAGTTGTGAAGGAAAAGAAGGGGAAAAGGAATTTACAGATTCAAGGAGACATTATCAGTCAGATGCGATATGTGGACCCTGTTTGGGTCTTGATTTCAACGAACTATTAAAAACAGCAGTATGAGACAGTTGGGGACATTCTAACACCTACTAGGTATTTGATGATAATAGGGAATGATTGATTTTTTTTTTTTAGATATGGTAATACATAAAATATGTAAGTTCTTTTCCTTTTAAGATATCTGCTAAGCCATTTACAGATGAAAATATATGTCTGAGGTCTGTTTCAAAATAATCTAGTAGGGGGAGCATGGGTGGGAGGATAGTAGACATAAAGTTAGCTGTGAGTTGATAATTGTTGAAGCTGAGTGATGGGTGCATCAGGTTTATTATACTATTCTTTCTCTCTGATGTGTTTGAAATTTATTATTATAAATGGGAAAGTTATTTTGATAAAACTTTCTAAAAGGCTTTGCAGATGCTGAAAAAACTTACATTCCCACCCACAATACACGAGAATGCCTATTTACACTCACCCTTGCCACACTGAGTATTTGCATTCTTCTAAAACTGTGCTAATCTGATAGCCAAAATGGCATTTTGTTGTTTTAATATTAAGGCATGGTTTTAATTAGAACTTTTGCTGCCACTGGCACCTCAAAGAGCCCTTCATCTTCTTTAATCTCCAGAAACAATCTGCTCGTCTCATGTTTTGTAGGCAGATAGCTCTATGAACCCTGGCATTACAAGGCAGTGTAACTTTTGGCTTAGTACCTTGCCTTACTGCTGTTTCCTTTCAGCCAGCATGGTTTTTATTTCTGGCTATAATAAATACCTCCGAGATTGTCAGTTTATTCTGTGACCTGGAAAAATTCAGGATAGAAAGTTAGAGAGTTCAACACAGATGATGGATGCTTCCTGCCTCCTCCCACCCCCCTTCAATGGTTTATAGTGGTGGCAAAATTCACTTGAAGCCTTTTCCATAAATGCATCCCCTTGTCCTTAAGAAAGATACTGGCAGTCTCTGGACCTAGAAGCAGTCTCCCCGTTGTTTCTGAAAGTGAACATGTGTGACTCCCCACACACTGAGAAGGAAATATGCTACACTGATAATTGGTCTCAGTAGGGATCCAGAAGCATTCTGTTGTATTTGCTGCCGTCCAATGTAGTTTCATATTCCACTTCTCAGATAAATTGTATCCTGCAATGCATTATTTCTGAAATTACATTTCAGAAATAATAACAGAGGGTGATGCTAGGTGGGAAGGAGAAAGTATACCCTAAGTTTTACAAATTCTTTTTCCTTTTGCCATGTCTTAGTGTGCATGACCAAGTGCACGGGATTAACGTATTTTCGCTGCTCATTCACTTCCTCTAAGTGAAATTGGCACACACAGCTCCTATCCTTGCTGCCTGGCTGGTGCCTCAGGAGCAGGTGTGCTTACCTTGTGGCTCTGGTATGCAAGGTGTGCGTGATGTGTACCTCCTTGGGCGCCCTCCTTGGACAGACTCAACTCCCTAGGAACCAATTGCGATGTGGTGGAAAAAGCAGAGTCAGAAATTGAATTTCGTCCCTGTCACTTAGGAGCAGTGTGGTCATGTTACCCAACCTCAAAGGAATTTAAATACATGCCTAGCTCTCCTGAAATACCAGTCAGATTGGAATTGTTACTTAAACAAATGTGTAAGGTGTGCCTACTGTGTGTCAAGGCCTGTGCTACGTAGGAATACACAGTGGTTACCCAGAAGTGATTGTCATGAACTCCCTTGTCCCTTTCCAACAGTGGCCCCTGTGATTCTGGGCTACATGCAGCCTCTGTTTTAGCGTCAGTTCTTCAAGCTAATGTGGATGTGTTCTCAAGCCTTGTCTTTGCTGCAGCCTCTTAGGAGAGTTCCAGCATCCTCCAGGGGGGAGGATGTTGTTGGGACTATGTTAATGTCACCTTTCTCAGTGGTGGCGAGAGGCCAGCGGTAGCCTTGTCTAACTGCAGTCTTTCTAGCAGCATCTATTGGGAAAAAATCAACAAAAAAAAAAACATCGTGGCTTCACTGGGCTGACCCTGGATTACTGAATTCATTCTTTTCAGTTGGCTCTGCAAAGCGATAAAGAATGTATGAGAGTCAAGGTGGATATCTATGCTGTAGTTTGTTCAGGGTGTGATAACATTCATCACAAACGCTGGCCTGAAATTGAAGTGGCTTGGAATAGGGGGCGAGACAGCATGGAGCTCTCAGGCAGCAAGAATAGCTTGGGGGAGGGATGGGAAGGGGTGCAGGGGGGCGCAAGGGGGTGCAGGGGGAGAGGTGGCACATGCGGCTTCATTGCCCGAAGCCTCCTGCTCTTTTCCTTGGGGAGTCCCACTTCAGTGGGTTTTTTTTTTCTGTTTTCACTGAGGCTGAAGCATTTCCCTGAATTTTGTCCTCTTACATAAAGCCTCTGAAAGGCCCTGAGCCAGAGATGAAATGTCACAGAGGAGTCTGGCTCCTGGGTTAAATGGATGCATGTTTAAGCACGCGCATGCTATTTTGAGGTGACTGGTTTTATCCGCTCTCTGGAGCCTGTTTCAGATGTCGGGCAATGATCTTTAGCTGCCGGATAGGTCACATTCTGTGTACACGCACGATGCTGCGTCTTCACGGAGTTTAAGGAGTTCTTAGAAGCACAACTGAAAGAGAATCCTCTGTGAATACTGTAGAGCTTCTCTACATGCTTGAAGGGGTTGATGTCATTTCTTAAGGGCCAAACATGTTTATACAAATGAGTCTTCATTGAATCCCTGCTACGTGTGAGCTGTCTCGTAAGGTTGCAGACGATATATGTGATATCTCGGTCCCTAAAGAACTTATGATAAGAGTAATCGATTCTTGCTAATATTAAGCACTTTCTAAAGGCCAGACACCCTACTACTGGCCTCACATATGTACAGTGTCACTTAATCCTCATGGCAACCAGTGACGTATGTATTACTGTGTCCATTTTACAGATAAAGAAACTGAGGTTCAGAGAAGTTTATTAACTTGCCAAGGAGTAGGGCCAGGATTTTGATCCAAGTCTCCGTGGCTCCAAAGCCCATGGTCTACTTCCCTGATGTGCAGTTGGAGAGACGAGAAGGGGTCACGCAAAAATGCATACTAATTGAAATCTGGATGGTGTTTGGCAATGAATACAAAGCTATGAGGGACAGCTAAAGTGTGATATGTCGGAATCAAGATTCTAAAAGATCTTGGCGGACTGGAAGAAGAGAAAAAGTGATAAAATGAAATATACTGGTGATAAATGCAATATCCCCCCTACCCCCCACATACACTTAAGTAAAACTCAGCTATTTAAGTCATGAGGAGGAGTGAAATGGCTTAATAGCATGATGTGAGGGAAAAAAAAGGACTCAGGGATTTTAGTTATTTGCCAGTTCAAAGTGGGTCAGCAGTAGAACAATGGCTGTCATGAATGTTAATGTAATCTGAAGCCATATTCATTAAAAAATGTGGAATCCATTAAGGGATAAGTGAAGACAACAGAATGATGAGGGATCTGGAAACTGGGCCATGGGAAAACAATTGGGCAAATTAGTGGTTTTGGTCTTAAAATATTTGAAGGACTCAGTGTCTTCACTGATTCTATGTCCCTCGAGGGAAAAGGTGCAGGTCCTGGCCACCGTGTGAAGATGCGCACGGGGAGACCTTGACCCCACAGAACCATCCCTGAATGAGTCCAAATGATTCGGGCTGCCTGGTGAGGTGATGAAATGTTGGCGCAGAGGCTGAACGAGGCTGTAGGGCAGGATTCTATGACTCCAGATGCTACAGGTATCAGAGGAGAGGAGAGTCAGGGAGAGCTCGAGTGCTCAAGGGTGGTTGATGGAGACACTGGAACCCAACAGGATTTGGAAGATTGGCGAGGCAAGAACATTCTAGGCGAGGACAACAACAGAGGAAGATAAAGAAAAGTGGAGTAGGCATTAAAAAAACTTGCTTTATTTATTGAACTGGAAAGGGACGTGGCTTGAGTATGATTTATGGTGCTAATTGGGAAGGAGAAATAAGATTGAATGAAGGAATCTGGGGTTCCCTAGAACCCTGTGACACTTATTGGGCAGTGAACTTTTTAAGGTGCCATTTATTTTTTGCCAGTATATTTGGTAAGGTAGTTGTAACCCAATACATGCCCCACACCTTGTCTTACTTGCAAAAGACTAACTTCAACCTGAAACAAATAAGCATCTCTCACTTACCTAAAAGCCTTAGCCTCTCTGAAGGGTGTGAAAGGAGGGCTATTGACCACTGAATTTTACCACCTGGGTGTTATTACCATGCATTTATTTTTATTTTATTTTTTTTACTTGTTAAAAATTTTATTTATTTATTCGTGAGAGAGAGAGAGAGAGAGAGAGAGAGGCAGAGACACAGGCAGAGGGAGAAGCAGGCTCCAGGCAGGGAGCCCGATGTGGGACTCGATCCTGGGTCTCCAGGATTACACTCTGGGCCGAAGGCACGATAAACCACTGAGCCACCCAGGCTGCCCATGCGTTTGGTTTAGTGTTTTTTTTTTTTTTAATTTTTAAAAAAGATTTTATTTTTATTCATGATAGACACACACACACACACACACACACAGAGAGGCAGAAGCAGACTCCATGCGGGGAGCCTGACATGGGACTCGATCCTGGGACTTCGGGATCACTCTTGGGGCTGAAGGTGGCACTAAACTGCTGAGCCCCTCCAGGGATCCCCCACGTGTTTAGTTTTAAAAGTGAAATGGTCGAAGATCAGGTCGGATCACTACATACACGGTGTTGTGGTCAACCTGAAAAGGCAGGAGGGATCCCCTGACTCAAAATTGAGTTCAGATGTTGAGACAGGACACCCGACATGCACCGCGAGGGTATGGAAAGCTTGTTATGTATTTGAAGTGTCTGGGGAGCCAGGGCAGGCCCAAAGCGGGGAGCACCCGGGCTTTCCTACCAGTTTCCCCACCTTGGGGCAACAGCGCAGCGAAGGCAAATCCATTCCAGCCTAGAGATGGAGAGTTTCGTCTTCGAGGTCATGAAGGGAACTGATGTGGAGAATCTCTCCCACCGCAACCTTGTATTGGGTGCGTGTGTGCGCGTGTGTGTACCAGCTAACTAAAAGCACACGTGCGCTAACTTTCCGGTTACACTTTGTCCAGGCCTCATTACCCGTGCATAACCAGGTGTTACCTTCCATTGAGGGTGTGGACGGTTCAGACCCTTTGGCAACTCTGCAGAACCCTCTGGGCAGACTGGAGGCCAAAGAGGAAGAGGACGAGGATGAGGATGAAGATACCGAGGAAGATGAGGAGGAGGATGGTGAGGACACAGACCTGGACGACTGGGAACCCGATCCGCCTCGGCCCTTCGACCCGCATGACTTGTGTAAGTGGAGCTGGCCCCGCGAGCGTGTGCGAGCACGGGCACCGGGGACACGGCTGCTGTCTGCCGAGGGCTTCCTGTGTGCAGACTCCGGGCCGCGTGCTCTGCTCGTGCCGGCTTGCCCCGGAGGCCTGATGCTCTCCAGGGGGCTCCGATTTTACCAAAGGAGGAACGAAGGTCAGAAGCGGCTAGGCAGCCCGCTCCGTGTCACCCCGGGGGTGAGTGGTGGGTCAGGCTCGGAGCCCAAGTCTCTGACACCGGTGCCTGCGCTGTCAAACCACTAGGGTGAGTGTGTCTGGTTCTGGGATGTTCCTGGGCTATTCGGCTGTTTCAGCTTTAACAAGTGTGTTCTGCTGCCTCCCCTCTCTTCATGGTAACCTTTTAAACATGCCTGTTATGTTCCAGGCCCCAGTCTTTACATTTCCTAAGCTGATCAATGCTTTCCTTAGTCTTAAGATCGGGTGGGTAGCTTTCCCGAGGTCGTGTTCGGTTGTTTGGAGGGTCAGGGTTCAAACTCAGGTGGTCTGGTGCCAGTGTGCCCCCTGTTAACCAGAAGGCTGACTGCCTCGCTCTGCGGCCTGCTTTGGGAGAGGGTGGGAGGGTTCCTGCTTCCACCTGCCAAATGATTGCTCCTTGGTATCAATTTTCATGCTTATGGCAAAATTCTTATCTCATTTATCTGAGTTACTGAGGCTGTTCAGAGCTCTGTGGTCTCCCCAAGGCTCCTGGGACCTTCTGTGTGGTGATGGTGAGGCCTATGTGCATGGGGCCACTGCTCATTTCCATATCCAATAGAGAACTTCCTCGTTTTATTTTTCCTTGAATTCATAAGTTTTCAAGGTGGACTCCTTAGTCAAATACCATAAAATTACTCTATCTTACAAATAGTAAGAACAGGAGAAATGGGAAGTTCCTATTTCCCAAGCCAGGTCATCACCCAGTTGGAGTTGGGCAAAATAATTAATGTGTTAAGGGTCATGAGTATGGTGCCTCTGGGGTCCAGGCACTTTTCTCTGTTTCGTGGCCATTTCCATCTAGTTCTGGCAGTTAGTTTACAGGTGGGTGCCCCTGGGAAAGAGTGAGTATGGATGCTTAGTGCAAAGTGATCATTCCTAGAAGGAGCTGAAAATGGGACCCGTCTGGGCCAGGCTAACTGTGTCACTCAAGAGAATGAAGGATGGAATGCTAAATTCATTCATTTTAGCCTTATCTTCACGCAATATGCATTGAGGTCTCCAACTGTACAGCACCTCTTCTGTTTGAGTTAGACGTGCCCAGGTAATGAGGCTTTTATGACTCCCTTTGAAGAAACTGAGTGAATGGTATTGTCAGGGTTTCCTAAATAGCTTTACTGAGATATAATTTACAAAGTCTAAAATTCAACTATTTTGTCTCATCAGATTTTGCAGCATTTATCCTCATAAGCTCTTCTTTTTTTCTTTTCTCTCTTCAGATCTGTTATAATTGATTTGTGAATTTACGGGGCTATGTTTGACTTAATCTCCAGTAGAAAAATAAGTCACTGCCTGTGTATTATTTTTGGCAGGCACAAGCTAATTCTGCTTGGTTTCAGAGGAACAGGACGGGATTTTATTGGTCTATGAAAGCTAACATACTACACCTGAATGAGGGGTATAACTGTAGTAGTCAATTGAATTTGGTCTTGCAAACTTAGATATGGGGGATTTTTCAGGTTAGAACTTTGTGTCTGAGATCAAGTGATGTTGAGGAATTTGACTTTAGAATTTTCTTTCTTTTGCAGGGTGTGAGGAGTGTAATAATGCACATTCCTCAGTGTGCCCAAAGCATGGCCCCTTGCATCCCATCCCTAACCGGCCTGTGCTCACTAGAGCGAGAGCAAGCCTCCCCCTGGTCCTCTACATCGATAGGTTCCTCGGAGGGGTGTTCTCCAAAAGGCGCATTCCCAAGCGCACCCAGTTTGGCCCTGTGGAGGGACCCCTCGTCAGGGAGTCTGAGCTGAAAGACTGTTATATTCATCTGAAGGTAATTTATGCTTTATCATATTTCACGCTTGCTCTTGATAACTTTTAAAGGCGCATGTGTTTTCTTACTGGTTCTCTTAATTCAATTCTATAACAGTTGTTTGCTAGTATTTTCCTTTCTCTGCTGAATTTGTTTTATTTTTATTTATTTATTTTTTCCTGCTTAATATGTTTTGAATGGAAACATTTTCCCTCCCACCACTAAATTGGAGATCGCAATCTCAGTCTCCTAAAGCATTATATGAATAATTTTGAGAGGTGTAGCTCTTAGGGGCCAGATTAGTTTGTTGGAGTTGGTGTAACAAATACCACAGACCGGAGGTACTTAAAGAATGGAAATTTACTTTCTTACAGCGCTAGAGGCTGGAAGGCCAACAGCCAGGTGCCGGCAGGGTGGGGTTCCTCTAAGGCCTCTGTTCTCTCCTTGCAAACATCTCTTCTCTGTGTCTGCGTGCCTTTAACCTGTGTGTGCACGCATCCTTGGTGTCTCTCCATGTGTCCCTATCTCCTTTTCTTGTAAGGACCCCAACTGGATTGGATTAGGACCCACTCTGATGCCTTAATCACCTCTTTTAACTTAGTTACCTCTTGAAAAGCCGTATCTCCAAATATAGTCACATACTGAGGGGTAAAGACTTTAACATGTGAATTTGGTGGGGGCACAATTCAGTCCATAATAGGGGTTTTGACCACTTTTTCTTTTATTCTTTAAATTAATTTGATGTAGACTCGTGTAATCTGCTAAGTACCAATAACATTTTCAGGAAAACCCCTTGTCAGTTTTTGAAACAGGTCTGTCCTGTTGAATCTTTTGTTAAAGAATAGTTCACTGTATGTTAAAGTATATTTATATTGATCTCTCTTCTTTACATTTGATGCTCTTGCTTCTGTCCAACACCTGTGTTGTCTGCTTCTTGGAGAGCTACTCTGGAGAACCAAGAAAGGGCAGCAGGAAGGGAGAGTTTTTGGGGTTTGATTTTTTTTTTTGAGCAGTCATTTTGCTGTCATGGGGAAGTTTTCTTCGGTAAATGCTCAAGACCTTCAAGAAAGAATATCATTTTTTAAAGAGAAATACATATCACGAAGGTACTCATCATAAATAAAGGCAGTTGAATCCCTGAAGTAAGCAACTTTTACAGAACTAGAGAGTATTTTGCTTGCATTTCTCAGCTTATTTGTAGTATTTTTTGATATGTTAATGATGAAGCCTCACCTAAAGCTATACAGTGATATTATTAACTTGAACATTTTGCCAGGTGATTCTGCTACAGGTGAGTCTTCAAAAAGTGTCCCTTTCCTTTTATATTTGGCAAGACACAATCTTGCCAGATACACTGGCAAAGACACTGTATCTTTCTAGATACAAAAGGAAGGATCAGGATATGTGGTTACTTTAAGGAGTGGTATTTTGTATATTATTACATTAATGTATATCATATTAAAAGTTTTGTTTTTATTTTGTTTTGTTTTTTGGTATGGCTTTTTGTTTTCTCTTTGGTTACAGGTTTCTCTTGACAAAGGGGACAGAAAAGACAGGGATTTGCATGAAGACCTGTGGTTTGAATTGTCTGATGAGACCCTTTGTAACTGGATGATGTTTGTACGTCCAGCCCAGAACCACCTGGAGCAGAACCTGGTGGCTTACCAGTATGGCCACCATGTGTATTACACAACAATAAAGAACGTAGAACCCAAACAAGAACTGAAGGTATAGTGCTGGGTCAGGGGTACCTTTGTTAGGAATAGTGACCGTTTAATGCTTTTCTTATTTTTTTTTCCTCTGAAGGGGGATTCTTATAAAAATGGTCCTTTCCTTATAATTCACTTATGTGTTGAGTACCTGCTGTGTACAGTACACTTATAACAATCCTATGGATAAAACAGAATGAAAAGTACATGACTTTTGGGTCTGTCAAAGGCCTCCACTAAGGCATTAGGCCCTAGCGTAAAGAAGTAGTCGTGTTTGGGGAGCAGACTGGTTTTTTTGGAGTGATTAAAGTTGGGGTCACTTAACATTATTTACACACTGAAGAATTAGCTGGAAACAGGGGATCTCAAAAAAATGGAATTTAGGTGTACCGGCTAGATTTCTTTGCTTCAATACTTCATTTTACCCAAATAATAGGCACTGACTTCTGATTTCAGGAATATATTTTTTGGGGGGATAACTCTGTAGGAATTTGTCTAAATATTAACTTTTGATGACATAATGAAAATTCTGTTGTGATTCTAAGGGAACATTCCAGATATAGATGAAAAAGAGATGAGAAATGATTTTATCAGTAAATGAACATTGAATTACACAGGGCTTCGATGTGGTAAAAGTGAGAAATAGGTATGTCTTTAGGGGGAGAACAAAGACCTAGACTTTGTTCAAAAGCTGTATAAGACCTGTGTCTTTGTAAAAGGGGATTCATATCTCACATCATCTATCCCAATACATTCCCTTTTTTTTTTTTTAAGATTTTATTTATTTATTCATGAGAGACACACAGAGAGCGGCAGAGACACAGGCAGAGGGAGAAGCAGGCTCCATGCAGGGAGCCCGATGTGGGACTCGATCTCAGGACCCTGGGATTACGACCTGAGCCGAAGGCAGACGCTCAACCCCTGAGCCACCCAGGCGCCCCCCAATAAATTCTTGATACTGAAGTGAATACTTCTTGCCTGTGGAGGGGAGATTATTCTCTCTCTCAAAGCAGTAGATAGAACTGTAGAGGTAAAGACAGGCAGAAACAATTAAATAAGAATATAATAGTTCAGCATAATGAACAACCAAAACAATAGAATGAAAAGGAAGCAACAGAATGGGAGAAGTATTTGTAATACAAGTTAAAAGGTTAAAAATAAAAACTGAGGGCACCTGAGTGGTTCATTTAGTTGAGCATCAGACTCTTGATTTCATCTGGGGTCATGATTTTTTTTTTTTAAAGATTTTATTTATTTATTCATGAGAGACACAGAGACAGAGATGCAGAGACACAGGCAGAGGGAGAAGCAGGCTCCATGCAGGGAGCCTGATGTGGGACTCGATCCCGGGTCTCCAGGATTATGCCCCGGGCAGAAGGCGGTGCCAAACCGCTGAGCCACCCGGGCTGCCCTGGGGTCATGATATTGGAGTCCTGAGATTGAGCCCTGGGTCGGGCTCCGTGCGGGCTCTGCACTAAGTGCGGAATCTGCTTATCTCTCTCTCTCTCTGCTGTTCCCCTTGCTTGCTCTCTTTTTCTGTCTCTTTCTCAGATAAATAAATAAATAAAACCTTAAAAAAAAGGATAAAAACTGAGATGGTTGAGCTGGGTGTTTGACTTTGGCTCATGTCGTGGTCTTGGGTCATGGGATTGAGCCTCCTGTCTGGCTCTGTGCTCTGTGGGAGTCTGCTGGAGATTCTCTCTCTCTCCCTCTGCCCTTATTTCCCCCCACCCCCAATAAATAAATAAATCTTACAAAAAGAAAATGAAAACTAAGTGAAAATACCTCTAACCTCTCTGGTATCCACATGGACACATGAATGCTGGGAATTGACTTTATTTGGAAGAGAAACACTTTTAGTAAAGAAATGTTAAGTACTTTTTTCAATGTTAATAATTTTAAACCCTTAAAACAACTATGAGTTACTATTTTTGTTAAATTAGCAAAAATAAATGGATACAGTACAGGGAATGTGAAGGTTTAAAAAATAGGGACATTTGTCACAGAATTGCAATATTTTATAAAATATTTCTGGCAGTGTATAGTAAAAATGTTCTTGGCTGAATAAACCTAATCCTTGAAAATTAGTCTGAGGAAATAATTATAAACAAAGATAGAGCCAGATACATTCTAATTTTATAATGCTGTGTTTCACTGATTCAAACACCCATGACTTTAAGATGAACCATTATTTTATACGCCATTAATAAAAATGCTGCTATCTAAGCTAGGTTATAGTGCTTATTTTTATCACCAAAAAGTAATTTTCTACTTACTGCAGGAGCTGTATTAGACTTATTTAGAGATAATTTTGAAATCCTGTTATATTTCTGCATACTTAAAAAGGCACATATAAGCAAAATAAATTGGTTACTGTATAAACTGCCTGTGTTCAGTCTTTTTTTTTTTAAACTGAATCACTATTTTACTTTGTCATGGACGTTTGTGTTTTGTATATCTGTCATCTTCTGTGCCATCAAGTTGTTGATGATGCTGTATTATTTTTAAAATAAGTGATCTGCTATCACCTCTGGGGTATTTTCCCAAATGATTGATGGCATTTCTGTACAAGTTTCAACCCTGTGCTTTCCCACTACTGACTGGACCCATTTATGTCTTTTCCTCAATTAAAATACCTACCTTTGGAAGTTAAGTGGCTTTTGATGAAGTCAGTGGGAAGTTTCAGACAATTTGATGTTTGATGTATTAACAGGGGTCCTGCAAGGTGATCACACCAGCCTTGCATTGCTTTGACATTTCTTTTATTCATCCTCAGGCAGATGGCAAATATATATATGTATTTTTTTATTTTTTATTTTTTTGCCTTCTTTCGCATTGCTGGTCAAGTGTTAAGTCATGGTGTGCCAGAGGGGCACATAACTGAATGAGGTGAGAACAACGTAAAGAGCTTGGCTAGGTTTGTGCAGGAGCAATGAGCAGTTAGTAAAAGAAACTACATCCCCGCAGTGATTGCAAAATGCCATGGACCATGAGATGGTTTTTGAGATGTTAAAATATGAAAAATATACATCTTGGAATTGCTGGACTAGGGTAGAATTTATACCAGCAAAATGATAAATTATCTCAAAATCCAACTACACGTCATGGTCAAGTAAATTATAGAACACAGACTCTGTAGAATATTACTCCGTATTTAAAAATGGAGTCTTGATATAAATGTTTCCATATAGTTAAAATAGTATTCCATAATAATTATACATGTTAATTCATTTAGTAATTAATATATTGAACTCCTATTGTGTTTTAGACACTAGGAAAAGAGACTGGTGCCTGTGTTCAGAGAGCTTGTATTCTAGAGGGAAAGTGGGCAGAAGGATGTAAGTAAGCAAATACAGTTGACCCAGGCATGTCTGGGTGGCTCAGTGGTTGAGTGTCTGCCTTCAGCTCAGGCTGTGACCCCAGGGTCCTGGGATTGAGTCCCACATCGGGCTCCCCATGGGGAACCTGCTTCTCCCTCTGCCTTTGTCTCTGCCTCTTTCTGTGTGTCTCTCATGAATAAATATGTAAAATCTTTAAAAAAAATACAGTTGACCCTTGAACAAAATGGGATTAGGGGCACTGCCCCCTCAAGCAGTTGAAAAATCAATCTACATGTAACTTTTGACTCTTCAAAAACTTAACTGTTAATAGCCTACCGTTAATTAGAAGCCTTACCAATAACATAAACAGTTGACTAACACATACGTCATATGTGGTATGTATTATCTTACGGTAAAGTAAACCAGAGTAAAGAAATGTTATTAAGACAATCATAAGGAAGAGGATGTGCATTTATGGTACTGTACTATAAAAAATCTGTGTGTAAGTGGACCCAGGGAGTTCTACCCCTGTTATTTGAGGGTCAGCTGTAATAACACAGAGTGGTTAAGTGCTATGAAGGAAACAAATGGTCCAAAAAGAGCAGGTATCAGGAAAGGGACCAATTTATAAATGCTGGAGAGGGAAGGCCTTGCTGAGGAGAGGATAATTAGGCTGAGGGCTGAGGATCGGGAAGGGAGGGGCCAGTGGTATAGAAGGGGCAGGGGAGGCCAAGGGGAAGAACCCAACACTCCTGATGGTGGAAGAGCAGGGATGAAGGTTGGGGTGGGACAGACCTTGGCCTGTGTGAGGAACTACAAGCAGGGAGACAGCGAGAGGGATAGGAGCTGGAATAGGTCATGGAGCCCTTTCGAGCCCTTCATTGAGCGTTGCAGGTTTTTTATGAGCAAGAAGCTGCTTAGGCATGCGAGAGATGAAATCCGATTGTGTTTTAAGAAGCCTTCTCTGCTCTTGTGGGAAGAGTGGATCGGAAGGAGCAGAAGTGGAAAAGGAGACACCCGTTAGAAGACCAGGCAAGAGCTAGCTCATCTTGGCATGGATCATGGTGGGAGAAGACTGAATGGAGAGCATCTGAGGAGTTCACACCTTTCTTCCCAAAAGAATGACAGAAGAACACAGAGAAATCCAAGATACCTTTTAGGTTTCCAGTCTGAACTGCTGCGTGAAAGGCAGGGTGTTTATTGAGATGGAGAAGATGGGTAGGGGTGGGGGGTGCGATAGGGAAGCATCTAGAATTCAATTCTAGATATATCAAGTTTGAACCGTCTGTGAAGCAGTTCAGTGCAAAATACTAGGCAGGGAGTAGGATATACACAGAGGGAACAGAGAGGGAGAATCTGGGTGGAGATACTAATTTAGAGTTGGTTGGAAATGGATGTGACCATTTTAGGGAAAAATAAGAAGGCTCTGGATTTGATGAAGCTCTGAGGCTGCGTAGAGAGGAAGGAGAGGAAGAAGAGCCAGACAAGGAGACTGAGCAGAGGCAGCCAATGGGGGAGGGAGGGAAGAAGAGACTCAGGAGGATGTGGTAGCGTTGGGAATCATCATCTGTGATCCCAGCAAGAGCTGTTTGGTGACATGTTGTGGTGGATGTCACTCTGACTCCAGCTGTGTAAAAACCCATGTTTACATGCAGATAAAACAACCAGAAGAGGCTGTGTTTTATTTTGATGAAGAGACTATTACTATTATGTCTTGTGAAGTTGTTCTAATAACAAAAACAATTTTTTTTAAAAAGGAAAAAGAAAACACACAGTGAGTGTGTCTTGGCAAATGGACTTCCTGACTGACCATCTGGTGTTAAAGAGATCAGCTCACAGTGTGGATTTTTGTTGTTGTTGTTGTTTGTTTTTCGTGGGTTGTGGGAAAGCCAGACTTGTTTGGTGTAAGCAGCAGAAAGAATTTAAGCATGCAAAGTACATCTGGTGATGTCCTTTAGTTCTTGATGATGTGCTTGGTTCTTGCAGGTGTGGTATGCTGCATCCTATGCTGAGTTTGTGAACCAGAAAATTCATGACATTTCTGAGGAAGAAAGGAAAGGTGGTTGGACTTTTTTGTCTTTTCTCTTTTCTATATGAATTCTAAATTGTATATATTACATCATTATGCAACATCCAATTTTCCAATCTCAATATATTAAGAAGGTATTGCAATAGGTTTTTTTTTTTTTTTTTCAGCTACACATCCTTGTCTTATTCTAGGATCAAATCGACAGTGACATATTTACATTTCTTTCATGAGTGGCTGGAAAATAGCATTTAATATAATGAAAACTTCCAGATACTCAATTAGAACCTAGACCTGAGGACAATCTCTATCTAGATTTAATCATCCCTGAGAACATTAGCAAGGCAAGCATTGACTTTGTTTTTAATGTGAATGTTACTGAAGCATAATTTACATACAGAAAAGTGCACAAATTGTAAGGATACAGCCCAAAGATTTTCACAAAGTGAACATACCTGTGTAACCTGCACCCAGATCAAGAAACCGAACGTGCCCAGTACTTGGGGGTCCCTTGTGCCTTTTTCACTCTCAAGTATAACTAATATCCTGACTTCTAATACCATGGATGCTCATTACCAAACTTCATATAACTAGAATTATATATGTTCTGAGGATCTTTTGCCCGACATGTTTTGAGATTTATCCATATTATTGCATATTTTTGTAATGTGTTCATCCGCATTGCTATTTGGTAGTCTAGTGTGTGAATATGCTATAATTCATCCATATATTTCACTGTAGTTGAAAATCTGGGTTGTGCAGGGCAGTTCTGACACTTACCTGGGTTAGGTCACATTTTGCAGGTTAAGCACAAGTCTTAAGTCTTTCACAAGACTCTCTTTACTTCAGCTACCAGCTGCAAGCTCTGGGGTCCTCATGCCATCTGCACTGCTGACCGACTAACTACAGTTTAGGGAGCTAGAGCCTCTCTAGGTGTGATCATTTACTAGAATGACTCACAGAACTCAGAAAAGTGCTCTACCTAAGATTACAGTTTTACTATGAAGGATACACCTCAGGACCATCCCCATGAAGAGGTACTCAGGGCAAGGTTTGTGTGGGTTCCAAATATGAAGCTTCCATGTCCCTAGGCCATGTCACCTCTATGGCACGTTGATGTATGATTACCAACCTGGGAAGCTCACCTGAGCTTCGGTGTCCAGAGCTTTTATCGAGGCATCAAGACATAGGCATGGTTGATAGAATCATTGGCTGCATGATCGGATTCACTCTCCAGCTCTTGCTCCCTGGCCAATATCACCCAGCTCAGAGCTCCAGCCCTGCAATCAGATGGTTACAGACACAGGGACCCCTGTCCTGGGTTGTATTAGCAGACACTCAGGTGGGGTCAAAGACTACCACGATGACACTCCTCTTATGTGGGATGTTCCAAAGACTTAGAGGTTGTTTGCCAGGAACCAGGGGCAAAAACCAGCCTAATTCTTTATTATACAAACAGGGTTGTTTCCAGTTGCTGGCTATTTTGAAGAATGCTACTGTGAACATTCTTACACATGTCTTTTAGTGAACATGTGTGCCTATTTTTGTTGGTGCGCATTCAGGAGTGGAAATGTTGGGATTGGGCGTGCCAATCATCAACATTAGTAGATACTTTAACATTTTGTTAAAGTAATTATACTGGGCATTGACTTTTAAGGTTTTTTTGTGATACAGTGGGTCCTCGGCTTACAAACCCTGGATCTGGATCACTAAGTTCTCTGAATACAGATTTCCATTGTAGCACTTTCCGTCTTTCCAGTGTGGTGAGGTTCTGTGTGAGTGTCTGTCGGGGAGATGGGAAAGGGTAGCATGACTGAGTTTGTTCCTTGGGTGTCTTACATGAATACAGCCGAAAATAAGATCCTAAAAAATGCTCTTTGTCCACCTGTAGCCTTTGATTTTATAGCAAAGTGGTAAGACAAATAGCAGACGCTATGTTTATGAGCCCCGGGCTGCATGAGATGAGAATGGTGGGGTTACTGGGCATTTGAGTTTTATTGCTGTCTATTGATCATCGCCATTATGATTTCTCTCCTGTGACTGTAGTTCTTCGTGAGCAAGAGAAGAATTGGCCCTGCTATGAATGTAACCGCCGATTTATAAGCTCGGAGCAGTTGCAACAGCATCTCAATTCCCATGATGAAAAACTGGATGTGTTTAGCAGGTATCACAAGGGAGAAGGTTTTACAAACTTAGTTGTTAAAGGTCCATATTCATTTCCATATTGTCAGTAAACTAACGGATGTTTCTGTGTGTAGACAGGTTATCAGGTGGGCTGCAGAGGGAAATTTCTTATCTGTCATTTCTCTTTCCCTGCCCCCATCCTCATCTACTGCTGAGTTCTTTTCCAGCACAACCAGAGTGCACAGCAATAGGAAATCCTTCCCCCTTAGCTAAACCTATCCCCTTAAATTCCTTCTAGGGTAGGAATTCTTGAGATAGCACACATTCTGCATCTCTGATTTGCAAGCTTTTTTCAGAAGTAGAATTCCTTCATCAAACTAAATCATAAGTTTCATTCTACCATACAAAAAAAGATGAGAGAGAATCATATAGGTTGGGAGTAGGCAGGGGCCAGATCTGGTAGGCCTTGTGAGTAATGGTAAGAAATTTGGATTTTATTCTAAGCATGATAAGAAATCTTCAAAGGGTTCTGTGGACGTATATGTTGAAATGTCATGCTGGATGAAAATTAAAATGTCACTTTCACTTTCATTGGAGCAAGAGGAAAGGCAGGGGACCAGTTGGAAGCTATTTGAACAGTACAAGTGAAGAATGAGAGTGCTTTGGAATAGGCGGTACCAATGAGACAGGTGTAGGGTTGCCATCTTTTACAGGATTTGGAAAGAGAGGAGAGAGTGTGACGTGGCATTTAGGAAAGTGGGAAAGCCTCTGTTCTAGGAAAGTGCAGTGACTGCCTGTGATGTTAAGAGCGCACTGGAGGTTCATGGTCCTGTTGTTAAAGTGAGACCACTGGCATGGCCATCTGTCACCGTCCAGCTTCATTTGCTGTAATAATGCCAGTGCAGAGTGGCCAGGGAAGGGGACTGTGCAGTGTGGTGGTTTCTCCAACACAGCAAGAGTGATGGAACAGCAGTAGGGGTGGCGATCAGGAGCGTATACACAAGGGAGTGGTTACAGCGAATGACTTTGGAGTTTATGTGTGGAAGAAGGGAGAGAAAAGAGCAACGGGATGTAGGACTGCAAATAGGCGACCGAAGGACTAGATTGGAGGTGGTAATGAGATGGAAGGATTGTTGAGTCCAGGCACTTGAGGGCGTGAGCTAGGAAGCTAGAGATAGCATTGGAGTGGACAGTGCATGGAAGTGGGGTAAGGGAGGCTCTGCACTTATCGAGGATGACAAGGTCTAGGATATGACCATGGGAGTAAATGTCTGAGGTGGGCAGAGGACACAGTGGGCATTAAATCACTCCCTGGCAGATGTCAGTGGAACTCCGTTCATGGCTCTATTATAGCACTTTTAAATTGTATTGTGATTTTTTTGGTTTTGCTGCTCTGCTGCCCTCTACTAGACTTCTGAGGATAAAAATTGTCACATAGAGCTTGTCTTTATTGCCTAGCCTAGGGCGTGATGTGGCATATAGAAAGATTTATTGGCTGGGTGTTAAAAAGAAATTTGAGACAATTAGGAAAATTTGAACTTTTTGAATAGATTTAATAACACTGAGCAGCTATAATATTTTTTTAAGATATGGTAATGATATTATGATATATATGTGTGTGTGTGTGTATATATATATATATATATATATATCTATATGGTGTATCATTATACACATAAAAGAGTCCTTATATTGTAGAGACATACTTGTGGAAATATTTGATGATGAAATGATGTCTGGGACTTACCTCAAAATAATCTAATGGGTATGTGTCGGTGTGGGAAATACTGGAGATATGAGAAATAAAGATTAGCCATGAATAGCTAAGTATTGGAATTAGGTAATGGGTACATTGGGTTCTTTATGGTATTCTCTACATTTACGTAGGTTCAGAATTTTCTATACCAAAGAGTCTTTTAAAAGTTCTGGAACAGCATATAATTCTTGTTAAATTGTTAAATAGATGAGTGGAGAAATAAAACATGATCTCATCAGTTTTATACATATCACACACACGCACATCTTTCCTTTTCTTTTTTTTGATTCCAGTAGAGTTAACACATGGTGTTATATTAGTTTCAGGTGTCCAATATAGGGATTCGGCACTTCCATATATTACTCAGTGCTCATCAAGTAAGTGTACTCTTAATCCTCTCACATGTTCATCCTTGAAAAGAGATTCTAATGATACACCGACTGAATTCCTTTATTAAGGAATTTTCGTATGCCTGAAATCTGTTCAAGGAGATGAAGTTTATTTGGTGCTTACTAGGCATGTTATGGAACAGTTGAATTAGAAGTGTGTTTTGACTTTCCAGAAACTTATAGCAAAATAAGAAAGTTTTTTTGAATCTAGCCACATTTCTTGGAAGGAGCAGGAAGTGAAGCAGGGAGGGGAAAAGAGGGAGAGAATGGAATCTCGTCTCTGGGGACGTGCTGTAAGGCTTAACATGTTCAGTTCTGTATGCATTTCTCACATCATTTTGGAGATATGTTTGTGCTTTCAGAAGTTTCAGTAACAAAATGGTGTCAGTGCTTTGAGTTTTTAAACCCCCTTTTTTTTCCTGAATAATTTAAGAGATCTCTAGGCTCTATTGATGGCAAAGATGAGATACTTAGTGTATAAGTAAAGTATATAAGTACAAGGTGCCTGGGTAGCTCAGTCAGTCAAGCAGCCTACTCTTGGTTTTGGCTCAGGTCACGATCTCGAGTGGTGGGATTGAGCTCCACTTTGGAATCTGTGCTTAGAGCCTGGTGTCTGTTTGAGCCTCTTCCTCCCCCTCTCCCAATCCATTGTATGAGTGCTCTGTCTCTCTCTCTCTCTCTCTCAAAAAAAAAAAAAAAAAGTTAGGGATTCTTGGGTGGTTCAGTTGGTTGGGCATCTGCCTTTGGCTCAGGTCATGACCCTGGAGTCCTGGGATTGAGCCCTGTGTTGGGCTTCCTGCTCAGGAGAGAGTCTGCTTCTTTCTCTCCCTCTGCCCCTCCCCCATGGCTCATGCTCTCTCTCTCTCTCATGCTCTCTCTCTCACTCAAATAAATAGATAAAATCTTAAAAATAAATAAATAAGTAAATAATCTTAAAAAACACATAAAAAATGGGATGCCTGGGTGGCTCAGTGGTTGAGCGTCTGCCTTTGGCCGAGGGCATGATCCTGGAGTTTCCGGATACAGTCCCGCATCAGGGTCCCTGCAGGGAGACTGCTTCTCCCTTTGCCTGTGTCTCTGCCTCTCTCTCTGGGTCTCTCATGAATAAATAAATAAAATCTTAAAAAAAAAAAAAAACAAAAAAAAATCCACATAAAAAAAAGAAACTGTGTATCATCAAAATAGTTGTTCCCATTAGAAAAAAGAATCAGGAAAAGTAATAAAATGAGAGGAAATCAAGATTTGGGGCTCATCAGCACCACTGAGGGAAATTGTTAGGGAGTGCTGTGTAGCTGTGACTATTTATAACTCAACCTTTTGTCCCCAGAACAAGAGGTAGAGGAAGGGGACGAGGCAAGAGGCGATTTGGCCCTGGTCGACGGCCAGGACGCCCTCCAAAATTTATCCGCTTGGAGATAACCAGCGAAAATGGGGACAAGTGTGACGACGGGACACAGGTACTGGGGGAGGAGGAACTCCTTGTTCGTCGCCTGCTCTGGGCACTTAGGGCGATTACAGATACCTCCCAGAGGCAGGCTGATGGTCCTGCCACGGCGGTGCTAGGCTGCGTGTTAGCCAAAGGGTGATGGGAAAGGCAGGAAGAATGCATTCTCAAAAACAAAAACAAAAACGTATTCTTGAGTGTTACAACAAAAACCCAACTTCGATGCCCTCAAGATTTGAAATTGGGGGCCCCTGGGTGGCTCAGTCAGTTAAGCGTCCGACTCTCGATTTCTGTTCAGGTCATGATCTCAGGGTTGTGAGATCGAGCCCCGGGTCAGGCTCTGCACTGGGCGTGGAGCCTGCTTAAGATTCTTTCTCCCTCTGCAACGCCCCCCTGCCTGCTCCTCACAAAAGGATTTGAAATTGTCCAGAGATATTATTGGGGGGTGCTGTTTAATCAGTTTAAACAGTTAAAATGATCTTTCTTCCAGTCAGAGTCTTTTCCTCATGAAGCCATCTGGAACGTCTCCTAGATTTTACATCCTGTGGATAGTTACCTAACCTGGGATAGTTTTCCCAGAAGGAGAATTTTTTTTCCTGAGCATTACAACTCTAGTCATTTATAAACTCGCAGCAGTTCTAAATCTTAGCTGACATTCTCTCTAGCACAAGTCTCTCTCTAGCTGTGGAAATAATTCCTGGTTGTTGCAATTTCAGGACCTGCTACATTTTTCCGCCAAGGAACAGTTCGATGAGGCTGAGCCAGCTACTCTGAATGGGCTGGATCAACCAGAACAGACCACTCTCCCCATCCCTGCGCTGCCACAGGACACCCAGCCTTCCCTGGAGCATGAGCCGGAAACTCATAGCCTACACCTGCAGCCCCAACACGAGGAGAGCGTGCTGCCCCCGCAGAGCGCTCTGACGGCCGATGACATGCGCAGGGCCAAGCGTATCCGAGTAAGTGGGAAGCAGAGCTCCTCCCTCACGAGGTGCTGCCCTTTCTCCAGTCAGCTGGCTTTCTAGGTGCCATGTTTCCCAGCTTGCTCACCATCCACTCTGAAATCTTGTATCTAGCCTACCACACGCCCCGTCCCCTCATCTAGGAAGAATGTACTAACTACTTCTCAGTGTCTTTGTGTCCCGTGACTGGCTGGAATGGCTGGTCCTAGATTCCGTCAAGTTAGTAATGATGCAGAAGCCTGGCTTTTGGCAGCTTCTGGACTAGTGTAGTTCAAGTAGGATAGCTCCCTGGATCCCTAAACTCACCAATTGGAAATGGGGAAATAAGGATGTTCCATCATAATCATGATTTACACCAAAGCCACTCGAATCTGTGCCTCATGCTAGCTCTCAGATTAATTTCGGGTAAATGAATTTGGTTGTCTACAGTTTCCAAGGGGAGACTGGCAAATGTCATTACTCATCAACGCAAAAGGACCCGTGTCCAAGTTGATATGGCAGGTACAGTTTACACACTCGGGACAGCTGGAAGCTCAGCACCAGGTTGGAGAGTTGGTCAGTGTTTCACTCCTGGGGCCTGCGTCTTGACTCTAGACCATGCGGCCACACGGCCTCCGTGGCTTCCAGGTCAGATGTGTGGTACTCTTACTTCATAGACAGCATCTGAGTCTGAGTTAGTTCCTGTAGGGGATGCATGTGGAGAACATTAGGGTTTTGTGGGATGAGTGCATGTGCTGACTGGTGTACATCCAGAAAACAATTGTACTCCTGCCTGTGACAGCAGGGTATATACTTTTATTATACTGATGAAAGAGATTTTTTTTTTTTTTGTATGACTTCCCAGGCTTTACAGTTTCTAGAGAGGGGATTGTTTTAGCTTATGTTTCTTTTGGTCTTTTCACTTGCGTACGTGTAGCCTGTATTTCCTTTGGTCTTCTTATTTGCCTCTAGGCTAGAAGGGACCTTGAAAAATAGTTTAGTCCATGCCTTTCTGTGAAAATACATTTAAACATTCCTAGCCATATAAAAATGTTGAAAGGTTGTCAGGACTCTGAGGCTAAGCAGCCTTGATAAGCATCCTTTGATGGAAATGTGTAATATTTTCGGCTCCACGGATATCCTTTCAAAAGGCTATGTAAACATACGTAAATATAGACCAGGAAGGCAAAAAGCTATGAATGAATACCTCCCCATCTGTCCTTCTACATTATTTTCCGTTATTCCACGTTATTTCCCAATCTGCATTTTACTTCCTTGCTCCATGACTGTCTTTTCCGCTTTGGCCATTCTAATTATGATTTTTCACCAAGTCCAGAGAGATGCTTACAAGATTCAGTTTTTTGGAAGGAAAAAGGAAAAGAGAAAAAAAACCAAGCCAACCTCAACTGAAAGCCCACGCACGTAGCGAAGCTGTGGTGGTACAAGCATAGCGTAGCTCGGACTGTGCTCTTATCCTTCAGTGCTTTGGGTGACTGGTTTGGGTGCCAGGTTCCTCGTGACAAAGCAAAAGCCACGTCACATGTGGCTTTTGGAGGTCAGGCTTAGTTGAGCTCTTGGGTTTTTTTGTTTTTCCACTCGCACATTCTAAAAAGTAGGGCTATGTATTTTTTTCATCTTTTCTATCCAGATTGGTAATGACCAACTGAAGGGAAGTCTTCCAATCCAATTGGTAATGTAACTATTTTTCTCTCCTCTAATGCTGCCCTGCTCAGTTGGAGCTGCAGGTAGGTTCGTTTCCTGTGTTCACGTAACAGAACGTTATTGAAGTGTTTACCTGACCTGCTGTTCTTTGCAACCTCTGCTTACTAAATCCTGGTGGAAACTACGATTTGGTTGCTGCAGTGAATGCAAACTGGTTAATAAATGACCGTTTATTTTCAGGTAGACTGATGAGTAAATTGTGGGTGACAGATTCCTCCCCCCCAAAACGAGGGGGTAGGACTAAGTGACCTCCGGGGTCCCTTCCAGCTCTACAGTGATTTGGGTGACTTACAGGATGGCAGCGAGATCTGACTATCCACTCAGCCCCGGGCTAGGGACACAGTGCAGTTTTCACATGAGTCCCATCCTCTGGGAGCCTGCAGCCTAATCGGGGAGACAGTGCTCCAGTAAGGGGGCTTATAGTTGAGGGCTAAGTCTAACGTAGTGTCAAAGTGTAGCCTGTCCTTGCTGTGGGCACTGGGCAGTGAGAAAGACTGAAGAAAGATGAGAAGGCGTCAGGGAATAGGTGATGGGTGAAGCAGGCCTTAAATGGTCCTGGAAAGCGACAGGAAGAAGGTAGGCCATTTCCAGGTGGCAGCCAGCCATAGGATCAAAGGCCAACATATGGGCATATACTTGCAAAGGTTTTGGGACAGTGCATGTAGCAGCTTGACCCTAGCATGGGGTGTCAGCTGAAGGACGGTGGAGAATCAGATGGGTTGGTAGGGCTATCCCACCAAAGGCTTTGAAAGCCACATAAAAAACAGGCAGAGGAAAGTAAAAAAAAAAATAAAACAAAACAAACAAACAAACAAAAAAAGCCAACAAACAGGATTTGATTACCTTTTAGTGTCAAGATCAAAATAATATGAAAAGTGATCAAGAATTAATTTCCTTTGGCCACAAATATCAAACTTTAGAAAGAGTACAGGTCTTCGTCTGCAAAAGAATCTGTTGGCTCACAATTTATTTCAGTGTGAGTTGCTTCCCTTGCCACAGATTTCAGCAGCTGGAGCATTTTGGCACCCAGAGCACCTCACGTACCGTGTGGTATGGCGTGCCTGGCTGACGGCAGCTCAAGGATCGGAAGATCCATAGTGGATCCATCTGCTCTGCTTCTGCCACTCTTCATGGCTTCTTCTAGAAATGTGTGCCAGCATCGCTCCGAACTGCAGAGGATTCCTTAGAGTAGAAATGGCCTATCGCTTCTCGGCCTTTTGGCTAAGATCAAGTGGAGTAGAAATGGCCTGCAAGTGGGTCAAGGGGTGGGGACGGGTTCAGCACTTTCACTACCCTGTACTGTGCGGATTACATGAGGATCATGAGATCAGAGAAATATGATCTTCAGGGCTCCATGGGAATTAGAAAGACAACGAGAACAAGGTCTGTGGGCAGAACTAAGAATGCGGAGCCAGCCCAGTGGCTGGTCAGGGATCAGGTGTCTGAGGACACTCATACTAATCAGAAATGACAGAGACTTATTAGCATAATAATCCAAAACAAAACCACATTCTAGATTTGGCACCCACAAAGGTGGCCAGTGGGATCCCCAGTGGGACCAAGATCAAGGATACATTGTGTCCGCCCTGGAAACCTTCTCGAGTTTGGATAAAGGATGTGATTCTTAACACACCAAAAGCACTGTAAATCCTTAATGTCTGAACTTCAGGATAGTATTCATTTATTTGCAATATTTCCATTAAGTTTTAGAAGTAGCCAGAACACTGAGAGCTTTTTTGGAAAATAAGGATTTGTTGAGATAGAGCGAAAAGACTGGGTAACTGCTGAATGGTTTAGTGAAGCGCAGGAAAGCTCTGTGGCTGACGTGAGAGGGGTCTGCGATTAAAGATCTCTGCAGATGCTATAGAAGAGACCTTGAAAGAATTCTTTTGTTTTTTTTTTTTCATATGAAATACATTTCACCAATTCTCGAGCTTTTAATTGAACACTTCCTATGAGCTAAGCTATATTTACAGGAATCTAGATACAAAAGATAAAAGAATATAATGCAGTCCTGAAGCAGCCTCAGTCAACTGGGGAGGACAACACGACTTCTAAAAAGCTCCTCAAGATACATGAGTAGGCAAAGTATCTTTTTTTTTAAAAAAATAATTAATTAATTTTTTGGGCATCTTTCTCGGCCCTGAGAGAGAACGCTGAGGAGGAAGCTTTCTGTCTTATAGTAACTGTGTTCAGAATTTTCACTAAAGAAAACATAATTATTTTGCCTTTTTCTAAATGATTATTTCACATTAAATTTAGTTTAGAACTTGCTTCTTGTAAGTAATTTGAAAGTAAGAGGTTAGGCATGGTTCATTGTGCCTTTTTCATTGCACAGATAATGCATTAAGGTTTCCATTAATCCTTCAATTACTTTTCCCTTATTGTTGCATAAGCATTCAGAGATATATTTTTTGAGGGATTTTTTCCCCTTCTCCTAGCTCTCTAGAGCTTTCCCTCTGGTATTTTGAGGAACTTATGAATGAGCTTTTATTATAGCATAACTAAAATACCGATTCTGCATTCCCTGTGTGAAAGATGATTCTGTTGATCTGCTCTTAGTAGAGCATAAGCTGTATTTTCCAGCAGTAGTGATGAATTTACACTGAATATCCATATTCTCTCACTTGGAGTCCCTATAACAATTGCATGAATTTACAAGATGCCTAATCAGCATTAGCAGTGCAATCTGTGACTGAAAAAAAAAAAGGAAAATTGACTAGTCTAGACAGGGAACAAAGCGATAAGCATAACTTTGTTAGCATGGCCTTTAAATCAGTGGCACTAACTAGCTACACTGGAACTTGACTTCTGTATTTTCTAAGTAGGAAGTGGTCAAATACGCATATTCCATTTATGATGTGTGCTCATATATCTTATCTCGTGAACAAACATGTTCATATAAATCTGTATCCTTCATTTCTTTTTCAAGTTCCTTTTCTTAAATTGAGATATAATTCACCCTTTTGCAGTGATGTTTAGAATATTCCCAAAGTTGTGCAACCATCGCCACTATAATTCCAGAACATTTTCATCATCCTCAAAGAAACCTTGTATCCATTGTCTCCTTCCCCAGCAAGTACTACCCTTCAGTTTTTTTTTTTTTCAGTTTTTTTTATTCTTTTTCTTTTTCTTTTTCTTTTTCTTTTCTTTGCTCAACATTTTAATCAGGCTTTGAATTCTTTGTCTCAAGAACTTCAGCAAGTGACATTTGGCTGACTTGCTCCATCCTCATTCATGCATGTGTGACTTGTCCCACATCGCTTCTTCCAAATCTCCAATTGTTCTACTCAACTATAGGATTTGTTTTATTATACAAATCCTTGATTGGGAATACTTTTTGGTTGTTACTTAAATTCTTTGGGAAGAAAAACAACTTGTACATCCATAAATATTGTTAAGACATAAAAAAGGTTTGTCTTTTCAGGGTGAACTTCTTTGGGGATGGCTTCCTTTTTAATGTCTTCACCAGGAAAATCTTTCAACTGTGTGTTCCCGCATTTAAGTTCTCTGGAAAGTCTGATTGCAGAGATCATCTTCTTTCTCTATACATGTGCGAGCTGCTCACCCACCTTGACTTCCTCGCTAAATAATCGTATTTGTGTGTGTCTTTCAGAATGCAGCTCTTCAGCATCTGTTTATTCGGAAGTCCTTCCGGCCTTTTAAGTGTTTGCAATGTGGGAAGGCTTTCCGTGAGAAGGACAAACTGGACCAACATTTGCGCTTCCACGGGCGGGAGGGGAATTGCCCGCTCACCTGTGATCTCTGTAACAAGGGCTTCATCAGCAGTGCGTCCTTGGAGAGCCACATGAAGCTCCATTCGGACCAGAAGACTTATTCTTGCATTTTTTGCCCAGAATCCTTTGACCGCCTTGATTTGTTGAAGGATCATGTGGCCATTCATATCAATGATGGCTGCTTCACATGCCCAACTTGTAAGAAACGATTCCCAGATTTTATCCAGGTGAGTGTCTATGCCTGAGACCCCTTCTCCCCCGTACACTTTTTTCTTCTTTTGGTAAAAGAAACTTCGATGTTTGGAAAATTGAGACTTGCCTGTCGCCTGCATTTTCATCCCTTCTTTGAGACAACTTTATGGTTGAGAATGCTATTTCTTCAATCAAGCTACTTTTGATAAACAAAAGATTATCACAACCCTTAATTAAATCGGACGTTGGCATTGAAACATTTAAGTTTTATTGCAAGTAACAAATACACAGATCTGATTATCATTTTTACAAAGTCTTTCTTACATCTTTGCCAGTGCCCTCTACTCATAAGATGTAGAGAGCCTGTGGAAGACATACTCCCATTTCCTGGCTCGGAAACATTTTCTCTCTACCACTGTGGTATCCTGTCTTGCTTTACTAAGGTCATGCATTTTGGAAGGAAACAGAGAGAGTTGGTATATAATATACTTTCGTATCAAGCACTGACCTCCTTCCTTGGACTATATTCTGGAGCAAAATAGGTGAGGATAAATTCCAGAATACTTATGATTTCATTTGAACTTCAAGTGATGATACGCTAGGTCTATGCTAGTCAATAAATAATTAAATATAAATATCTAGTAAAAATAGTGTCTCTTAAAAAAAAAAATTTACCCAAACGAAAGGTGATCATAGTTCTGCTAGTGTTGGGGGTCTTGGTAATTTTATCACTTCATACAAACAATTAGAAAAGTGGCTTATGGCAGAATTTAATGGCAAAAGAGACTCAAACAATGAAGCAAAACGTCTTACAGGAATAGTTGGCTACGACTCACTACCCAGCTCTCATTCACAGCTCTCCTTCATGGGGTATTTATGGCTAAGAGAATTCAGAGGCCGTATTCCTTTATTTAAATTATCTAAAAGTACAGGGAATAAGTCCCAACTAAGGCGAAATGATGCTGATATTGTATCATTCTCATAAATACGTAATGCATTTTATATCATCTAATTCATGTCTTTATTCTTAAGAACCTGATTTAATGGAAAGATGTAAAAGGATCAATTACTTAAAAGGGGCTAAATTGCTTCTATGCATGTTGGAGGCAGGAAAAAGTGAGAAAGAATTATTTTTTGTCTTTCTGTAGATAATATTTAGCAGAATTCATCTAAATACAGAGGAACTCTGCTTTTAATCTTAAAAAAAGGAGAGAGAGCAAGAAAGAAAAATGGGCCCCATGCCATCAGGGCTTTGACTGAGCAAGCACTCTTTCTTCCTCTTCTTTAAGTTATATGGCAGGTTAAGATTTATAAGGCTTTCTGGCTACTTGTTCTGTTTCTTTGTGACAGGGGTACTATGTGTGATTGAGGCCAATTATCAATCACATCTGATTGGATTCTAGCGCCAGGTTGATGAAAATCCATGGTAATGCGTTTGGCTCCCTCTAGTGTCGATAAGCCACCGTTTGTCCTTTCCGTCCCTGCCCGTGCCCTCTGACTTTCTCGCGTCTTCGACTGCCAGGTGAAGAAACACGTGCGAAGCTTCCACTCAGAAAAGATCTACCAGTGTACAGAGTGCGACAAGGCCTTCTGCCGTCCTGACAAGCTGCGCCTGCACATGCTCCGACATTCGGACCGCAAGGATTTCCTGTGTTCTACGTGCGGGAAGCAGTTTAAGGTATGAAGGGTTGTACTTGTGGCCGCTGAAGTCAAGTCGGGCTAAAGGACAAATGCCTGGTCATTTCATCAGTTAATCGCCTACCTACAAAGAGCTGAACTTGAGATGCATTTTGTGTCTCGTGTTTGACTTAGTTATCATGATAAAATTCAGGAAAAAAACCTCACCTTAATACTCCCCAAATAATTAATTCTAATTGCCGAATAGAGTAGTAACACATCTCCTTAAAAAAAAAAAAAAATCCGCTCGTACGATGAGTTGAACTAAATTGCTGTTGAGGAATTCCTAAGAGAACAATACATTTATTTACCAAATCAAGAGATTTTTATTGAGCACTTGTTCAGAGCCTGGTAATGAAGCCCTGAAAGTCTCAGGAGTGTCATTTAAGGAGGGTGGAGAATCTGTGGATCACTGAATGGCGTAGGCAACTTTGGGGAATGGTAATGACTCTGAGGATTAAAATAAGACGTCATAAGTAGCAGTAGGCCACCTAGAATCTGGAAGAAGCAAGGGGAACACCCACAGGAGACACCGGAATAAGAGTTAAACAAGTAAATATGAAAATAATAAGGTATACTTCATTGGGAAATCAGATGATTCACACTCAATAAAGAAACACTAGTGAGTCTGATTGTAGGTCATGCTGACATAGAAACTGGAAGAGTCAGAAATGGATGCAGGAAGGAAAAACTAATTTTAAAAAATGCATTATATAGAATGTGGAGATGATAAAGAGAAATAGGAAGTAATTCCCACACTTTAAATTGATGTGGAATATAATCCTGATGGCTTTCAGTACACAGTAGCACAGTGTAGACCTTTGCAGAAAACTCTAATGTGAAAGCTATAAATAGGCCTAGGTTCTTTTTTGCTTCTTTTTTTTAATGGAGATCTTTATTTTTAAAATTTTATTTATTTATTCATGAGAGACAGAGAGAGAGAGAGAGAGAGAGACAGAGACACAGGCAGAGGGAGAAGCAGGCTCCATGCAGGGAGCCTGACATGGGACTTGATCCCGGGTCTCCAGGATCAGGCCCTGGGCTGAAGGTGGCGCTAAACTGCTGAGCCACCCGGCTGCCCCATCTTTTTTGCTTCTTAATTAAAAAACAGCCCCAACAAAGTATCCAAAAGGATCCCTGTCTTATGGTATTTTTTTTTTTAAGATTTTATTTATTCACGAAAGACATACAGAGAGAGGCAGAGACACAGGCAGAGGGAGAAGCAGGCTCCATGCAGGGAGCCCGATGTGAGACTCGATCCCAGGTCTCCAGGATCACACCCTGGGCTGAAGGCGGCGCCAAACCGCTGAGCCACTGGGGCTACCCCCTGTCTTATGGTATTAAGTGGTTGGCTATCCATCCATCCTACCATTTGATTTTTTTTTTTATTATCTCTTTTGTGCCGATATCATTTTAGCACCAGGCATGTGAAAAGCCTTGCTCCTTTCATTTTTTCTTTTACTCTCACCTGATGGATTAGACAGGGTTCAATCAGAGAAGCAAACCCACTGGAGTTATGCAGTAAGAGTTTTTCTTAGGAACGAACTTCATTATAGAAGATGATAGAGAAGCAAGGGTCTGGCAGGAGGAGTTGGAGGATCGGAAGAGAGTCATTAACGTGCCTCTCTGACGCCCGGTCTGGGTGGACAATGGAAAATTAATTACCTGGGAATCTGGGATGCCAGGCACCTCCAGGGGGCTCATGAAAGAGAGCTGGTGCTGTCCAGGAGGAATGTTGCTGCCTGTGGTGGTGGATACAGAGTTGCCCATGGCACCTGCTCTTGGCAAGAGAACTTCTGCTGAGTGGGAGACAGTGAGGGTGAGCAGGGCACCCCTGCATCTGACCCACAGAGCATCACGGCTGCTGCTTCATTTCCACCTCCCGGTCTGGTATGAGTCTCTCTCTTAGCTAAGACTAACTGGGAACCATGCTAGGAAGGGGGTC
This sequence comes from Canis lupus familiaris, assembly GCF_011100685.1. Taxonomy (NCBI): domain Eukaryota; kingdom Metazoa; phylum Chordata; class Mammalia; order Carnivora; family Canidae; genus Canis; species Canis lupus. The sequence goes on from NC_049226.1 coordinate 4,952,549, forward strand.
CATGTAAATGTAGTTAGTTCCTCTTAGCCAAGTTGATGCAGTACAAGAACAAAATGTGTCTACAATTCATTTTTCAGACTCTAATGAGTTATTTTTCCTAGAAAACAAATTTGATGTCCTGTGCCTTCAGAAAAAACCTTTGATTTTAATAGCCCCTTAGATAGATTCCAGAGTGCTTATCACTTCGACATCACAAGGGGTGCCTGGGTGGCTGAGTCAGAAAAACATGTTACTCTGGATCCTGTGGTCATGAGCTGGAGACCCACGTTGGGTGTAGAGATTACTTAAGTGAACAAAAACTTCGAAAAAATGATTACTGCTACTGTAATAGAGAAAGGGAATAAAATTCCAGGAGAAGGATGAACTCTGATTTGGAGTATGGGGAGACCTCATAGGTAGGTGACGGTTGGATTCCAAGGGTGGGAAAGAGTTAGCCTGCTAGAGAAGGGGCAGGAGGAGGAGGGGGAGAGGGTGAAGATGCCCCAGGGGCATTTTAGAGCTGGGCTGCACTAAGGTACCGGTAGTGGGCATGGAGAAGAGGGCCCATAATCAAGACAAACCTTTGAGGGAGAATTGGTAGGACTATGTCTGGGTGATGGGCTGATAGGCGAGGGGGTGGGGGGGTGGCGGGTGTGTGGACAGGTTGGAATTGGACTTTAGCTTGGGAGGCTAGATGTTTGGGAACACTGCAGATCCAGCAGCAGAATGCAGGCAGGAGGAGAGAGTGGGAGCATACTGGATTGGCCTTAGGGCTGTTAGGATGGAAAGGCCTTGCTGAGATTTGGCCTTCAGTATACGCGTCTGTCTCTGTAGGCAGAGCTCCATGCAGTAGTAGTAGTAGTAGTAGTAGCAGTAGTAGTAGTAGCAGTAGTAGTAGAGTGAGTAATAGGTGGCTTTCAGACTTATCTAATGATTCAGTTAAAATAAGTTTGTTCATTTAAAGGGAATGGGTGGGGGGAAGTTAGCAAATACTGATGCTGGGGAAAAAGGAATGCAAGTCTGAGGTGGTGAGTTTTATCACTGTATCTAAAGACAGTCAGGAGAAATTCTGTTATTTAGGGCAGGGCTCATAATCCAGACTTTATTGCAGAGTAGGAGACTATGAAATTCTCTCCTGGGCTTTCTAGGAATGAGATGGGTGGGGGTAGGAGGAAAGAGCGGTTGGGTCCTGTCCACAGCAGCAGAAGAGGGAGGTAGGTGAGGGGTCCTAGCGTTGAACTCTGAACTTTGAGTGGTTCCTGACACTTGGTGGGCACTCAAGAAATGCTTGTTAAATGAATGTGCTGAAAAAAGGCAGTAGTTAAGTAAAAGTCCCTAAAACAAAACTCGGGGAGAACTGTTCTGGTAGGAAGGTTCAAAATCTTTATCAGACCAGTAATATTTTGGGGCACCCGGGTGGCTCAGTGGCTGAGCGTCTGCCTTTGACTCAGGGTGTGATCCCAGGGTCCTGGGATCGAGTCCCCCATCGGGCTCCCTGCATGGAGCCTGCTTCTCCCTCTGCCTGTGTCTCTGCCCCTCTCTCTGTGTCTCTCATGAAAAAATAAATGAAATCTTTTTTAAAAAGACCAATAATAGTTTAATCATATGTCTAAGAGAAGAGAGCCACAATGAAGAGGGGAGCTGGCATTTTTTGAATTTTTTTCCCCTCGGGATTGGCTCTGCTTGACTTCTGTCTCTGTGGACTCATATCAGCACGTATCACTAGATTAAGTCATCAGACTAAGACCTGTGACCTAGGCCGTAGGCTCCACCTACTGTGGGCTCTGTGACTGTTTACAGGCACTTGTAAGTCCATACGATGAGAGATTCTTAAATCCATGTGAGGTTTGGAAGAATATCAGAATGTCTGTTAAAATGCATGGGGACCGAGCATACACGGTGTCGTAAATACAATGTTACCTGTTACTCGTCAATTTGTCTCGTAATTCTCGATTCCAGACTTACTCCGCTATCCTTTGATCTTCTCCGTATACACGTCGATTCTTTCTTCCCCAAAACCAAGGCTCGGTGGAAGGCGCTCCCTGGCTCGTGGGCAGAGTGGCCGTGAACATCCGGCCCCCTAGCCGCTCGGGCGCCTCTTGGTGGGGTCGTGCTTGCGGGCCACTTGTATGGCTTTCTTTAATGCCTTCAACTAAAATCATTCTACCCTCGCTCCCCACTCCCCTGCCTTTTCAAAAATTCTCTCTAAACAGCGAAAGGACAAACTGCGGGAACATATGCAGAGGATGCATAACCCGGAGAGGGAGGCCAAGAAAGCGGACCGCATCAGCCGCTCCAAGACGTTCAAGCCGCGGATCACGTCCACGGACTACGACAGCTTCACGTTCAAGTGCCGCCTGTGCATGATGGGCTTCCGGAGGCGAGGCATGCTGGTCAGTGCCCCAGGCTTCCAGAGCCACCCGCTTCTGCTTACGGTGCTGGCGTTTGTGCAGTGCTGTGTACGGCATCGAGCAGCAGGGTGTCAGTGGCTGGGGAAAAGCCGGGAGCAGGCGATGCCTCCCTGGTTCTCTCCCGTCTCCCTTTGCCCCCCTGGGCCGCCGCTCATTTCGGCTGACCTCTCCGGAGAGGTCTTCTATCACTTTTCATTACTAGTTTTACTTCGCCTGACCCTGCTCAGTCTCTGCTCTTATATTTTATTTCTCTCTTCTCTTCTGTGTTCTGGAACATACTTTCTGGCGGGGTTTCCTTCTCCCCAGTTGCTCCCTGTAAGGCCTCCCTGTCCCAGATACGAAACAGCAATAGAATGAAACCGCTCTACCAAGAAGGGTGTGTGATTTGGGTTAGCAGGCACCTCAGGACAACCAGTTTTCTGCCTTCAGTTCATTTTGACCTTATCACGCTTCTGGCAGAACTAGAGACATAGAGCATTATTTGAAATTTGGAACCTGAGTTTGTGTCTCTCTCATTCAGCGTCCTCAGTAAGGCTAGGGCACTGAATAACGGAAGACAGGTTTGCATCGGGAGAATTCAACCATGACATTCGTGCTAGTGTGATTTCCCACTTTCCATCAGTGGGCCTTTCAGTCAGAGCGTTGATGGAATCCACGGTGACCCAGTTCCCCTTCAGTGGTTTGCTGAATGACTGTTAATCCCTGCCAACAGTGACTGTTAAGTTAAGGCTTGGTGTCGGATGGGCCTGGCAATGCTGGTTCTGGCCTCGTGTCTTACTGTTCTGGGGGATGGCGTCAGAGGATTCCGACTTGTAGCTGTCAAGACCGGAGGCGTTTGGTTTGCTTCTCTTTGTAACGGGCTCTCTTTCTCTCATTTGCTTTTTCCCCCTTTAGGTGAATCACTTATCAAAGAGGCACCCAGACATGAAGATAGAGGAAGTGCCAGAGTTAACTCTACCCATCATAAAGCCCAACCGCGATTACTTCTGTCAGTATTGTGACAAGGTAAGAGGGAAGCCATCCGTGCTGGGATGCCTTTCCGGGAGCCCTGCGAGAACCTACTTGTCTGCGTGTATAAGTATACACTCGGATCTTGGAGTTACTCTCAATAGATGGTTCCCTGTCTCTCACTGGTTTTCCATTCGGATGAGAAAGGGCTAGAAGTGCGGCCTCATTTTAAGCCAAAATGTATCTCCTAAGCATTAGTTGACTTTGTGTTTAACATTTTTTTCTTCTTTCTGTGGTTTTGTTACAAAAGTAGAGGCTTACAAAGAGCTTAGTATAGGAATTTGTTTTAAATTCGTAAGCTCCAAAGTGAAAGCGTCTATCATCCTACTTGTAAAATATATACAGTAGGTTCGGAATTTCAGGAAGATTGAGTAGGATTGAGTAGGATGTGGAAGAGTTTTGAGATGGAAAACTTGTACTATTTCATCCTTATTTTTGTGCAGTTACAAAAAGGCAGATTATATGCGTATTGTTTCATTGTAATGTTGTTTCCTTACATAGTGTAGTCGTGTCCGTTTAAAACTGGGAAACTTTTTAAAACATAGATTCACCATTATAGGTACTAGTCACTATCAGACCTGCCGTCTTGGAGGATTCTTTGGCATGTAGCTCTAGGAAACATTTGAGAGCTTTTGCAGAAAGGCTAAGTGGGATGAACTGGCCTTTGGAACAATTGTTTTTCTGTGACTGTGTATCTACCTCTTAAACTTCAGGGTAAGGGATATTTTTATTATTACTATCTTAGATGTATAAATTCCAGGAGGCTGCCTACCATGTCTATATTATGTCCTTATTTTATATATCCTTCAATATAGCTGATAATATATTTTCTTTTGGGATACATGGATACTTTTTCTCATTTCTTATATGTAACAAAGGAATTGTTAGATAGTTTGCTTTAAAGTAAGAAAGTGGCACCATATATTGCTTAAAAAAAAAGATTTTATTTATTTATTCATGAGAGACACACAGAGAGAGAGGCAGAGACACAAGCAGAGGGAGAAGCAGGCTTCATGCAGGGAGCCCGATGTGGGACTCCATCCTGGGTCCCCAGGATCACACCCTGGGCCAAAGGCAGGCACCAAACTGCTGAGCCACCCAGGGATCCCCTGTATACTGCTTTCACGGCAAAGCATTTGAATTTGCAGGTTTATAAAAGTGCCAGCAAGCGAAAAGCCCATATTCTGAAGAATCATCCAGGGGCTGAGCTCCCACCAAGCATTCGCAAACTTCGTCCAGCTGGCCCTGGAGAACCAGATCCGATGTTGAGCACCCACACCCAACTCACAGGCACAATAGCCACCCCTCCGGTCTGCTGCCCTCACTGCTCCAAACAGTACAGCAGCAAGGTATGGGAAGGGCTTTGACTGCGTCTGAATCAAGGTCATTATTTAAGGAATCTCTTAAGGGAAGGTGATGATTGGCTTCTTCAGAATGGATGGGAGTCTACTGGAAGTGTTTTCCCAGTTCAGCTGGCTAAGAAGCCGCTTCCTGAGAATAGGGATTATAAATCCAGAATGAGAAGAGAATATGTGGCATTTCCCCAGAGTTAGCATATCTCATACATAATGTGAGCGCTTGACTGGTCTCCTTGTCCCTTGGTCTACTGAAGGTCTCACATTGGAATATTTAACATTCATGAGCTCAGGTTTACAGAAGCACTACGTAGGAACTTACATGATAGATCTTGAAAAAAGGGTCATTCTTGGTTGTGGGGGGAGCTTGTGATTGATTGCTACAGGTATTGATGGGATTAGGGGATGCAGTGAGATGTGCTGTCCTTACCTGACAGGGTGGGGTCGCATGGGTGTTCAGTTTCTTTTCAGCCTCTTCCTTTTCCTCTTGCAAAGCCTGTGTTGCTTTGGGAGGATCAGGCCCAGAGTCAGCACCACACCTTATTTTTTTGAGGCAAAACTTGAAAGACCTTAGGGATCTTTGCAGGGTTTGCAATTGAGAATGATTGCAAATAACTAACTCCAGTAGTGATTCTTCGTTTTGCCATACTTTTTCAGACCAAGATGGTACAGCACATTCGAAAGAAGCATCCAGAGTATGCCCAGCTCCCTAACACCTTACATCCACCCCTGACAACAGCTGTGATCAGTGCTACCCCGGCTGTGTTAACCACAGACAGTGCTACCGGGGAGACCGTGGTGGTAAGTGTGTGAACTGGTAAGAGCACCTCATCCCCTTCAGTGCCTGTCACAGCTTCCAATACCAAAGCCATGTCCATCTCGCTATATAATTGGCTGCAAAGGTAGCCCATTGTCCCTCACTCTGCTACCCAGGGCCTTAGGCTTATGTTTGGGTCTCCTAGTTGTCCCTTCGCAAAGTTCTCCGTAGAAGGCATAGCAGGAAATGTCCAACGCTGCTCCTGGGCTGCTAGACTGTCGGACCTCTTAGGTAACTCCCATCGGGCCTGATATAGACAGGTAGATATGGATCTGTAGGTAATCTTCCACCATCTTCTCACCTTTGGAGTTTTCCAATCTGAGTTCGGGGCTAATTTGTACCAGCAGTGGTGTTGACAGCTAATGTATTTTTTGTGACTTTTCTAGACAACAGACCTCCTAACCCAAGCCATGACAGAACTGTCCCAGACCTTAACAACAGATTACCGGACATCGCAGGGGGACTACCAGAGAATTCAGTATATCCCTGTATCACAGTCTACGTCCGGCCTTCAGCAGCCTCAGCACATACAGCTTCAAGTGGTGCAAGTGGCTCCGGTACACATCCTCCTCTTTACCTTCACAAATGTTGTATCATCACTAGCCAATATGGTGGTGGGCAGTGCGGGCGGTGGGGGGGGGGCGGTCAACAGAAATTCCCAGTTCTCACAGCTAGAGCTGGGCCCCACGTAATGTGCTTCGGCGTGTTAAGTTCTGAGTCTGAGGCATTTGTAAAACTCTCCCAGCCCCCCGGCCGCATAGGGCTCTGGACTTAGTGTAAGAGATTTCTGTCAGTAGCGGCCTAGAGGTTTCAGGCTGCCGGGTATATACTGTCATCCTGTGCTACCACAGGATAGATTACGTGAACTCTTTCTGAGCCTCTTCTGAATCCCTGGGCACCAAAGTTGACCACTTGGTGGGGGACCAGTTTGCGAAGTCCCTACTTGGGCATCGAATGCCTGAGAGGTATGGGAGGTTGTGAGGAATAATTGCGAGTTTTGAGTAGTAGGCAGTACAAGGTACAGTTATTGGCACAGGGGTACGACCGCGCTCCTTCTACCAGATAATTGGTAGCTCATTCTCACTGATTAGGGAGCTTGTCCTCACTGATTAGGGAGCTAAAAGAAGGAATCTTCCCAGAACTATTGTTTCATTTAATTATGCTGAGGAAGTGTGCTCAAGGCACAGATGATCAAACCTGTTGCTTTGAAGTAATTTGGCCTGAAAACGTAGGAAAATAGGAGAATTTAGGACTAATACCAGAGTGGGAAGTGAGGAGTTGCTACTGTGATTGACTGTTTCTTATCTTGTTTTTCTTATAAGACAGTTCTTAACTTCAGGCTTTGGAGGAACCTGTGAATCCCTGAAGTAGCCTGTAAGGTGTGCTGTATATGTACATTGTTCTGGAAAAAGGGACTATATGTTAGCCAGACTTTTCAGAGATGTCTGGGATACATAAAAAGGTTGGGGGCCACTGTTCTAGCAGGTCAGTCGTGACAAGCTGAAAGCAAATTCTCTTCATTGGTCTCTTAACCTTTCAAGGATAAGGTATTAAATTTAATTGAAACTTAAGGGGAAAAGGGCTTTTGATTCCCAAGAGCTTCTCATTCAGCTCATGACGAGGAGGTGTATTCCATTTAGCTCCTTCTCTTCCAGAATTAAATAGCATTAGGCTTATGTTTTCATAAGCATAACTTTTAAAACTATCTTCTCTTCTAATGTCTGCCAGCTTGGCTTAGGCGTGGGCTCTCTGGGAGCGAAGCCCTGGATGTGAAGTTCCGACGGCTCCTCTGCTGTGATATGGTTTCAAATGAACCTTTTCTCTGGAAGGAGTTCCCTTCCCCTTAATCAGTATGCACTTGGTCTCCCCGCCCTCCAGGCCACTTCCCCACACCAGTCTCAGCAGTCCACCGTGGACGTTGGCCAGCTCCACGACCCTCAGACCTACACCCAGCATGCCATCCAGGTGCAGCACATCCAGGTCACGGAGCCTACTTCCTCCACACCGTCGTCATCCCAGGTATGTTCTCCGACCCCTCACCCAGGGCTGTGTGGTCCTGGGGACCCTGGGAATGTTAATAAGAATGAAGACATGTTATCTCCAGACCTAGTCCCCTTGACTGTTGAAATGATACCATTCATTTTGGTGCCTTAATTAAAGATCCTATCTTTGGTTCCAGTTTTTGTATTGACATTATGGACACACTTGCATGAAGTGATTAGCTTCCCCTATGCAACGGGAGCCCTGTGACCTTGTATCCTAGGGACAACATCAGCCTTTGCTTCTTGTTCTAAGTGACTGTCTGATAGTATGCAGTTGCTAAGTTGTTCCTTGAATTTTGGGACAGTGACTTTGTGTTTGTATGTTTGTATGTTTGTGACAGTGACGGTGTTTGTATGATATAGAGTCTGTTACTGAGATAGCAAAGCTACATCCATTCAAAAAATGTTTATTAAAGTCTTTCCTTTTGCATAAAACTTTTCTAGGTCTTGGCCTCAAGGAGCTTGGAGTCTAGTAGGGATATAACATTATATATATAGAAGTAAACAGGATATGACATGAAGGTATCTGAACCAGAAAGGACGCATGTAGACCCACCTCTGATATTCACAGGCTTCAGGAGAAGAGTATACATGAAAGCCTGCGTGCCATGTGTCTAGGTGGTGAAAGCTTTAAATCAAGCTAAACTGTTCAATAAAATATATTCTTTGCAACTATATGGATGAAGCTATAGGCTATTATGCTAAGTGAAATAAATCAGTCAGAGAAAGATATTGTATGATCTCACTTATACATGGAATTTAAGAAACCGAACAACCAACCAAAGGGGAAAAAAAAAAGAGAGGGGAAAACCAAGAAACACTCTTTTTAAAAAAGATTTTGTTTACTTATTTGAGAGAGAGGGAGAGAGCAAGCGTAAGTGGGCAGAGGGGCAGAGGGAGAGGGAGACAGACAGGGAAAGAGAGAGGGAGAAGCAGACTCCCCGCTGAGAGTGGAACCCCGATGCGGGGCTTGATCCCAGGGTCCCAAGGTCATGACCTGAGCTAAAATCAGATGCTTAGCTGACTGAGCCACCCAGGTGTCCCCAGACTCTTTACCTACAGAGAACAAACTGATGGTCACCAGAGGGGAGGTGGGAGGTGCTGGGGAGATGGGTGAAATAGGTGATGGGAAGTGAGGACGGCACTTGTGATGAGCACTGGGTGTTGTATGGAAGTGATGAAACACTATATTGTACGCCTGCAACTAAGATTACACTGTATGCTAACTATACTGGGATTTATGTTTATTATGTATGTATTTATTTATTTAAATATTTTATTTATTTATTTTAGAGATTGAGTGGGGGGTGGGGGAAGAGAGTGCAAGCAGCGGGGAGGGAGAGGGACAAGCAGATTTTCTTTGTGCAGAGCCAGGGAGCCCGACACTGGGCTCGATCCCACGACCCTGAGATCATGACCTGAGCTGAAATCAAGAGTCAGATGCTTAACCGACTGAGCCACCCAGGTGCCCCCACTAACTGGAACTTAAATAAAAACTTAAAAAAAAATGTATATTCTATCTTCCTACTTGACACATACTTTTTCATGATAACAAAATTGAAAAGTACATGCAAACTAACAACTGATGCTAAATCACACGGATAGTGCCAATTTGAAATTACTTGCCTTTCTGCCAGATGCATGGGTGACACTGGCAGCTTCCCGGTGGAGGTGGGAAGAAGCAGGAGAAAGGCTTTCTCCCTCCCTTGCTGACTCTGTGCCCTTCAGATTGCTGTGGAAATCCATCGGAGAAACATGCCCTTTCTCTGCTTCCTGCTTCCTGGGGGGCATTGGAGATGGGAGGCTGCTTAGCATCTGATGGCCCCTCCCCTCCCTCTACTGTGAACTTGAGCAGCTTGAGGTTTCTGACACTTGTCCCAGTCCCAGACAGTCGCCTGTATCCACAAAGGGCCCATCTTCCCCACCCCCGCTGGCATCACACAAAGGAACCCTAGGCTGGAGGGACTACTTCGCAGAATGTGGTGGCACAGGGACAACCTTCCCTAAGACTGGGAAGGCTCCCCGTTTCTTCTCACCCAGCCTCCACCCTGCACATCATGGGGCTTTCTGTATAACCACATGTCTCAGCCTTTTCCCCATCCTTGCAAAGTTGATCCCATGGCCACCCCCTTGGTCCCATGTGCCCAAATACCATCAGAGGAGCCCACAGCCACAAGATAGGACCCCATAGGGTGACAGACCCAGGGAAGAGACTTGTTACAGGTCCTGGAAGTGTGTGCAGGGCCATTTCCACAGGGAATGGAGGACTCTGGTTCCCAAGTGTCATTTAGAAGGGGACACATATTCCAGGTCCATGGTCTAAGGGTGATGTGGGTATTTAGATAAGTTATGAGTGTTCAGAAAAGGGAACGATTATGTTTAGCAAGGAACCAAGGATATTTCTGCGGAAGTGGTGTCTGAATTAGGTCCTGAAGGAGGGGTATGATTTTGACATGGTAGTTGGGGAAGGCATTATGATCTGAATGTGCGCTCATTGTGAATAAAGCCACAAAGGTGGGAAACCAGTATATTTATGGAAACCCTTTAGGTTACTAACAGGAAATGATGTCTAGGAGAAAGGTTGGAAAGGTAGTTGGAGCTGGAGTTGGAGGGCCTGAATGGCAAACGGATTTCCCAGTGTACTCAATGGAAATTGTGATGTTTGAGTTCAACTTCAGTTTGTGTTATAGATTCGCTTTATGACACAGGCAAGTTCTTTAGCTTCTCCGTTTTTCAGATTTTATGTAATGAAGATAATTATTTTTGTGTTCATTTATCTTTCTAATAAGCTTAGTGAAATTAATTTTTTGGATATTCTTGTAGATAATCCCTCGAAAACTAATTGGGATTTGATAGTTATGATTGCCTTTCATTAATCCTATTCTTATTTAAAGTATTATTTTAGCAGTGATACTTGCAGTATTATAATTCATGTTAGCCAGATTTCTTTTCTTCAGTTATTTGTGAGACTTAACTATATTGGAAGTCATTCATTTTCTACTCTTGCTTTCTCTCTCTCTCTCTCTCTCTCTCTCTCTCTAGGTAGCTGGGCAGCCCTTGAGTCCTGCCTCCCAGCAGTCCCAACAAGGGCTCAGCCCTTCCCATATACAGGGCGGCTCCTCTACGCCAGGCCAGACTCTTCAGCAGCAGCAGCAAGGTTCCTCTGTACAACACACCTATCTACCCAATGCTTGGAATTCATTCCGTGGCTACTGTAAGTAAGAAGCAGGCAGAGTGCTGTAGCTCGTGGGTGGGGAACCTACAGCTATGGGTCATAACTTTATCAGCTTTAGAATAAATTTTCTGAATTAAAGGATCATTGGCCATTTTTTTACACTCCATAGTGCATGTCCTTGAATGAGATTCATGACCAAATTCAAGGCAGCATTCTGATCTCAAAGAGCCACCCAATTCAGAGATATCAGGAATACTGCCAGAGGAAGTGTAGGCAAATGAATTAAATAGCAGAATAAATGGATCTAGGGTATGCTGATGGTGGTGATTCATCTCTTTCATCAACATTTATTGGATGTCTTTGTATCAGTGGATGTGCTAGACCCTTGGTATATAAAAAATTAATATTGACATTCATATCAGTGACACCACCCAGTAATGTTAGCCAGCTTTCATTAAGCTCTCACTAAGTGCCAGGAATGATTCTAAACCACATATATGTTGCATTCAGTATTCACAGCAACCTATAAGTACAATTGTTATTTGCACTTTCAGATAGGGAAATTCAGACACAGAGACACTTGCCCAAGGAACACAGCTAGTACCTAGAGGATTGGAACCCAGGCAGAGTTTACACTCCCCCCACTGTGTGGCCTCTCCTTATAAGATAGTCTTTGGCTCAGGGAGATCATTATCTAGTAGGGGGAGATGTATGAGTAGATGTCTTTCAAAACCCTGAAATTATTACTACAGAAGCAGCAAAAGGCTGGCTGCGAAAGTCCTAATAGCTAATGGTTTTGGTGAGGATGGCAGCCTCAGATATGAGCCGGGAAGTATGTCTTTATGAGTGAAAGTCTGGAATAGAGGAACAGCTAGACCTCGATAGTAGCAACTAGGAGCATTAGGGGCTGAGAAGTTAGGGAGGCCAGTGTTGGTCCTCCTCTTATTGATTTCTTTCTTTAAATCTGTCTCCATTGTCCTTGGTCTTTGGATATGTTCTGTAGATTTGGTATGGAATCAGGCTCAAACTCTACCTGGTTATTTTTACAATCTATCCTCTTAAATATTGGTGGTCACAATGAGAGCTGAGTCTTGTTTGTAGCCAAGGAAAGACTCCTGCTCATGGTGAATACCAGGAGAAGCCTGGTAAGTAGACGTTTATACTACATTTAATTCCTGTGAAAGAAATGTGGAATGATGCAAATAGCTGTGGTAATAATAGAATGAGCTAGCATTCTAACCTGAGGAAACGATTCTGGAATTGACATTTTTTTATTAGGGAAAACATTTAAGATACACAGAGGTAGAATAGTATAATGAATGCCTTTTATACCCATTATCCAACTTTGGTTTTCAACTCAGGGCCAATCTTGTCTCATTTGTACCCCCATCATTCTTTCCCAGTCCCCCAATTATATAATAATCCATATGATTTCATCTGTAAATATTTTTTAAAAGATTTTATTTATTTATTTAGAGCACAAGTGTGTATGGGGCTGCAGAGAGAGAATCTTAAGCAGATTCCACCCCGATGCAGGGCTCAATCTCTGAGATCATGACCTGAGCCAAAACCAAGAGTCCCATGCTCAATTGACTGGGCCACCTAGATGCCCACAAAATATTTCTTAAAATGCAACCACAGTACTGTTATCAAACTTGAAAATAAATGACAGTAATTTTTTAATACTCATCAAATATCCACTGTTCGCATTTCTGTGATTGTCTCACAATTTTTTTTTTTTTTTGATGGTTGGTTTGTTCAAATTGAGTCCCCAGTAAGGCTCCTACATTGCAATTGGTTATGTCTTATGAGGGTTTTGTTTTTTTTTTAATTTTTATTTATTTATTCATGATAGACATAGAGAGAGGCAGAGACACAGGTAGAGGGAGAAGCAGGCTCCACGTGGGGAGCCCGACGCGGGACTCGATCCCAGGACTCCAGGATCGTGCCCTGGGCCAAAGGCAGGCTCCGACCCACTGAGCCACCCAGGGATCCCCAGATTTTATTTTTTTAAGTAATCTTGACACCCAGTGTGGGGCTTGAACTCATGCCCCCAATATCAAGATTCACATGCTCCACCAACTGAGCCAGCCAGGCAGCTTTTGTTGTTATTTTTGAATGTATGTCTTCTCTGTCTTTTAAGTTACAATTTATGTGTTGAAGAAACTGGGTCATTTATTCTTTAGAATTTCTCATGTTTTAGATTTTGCTGTTGTCATCTCTATGTTATCATTTAAGATTTTTCTCCTGTCCTTTTTATTCACTGTAGATTGGAGGTTGATCAAATTGACGTTCAGTTTTTTCCACCAAAATACTTCTAACTGGTGGTGTGTACTTCTGTCAGGAGGCACATAATGTTTGGTTGTCTGTCATTTCCCTTTGCTCCACTGTTTCATTAGGGATCACAAAGTTGTCATGTTCTGATTCTATCATCCTTTACTCACTTATCAGCTAGAAGATGTCGTCGTCATCGTCTTCTTCTTCTTTTTTAAGATTTTATTGTTAAGTGATCTCTAGACTCAATATGGGGCTAGAACTCACAACCCCAAAATCAAGAGTTGAGCACTCCACCAAAGTGCCCCTAGAAAACTTTTGTAAAGAAAAATTTTTATCTTAACTGACAGGTTACTCTGAGGCACAGTTTGCACAGGAAAGGAAGGATAAATGCTTTATATATCTAGTTCATATCTTTTATTTACCAGTTTTCAAAATAATGAGTTCTTTCTTAGTATTATCCCAGGTGAGCAGTGAGGGATATATGTGTGTGTCTTAGTATCATTTTATTCTCATATATTTCAACACAGTAGATGTGTTTCAAACTACTGAAGTTGTTACCCTTATTAATGCTCAGATTATCCCATTGTTGGCCAATGGGAACATCCTCAGATTGGCCCCTGTGTCTTTTCTGCATGACCCCATAGTCTCTTATAGCATCTTGCATGCTGGTGTGATCCCATTTCATCTAGGTCATTGACCTAGGCTCAACTTATAACATTTCCTACACCAGCACTGGAATCGGACAAAAGCCAGAAACTTTGGTTCCTTTAAGAGGAAAATATTATATAAAAACCATCAACTGCACACTAGGGTGAACTTTGTTTTTAATTTGTTTTAATAACACTGGTGGTGAAATAAACTTCAAGTTAGATTAAGTTGTGATTAGTAGGCAATAGTGTGTGCATACATTTGCCAGTGATTCAAATCTGGATGTAAAAGATAAAAATATTAAGCTAACAGGTAAACCTTTGTAACTTATTTCAAGGTTTTAAAAAAATTATTGAATATTTGTCTTATGGATATTTAGAAGCCACATTTGGGGGAGATGCATTGATTGTTTCTGATATTTTATAACTCTCTGCTAACTTCCTCTGATCATTCTTTATCAGAGTATCAAGATCATATCATGATAAGACTTTTACATGTCAAGAAATCATGTCATGACAAGACTCTTACAGCAAGCAAATCTATGGAAAATTTCTCAGTGAGGAATGTGACAGGGCAGCCCCGGTGGCCCAGCCGTTTAGCACTGCCTTCAGCCTAGGGTGTGATCCTGGAGACCCGGGATCAAGTCCCATGTCAGGCTCCCTGCATGGAGCCTGTTTCTCCCTCTGCCTGTGTCTCTGCCTCTCTCTCTCTCTGTGTGTCTGTCATGACTAAATAAATAAAATCTTAAAAAAAAAAATACATGGATAATTTATTAAAAAAAAAAAAAAGGAAATGTGACCACTGGTTAGGTATTTGTTTCTACAACTTGTATTAGAATCTGAGACCAGGGATCCCTGGGTGGCGCAGCGGTTTGGCGCCTGCCTTTGGCCCAGGGCCCGATCCTGGAGACCCGGGATCGAATCCCACATCGGGCTCCCGGTGCATGGAGCCTGCTTCTCCCTCTGCCTGTGTCTCTGCCTCTCTCTCTCTGTGACTATCATAAATAAATAAAAATTAAAAAAATATATATAAAAAATAAAAAATAAAAAAAAAAAAAAAAAAAAAAAAAAAAAAAAAAAAGAATCTGAGACCACTTAAGTATGAATATTTTCTGTTTTTCAGCATCAGAGATTCAAATGATGACCCTTCCTCCAGGTCAGTTTGTGATTACAGACAGTGGTGTGGCCACTCCTGTCACCTCTGGCCAAGTAAAGGCAGTTACACCGGTAAGTGATCTGCTCGGGAGGGCTTTCCTGTCCATTGTACCCTCTGTTTTCTGCTCCTCAGTTTTCCTTATCTGAGTTAGAAGTACATCCTGTGTATTCCCATAACTCCTTATGGAGCTGTATTATAATTAATTATTATAGTTTATTTTAATTACTGATTTACTGTCTATCTTTTCCTAGCAGACAATGAATTCCTTGAAAGCTGGGTCTTAGTCTTTTTTTTTTTTTTTTTTGGGGGGGGGGGTCTTAGTCTTTATCTCTTTATTCTCAGTGCCTTGCTCAGGAGGCTGGACTA
The DNA here is from genome assembly GCF_011100685.1 of Canis lupus familiaris. Classification (NCBI taxonomy): domain Eukaryota; kingdom Metazoa; phylum Chordata; class Mammalia; order Carnivora; family Canidae; genus Canis; species Canis lupus. The sequence goes on from NC_049226.1 coordinate 4,967,782, forward strand.
TAACAAATGGTCGATAAATACCTGTGCAATTAGTAACTATAATGAACCTCCTAGATCCAAATATGTACCAATTCATAATTGATCACCTTTTTTATGTGCTTTGTGGAAAGTATTCATGACTATTGGTCCTCAGCTGGATTGGGAGAGAATAATTGAATGAATATGTTACAGAGCTCTTTTAAGCTATTTTAAACGTTCAACCCTCCTCCCCTGCAGAACATTGCCGTGAATTATCTTGTTATATTTAGATTAGGCAGGTCAATTTTAGTTGTACCTGCTACCTCTGTTTTTATCTTCACTGGTTTGTTCTGGTCTGCCTCTAAGTAATTAGAAAACAGAGTATCTTAAGTTTAAATTATGAAACATACTCCTAAGTGACTAGGGATATTGGGATGTTCCCAGGGGAAGACTATTTCCCAAGAAGTCTCAAAGAGTAGCAGGGTAGTCTAGTGGCTTCAAAACCTGATTTTTCCCTTTGAAAGCATACTGAGAGCTTAGCCATTTCTTAGCACACAAACTCACATTAATTAGACTATGGAGAGATATGTAAATCCAGGGTAACACTATTATCAGTGAAGACAATACCTAATGTAAAATGGAATAGTCTCGTTGGCATAATCAGTGAAATTTTTACTCCTGGTGGGACCCACTGACTCTTTACCTTTTTTTGGCCAGGAATTCATTTGAGAACCTGATTACAGTCAAGGACATTCCCCTCCCCCTGCCACAACACACACACACACACACACACACACACACGCACACACGCACACACAAATTTAATGTACATTTTCCAGGGTTCATAGAATCTCTAGCCCACCTGTGACTACCTAGTTGTTCATGGACAGTAGGCTGAGAACCAGCCCCCTCCTCCTAGAAAAAGACCCACATGGAAAACTAAATCATAATCCGAGATTGAATGAGTATGGACTCAGAGCACATGGCCCTAGATACATCAAATGGGTATTTGGCTATGGCTTTTTCTCTGGACAGAGCTTGGAAGGCACAGGGCTTTCCTCTGTGACTTCTCTTTTCTTAGCCTATACAGCAAACCAATCACCTAGTCAATGGACACATTCTTTCTTTAAAAATGTTAACTTAAGGAAATAGCTACTCCAAGTCTGTGAAGTCTTCATGATCAGAGGAAAAATAATGACAATGCATCTTTTCATAAAGCTAAATTGATTCAGTGTCAGGGACTTTATTCTAAGATTGTACTCTTCTTATACTTTTGAGTGTTAAAATTTCTCTCATTTGAGAGTATCATCCTAAAATCTACTCTACTTGGCAAAATAAAATTTGGGGATACTTATTATTACTTTTAATTTGCTGATCTGTGAGACTCTGAAGTCTAGGAACCACTGACCTTGACTACCTGACTTGGGAGTCTTTCTGCCTTTTTATGGGAACTTTTTTTTTTTTTTTAATGGGAACTTTAAATATCTCTTCTGTGTTCTATTTTGTATTACTCTTAAATATTAATTGACAGACAGCAATCTTATTTTAAGAATTTCTAAATTCTTAGGATCAGTACAATAGCTCATGTTTCCTTTGCCACATAGATTACTATTATAATGCAAATTTCTGTACATGAAGGTCTTCGCTATATTATTTGGTAGAACACCTAAGGCAGTCCCTTAAATTACCTTTGTAGTCTATTACTGTGACTGATCCATCCCCTCTAAAGTACTTACATAAAACATCTCACAAAGGTGCCTATTTTGGTGTCATGTTATAACATTTCCTTTCCTATTACTTTTTATCTCCACCAAGAGCGTCCCCCTCCCCCATGTTAGACTTCAGATTTCTAAAGATCTTTTCCCCCCCCCCCCCAGGGTCATTATGTGTTATCAGAAAGTCAACCAGAATTGGAAGAAAAGCAAGCTTCTGCTCTCTCAGCAGGAGTCCAGGTTCCGGCAGCTTCACACAGTGACTTGGACCCCCAGACCACCAGCCAACAACAGCCCACACAGTACATCATTACAACCACCACCAATGGGAATGGGAGCAGTGAAGTGCATATCACTAAACCTTAACTTCTTCTACCCTTGAGCTTGAATCCAGCGGTCACATCATGTCTTTTCTCATCCATAAGTCCGAAAGCTTCCAATACTTGGAACTCTTTTTTAAGATTTATCATTCACTCAAGAATTTGGAAACCACAGTTTTGACACTCTACACACACTTGGGCTTCTTTTATTAACGTCGTCTTTACCAAATTGACTCTAGGAGCTTCTGCCATGGAATGGAGATCTTTCAGGGGAAAGTGGATTTCAAGGTGGAGAAATTTCACCTTGTTACCTGAGTTGGTTTTTTTTTTTTTTTTTTAACACATTGATAGGCCTTACTTTTCCTTTGTGGAAATATTAAGTGGTGTATCACGTTTGTACCAAAGGTGGAGAAAGGATGTGCCAAGTCCATGGCCACTGGACCGCTTCATTCCAAGCCATGGCACCAAAGGAGAGGGGCATTTTATTCTGTCAGAACTGCTTCATCTACTGAGTTTGCATTTTCAGTAATTTAACAAAGGGAGCCTATTGAATATAATAATAAAGATGATGAAATAGAGGCTTGATAGTGATGTTCTGAAGGAAAAACTGTCGTCTAGATTTTTCTTATTGCTGATTTAAAACAACAACAACTTGCCTCTTTGGGAAAAACTATTGTTGGGCTACTATTGGTAGTGCTTTGCACAGATGCTGGCCTTCAGCCACTTAGACCAGAACCTCCTGGTCTGAGAGATCTTACTTTATTACTCCACAGTGGTAGACTCCCTGTAAGAGAAAAGGTTTGTTTGATGTCAGCAGATTTTAAACTCCTACACAAAAATTTTGCCTCCCCTTCTCTGGTTGTGGTGTATTAAAAAGGAGGTATTTGAAATCTCGATACCAAGAAAAATTACTCAGATAATTACATATCTATAAAGTGAAAAGCACTGAAACCTTGTCCTGCCTTGCAGGATCCATTTACCATTCATTGGTAAAGGATAAGTTCCTTGCTCTTATCAGGTGTACATTCAACTCTCACATCATCCAGTGTATTTTAGTACTTCTTATGCTGTCTTAAAATGAACATTCTTTAAGGTTAGGTGGAAAGGTGGCCCTCATTTTTTTTTTTTTAACATTTTTAACTTATACATATTGTAACTCATCTGGACCTTTTGGAAAGATGACCAACTTCACACTTAGGGGAAAAATTAAAATGTGGGGACCATTTGTATGTCAAGGTAATTATAATGGATGTGGGAGAAATCCAATCTTTATGCATCTTACACTGTCATTTGGGAGGGGAAAAAAATCTGCCTCAGTGACAGTTTTTCTTGTATGTGTTCCTGTTTGCTGTCTTGTTGGCTATGAATTCAACGGGGGGAAAAGTTTCCCTCCTTTTTACTCTGCATTCCAATTGTACACATAAATCATCACAGAAATCAGTACGTATTTTAGCAACTTTTTATGACATACCAACACATTTTTAGAATAATTATCATGTGATAGAACTTATCACTCCTGAACAGAAAGACCTAACTTCTATTTCAAATGAAGTTAACTAATGTATTTTATTTACATTTCTGGGTTAAAACTGGTTCTATAAACTAAAGTATAATAGCTTCTTTATAGTACAGATACCTTTTTGAAAAGGAAATGATTCTGTTGAAATAACTGAACTAATATGTAGATTTTGCACTTTATTTCTGAGACCTCATTCATTTAGTTATCCCTGAAAATTTGGGCCCTAAAAGAACTTGAGAAAGTTACTTGGGAAACGTGTAGACCCTAGGGATTGGACTCTATCTTTGGTAACAAAGATGTCACGTTGATGTTTTCAATAGAAAATATTGAACCTGAGTCACAAAGCAGAGACTCTGGATCCCAACGTCCTACAATGTAACGATTGTAAATATTCTCGTGTCCAGTCTAGACGGACTTGCTAGACGAAGAATATTAGACTTTGCTAAAGGTCCAGTTTTAATTTTCACACCTTAAATCTGGCCCTTTTGGGTCCTTCTTAATTTGAACCAGCAAAGTACCCCCCCCTTCCTCAGGAGTAACTTACTGATGAAAAGAGAAAACTATCACTGAACGGAATGTTCATTTCATGCCAGTTATTTCAAGTTGTAAAATACACAGACGGAAATGGTTTGAAAGGACCTCTTTGTTTTTTTTTCCCCATTTAAGTTTTTTTTTTCCTTTTTCTCTTTTTGTACTTATGTGGAATAGGCAAAGGATCTAAAACTAATTTGTATGTTATCAACCAGAGATGCAGGTGGCAGTCAAGCCAAACTACACTTCTTTAAGATTAGGTATTCTCCACGTTCATTCCAAGTTAATAGATTTTTCAAAAGGACTTGGATTTGAAGAGATGGTTGGTTATGAGCCATCTGTAGACCAATATGGAAAAAAAATGTATGTAGCCAATGTTTATATTGTGGCCTCTCTTAGGACATATCGGCACGCTAGACTTCAATCAGTGCAGTGTGAAAATTTTGGAATAGGTTACATACAGATTTTACATTTTTATTGTTTGATTTGTGTCCGCATAAATAGCCATTTCATCATGTAAAATTCCTATTGTTCTGGAAAAACCTATTATTTTGATCTTCTTGAGTTGTTTTCTGATTTGGAATTATCCTTTCAAAAAACTCTCAAGATATCTAGGGCTAAAAAGCACTTCATGAGATGCTAAGGCTGACCCGCAGGTTGAAAATATTGACCCTATCCTGTTATTTAAATGTGAACATTTATTGTACATTCAGTGAGTTATAGTGTTAATAGTCTTGTGCTACTCAGCAGGTGTAAAAATTAATAAATATTTTTTTTAATAAACATCTTCCTTGTTTGTATCGTGAAGCTACAAGAACTACTGAGATTGTTAGTTTTTTTAAAAAGGATTTTTATTTATTTGAGAGAGAGAAAGAGCGATTGCTGGAGGGGGAGGGACAGAGGGAAAGAGTCTCAAACTGACTCCTGGAGGACCAGAGAGCCTGGTAGGGCTCAATCTCACAGCCTTGAGATCGACCTGAGCTGAAATCAAGAGTTGTGGCTTAACCGACTAAACCACGCAGGCACCCCTCCCGTTTTTTTTTTTTTTTTTTTTAATATTTCAATTTACAATGTTTTGACTCTGGATCACGCTGGTCTGGTTAGCACACAATGTAAGTGAAATTAGGGATGACAACTATGGAATGGTGTTCCCCTGCCCTTTACTTGGTGGTTTCTAACTCAAGAACCTCCCGTGGTCTAACAGGCAGGACTAAGGGCAGGTGGGCAGCCAGCAGGGGAGCAAAGACTGGGCTTTCTCTGGAAACCACTATTTTCCAACAAGGGAGGAAGGCTCGTTTTCGCCTGGCAGCTTCCCAGACGTATTTCCATCCAGTCGAGAGACCAAAGGATGGTCTCTGCACGACTGCAGGGAGTGGCTGTGGATCAAGTCGTCTGAAGCTGTTCTAATAAGACCCAGTGAACGAGAAAGGGACCGGCCTGGATTGTCCACAAGAGGAACGTTTTTAAACGTATTTCTTCGACGTGTGTATGCTTTCTTTCCGAACACCAGGGGCCCGGGACAGGGGCACAGGCTCCGAGCCTGCGTTTTCCTCCCTGAAACTCAACGAAGCTGCAGTTTCCTCCGCTGTAAAATAGGAGCAGTGCCCGGGAACCTACGGGCTGGAGAGTGCTCAGCTCAGCGCAGGCTGGACAGGGGGCGCGCCCTGCAAACGGGCCTCAGCTCCCGGCCAGGTAAAGATGCACTTTATGTTTTTTTTAAAATAGGTACCTTTATTATTCAGTACAGTGAGATTCTTTTTTTTTTTTCATAAATATTTTATTTATTTATGAGAGACACAGAGAGAGAGGCAGAGGCAGAAGCAGGCTCCATGCACGAGCCTCTGTGGGGCTCGATCTCGGGTCTCCAGGATCACGCCCCGGGCGGAAGGCAGCGCTGAGCCGCGGAGCCTCCGGGGCTGCCCCTAAAGCCGCGCTCCGCAAGCTTCTGCGGCAGGTGAGACCGAGAGGCCGCGCGCAGCCTGCAGCCCAACCCCAACCCAGCCGCGCGGCCCCGTCCCGGCCCCCAGGCCCCGCCCCGCGCGGCCCCGCCCGCCCCCAGGCCCCGCCCCGCCCCCAGGCCCCGCCCCCAGGCCCCGCCCCGCGCGGCCCCGCCCCTTCCGCCGCCCGAGCCCGGAGCGTGCACGCACTGAGACGCCTTGCGGGAGCGAGCGCGTCCCGGAGCCCGCGGGCCGAGAAGCGCTGCGGGTTGGGGGACCCGCGCCTGCGGCTCAGGTGAGGGCGGGCCCGGGACGGCGGGAGGGTCGGCGTGTGGCCGGGCAGCGGGGAGAGCGAGCGGCCGGGCCCCGAGGGTCGCGGCTGCCGTAGGCCCGGGGCAGGGCGGCGGGCGAGGGGCAGCCGGGCGGCCGGGGGCGGGGTTAGGGTTAGGCGCGGCGTGGGGGAGGGGCCGAGCGCGCGGAGGGGCCTCTTGGAGGGGCGGGGCCACGGGCGGCCGGGGGCGGGGTTAGGGTTAGGCGCCCCCGTGGGGGAGGGGCCGTGTGCGCGGAGGTGCAGCCTGGGGGCGGGGCCTCGGAGGGGCGGGCGGGCGGGGCGGGGTTAGCTGCAGGCCCGCGGGTTGGGAGCCGGCGTTTGCTCCGGAAGCAGCCCCGGGTGGAGCTTGGGCGTTGGGGACCTTGGGGAGGGTCCCGGGGGCAAGGCTGGCCCCGGTGCGGGAGCCCCCCCCGCTGGGCCGGTACGCAGGTCCCGGCCGCCGCAAGACCCAGAAATCCTTGGCTTCCGGGGTTCCGACCCTCGGGCTAGCCCCCCGCTGTCTTGTATTTTGAGATCCCATTCAGAATAGTAGCAGGGCCGAGGTGGCCACTCGAATAGATTAAATTCAGCTACATGTCTGTCGTAGTCGAAGAAACTTGCGAACAAGTTGTGGAAACGGGGGCGATCCTCCTCCAAGAGTCACTGGAACCCTGGCTTTGCCCTTTTTACCCTGTTCTGCATCAGTTTGTAAAGAGGACCTTGCTCTAAGCATCAGGTTGCCTTCTGCAAATCTCGCTATTTTAAAGTTTTCTTAGACTCCCGCACCCTGCGCTTTCTCACCTGCTTCAGTTCCTTAGGCACCAAGAATGTTGAGGATGCCGCAAATCCCCAGGTACTGAAAGGTGACGGAGCACAGTCGTTTGGAGACCCATCTGCTTTACCCAGCACTAATCTTGCTGCAGAATCTTTACATAAATCTGAAATCTCTAAAATAGAACTTGAAATAATTTGTGGGAACATACTTATTTTAGTAGTAGTATTACAGCTCTGCTTTTTATCGTTTAAAAGAGTTTTGGAATCAGAAGTCGTTAACATTATGATGGCTTGGGATCCCTGGGTGGCGCAGCGGTTTGGCGCCTGCCTTTGGCCCAGGGCGCGATCCTGGAGACCCGGGATCGAATCCCACATCGGGCTCCCGGTGCATGGAGCCTGCTTCTCCCTCTGCCTGTGTCTCTGCCTCTCTCTCTCTCTCTCTCTCTGTGACTATCATAAATAAAAAAAAAAAAAAAAAAATTATGATGGCTTATATGAGTGCATTAAGTCATATAAAGTGTCCTCCATCTGGAGATTATTTATTGTAGGACTCCAAGGTTGGAAATAACAGAAGACCTGGTGCAGCTCCCCTTTGTCGTGCAAGTAAGGAAATCGACACCTGTCAAGGTAAGGTTTGCCTTAGGTCACCGAGATTGGGCTAGAAGTTTGGCACCTTGACTCTTAAGTCTTTTTTTTTTTTTTTTTTCCTCATTTAATCGTGCTTGTTAGTCCATTTGGTAGGCCTAGGAGATAGAATTGACTTAGCAGAGTGGTAGAGTGACTGAGTTCATGCTCTCTGTGTTCAATCCTATGGCCTCAGCTTTACAGATGATACTTGCCATTTGCCTAACAAGATGCTCTCTGAAGATTTTTTTTTAAAGATTTATTTATTTATTTGAAAGAGAGAGCACAAGCAGAAGGGGCAGTGGGAGAGGGAGAGTCTCAAGCAGACTCCTCACTGAGCGTGGAGCCCGACTTGGGGCTTGATCTCACCACCCTGAGATCACGACTTGAGTCAAAACCCAGAGTTGGATGCTCCCAGGCACCCCTGTAAAGATGTTTTGATATGTCTATTTCTAAAGATGACCAGCAGTGTTCAGTTATTACAGGAAGGAGAAAAGTAGCATTACATTTACGTGGTTATAAATACCAGATGGACCTTTATTTTTACTTATTTATTTAAAGATTTTATTTATTTATTCATGAGACACAGAGAGAGAGAAGGGCAGAGAACACAGGCAGAAGGAGAAGCAGGCTCCCTGCAGGGAGCCTGATGTGGGTCTCAATCCTGGGTCTCCAGGATCATGCCCTGGGCCAAAGACGGTGCTAAACTGCTGAGCCATCTGGGCTGCCCTCAGATGGACCTTTAGTTGGTAGATTGGCTACTATGTTTACTGGCTGTTGTGGTCGGTCAGGTGCTTGGAAACCCCAGAGTTTATGTGGACTAAAGTCATACTAACATACTCCTCTTTCATAATTCCAACTGAGAGTTTATACAAGAGGTGTAGTGTTAAAAATGTGTGTGTGTAGTCGGGCAGACTTGAGTTTCATTCATTCATTACCCTGAGATTGGGTAAGTTATATATCTACTTTGATCCTCAGTTTTAATGTCTGTGGAATAGATCTGAAGATCTTGTCTTGCAAGTTGTAGGAATTAAATGAGATGCGTGAAAAGGTCCGGCACTTAATAGGCCCTCATTAAAAAACTTACTGTTAGTGTCTGAGCTTTACTAGTCTATATGGGTGATGTTTCTTTGTGCAAGCACAACGGAGGATTACTAAAAAGACCAACAGTAATAGTTAAATTTTTTTATGAAATTTTTTTTAAAAGATTTTTATCTATTTGAGAGAGAGTGTGCACAAGTATGAGCAGAGGGAGGGACGGAGGGAGAGGGAGAAGCAGGAGCAGGCTACCGGCTGAGCAGGGAGCCCAATGTAGGGCTCAATCCCAGGACCTGGGGGTTATGACCTGAGTCGAAGGCAGATGCCACCCAGGTGCCCCAAGAAATTATTTTATGGTAGATTATTGGCCTGAGAAGTCAAAGTTATGAACTCTGATCTGCTTATCATTTAATCTCCAAGTCTCATTTTGCTTCATTGTGAAATGAACGTATAAGAAATTCTGTAAATTTGGGTGTTACTCTAGGAGCATTCTGAGGAACAAGAGGCCGAACTAGAAAAGATTTGAAGATTGAGATGAGAATGCTGTGATAGAAGAGAGAAGAGGTGTGTAGCTGTAGTGAGGGTATGAAGATAAGGTATAAAACTAGATTTGAGTTTGACTACTATCTGAGTCAGAATACTTTCTGAAGGAGCATCGGTATCAATCAGATCCCTGGGAAGCCTGCCTTTCTATCTGGAGGTATGACTGCGTGTATTTGTCTAGATTATCTGTGGCACATAAACAATGGATTCCTTGGACCATATGCTGACGGATCCCCTGGAACTGGGTCCATGTGGAGATGGCCATGGCACACGTATTATGGAGGACTGCCTCCTGGGGGGCACCAGGGTTAGTCTGCCCGAGGACCTTCTGGAGGACGTAAGTAGTAGCAGTGCCACCGTTTTTTCTCTGGCACCTTGCCCCTAACCACAATCCTAAGCCTTTTCCACACTTTACAAGTTTTCAGTCTTTTATGCTTCTTTTGGTTTCATTTTCTATATTGCAGCCAGAGTGATCTCTCTCTCTTTCTCTTTTAATGTAACATCTTTAATACTGTGACTCGAGAAGAAAGTGTAAGGTATATACTTAAGCCTTATTTTTAACCAGATAGTTTTGAGCAGTTAACAAGAAATTACATATTTTAAGAACAAAATTATGAATGTTGATGTTAAATTGGTTACTCACATTGTGGATCATGAAACAAAACCCAACATACTGTATCTGTCCGTAAAGTAACCCTCCGGTCAGTTAATAGGACGTGTCCTGGGTTGGGATTTTGTGCTTTTGGCTCCTTTCACAGGTAGGCTGTGTAATCATCATTATCACTAAGGTAGCTATCACCTACTAAGCGCTTATTGTGTGCAAGACACTATATGTGCCAAAGCCTGTATTTAGTTATCTTGTTCACTTTGCTGTGTTCCACATATACAGACAGGTGTAGAGTGTCCTATAGCAAGCACTCATTTGTGCATCATCCAGTTTTAGAGATAATTGCATTTAGTCATACCTGGTTCAGATTTTTTTCCCTAATATATCAAACATAGATAAAATTAAAGCCACTGCTTGTTCTCTCTGCCTTCTGAAGTAATAAGTACTGACGTTGACAGATTCTTCTCATCCACGTTTTCTTTGCACACTAGTCAGCAAACACTTGTTTTATTAAGTGCCTAATTGTGGCAGACACTGAGATATTAGGAATAAAGTGGTGTCCAAAAAATAGCTTTGCAGGGGAAGATCTTTGACACTGAGGTGCTCTAGTACATGCGTGCACAGATGCCTGGTAGGTGGTCGGATTTCTGGTTGTCTTCTGCTGAAGCCATTTGGTGGCTCTCCATTGTCCTTAGATAACGTCGCAAGTGCTTAACATGTTTATAGGTCCCTTGCTCTTCTGTCTTCTGTCCGCAGCTCCCTCTCCCTTGTATCCTTGCACTAGCCATATGTTGCCTCAACTGTCATCGTTACTAGAAAAGTGAACTTTATCACATGTAAGAGTATATAAATAAATCCATATATATATGGTGTATATACAGTTTAAGGAGTGATAAAACAGCCATGTAGCTCCTACTTGGGTTAAGAAGTAGAATGCTGCTAATACCATTCAAACACCCACAGGTAATTGCTATCCTTTCTTTTATAGTAATTCTTCCATTTTTATGATTTTGCTCTATGGATTTTTAAATTTTTGTTTATCTGTAAGTAATCTCTATGCCCAGTGTGGGGCTTGAACTTTATGACCTGCATACTCTACTGACTGAGCCAGACGCCTCTGCTCTGTGGAGTTTTAACTCTCCTGCTTCAACTGTTTTTTTTCTTTTTTCTTTATTTTATTCCTTAACTCTTTTATTTTTATTTTTTATTTTTTTTAAGATTTTATTTATTTATTCATGAGAGACAGAGAGAGGCAGAGGGAGAAGCAGGCTCCATGCAGGGAGCCTGATGTGGGACTCGATCCCGGGTCTCCAGGATCAGGCCCTGGGCCGAAGGCGACACTAAGCCGCTGAGCCCTCCAGGCTGCCCCCTTAACTCTTTTAAATGTTACTTTCTCTGTTCTCCAATACCTTGGGTCTGGGACATGGGCTGCTCCTGTGTACATACACCAGTGCTTCTCAGGCTACATTGTAATTGCTTGTTTCCCGCTCTGACAGTGTGTATGCCAGTCTAGCTTAGTACTCAGCACATACAAGACAGATACACGCTTAGTACTCAGCACATACAAGACAGATAAACGGTGTATAGTTGAGCTGAAAATGAACTCCATCCTGCTGCTTGTCACTCTTCACAGGTGACTCAACCCCTCGTGTTCTTTCCTCCGTAACTTTTTCTTTCCTCTCGTCTTAAACTAAATTCAGTTGTCCATCCTACCTACCCCTTATTGGTAGAAATGGTTTCCAAATGAGATTCTCTCTACTGAGGTCATTTTTTCTTTGGATTATTAATTACTGTTGGGTGTAAGATAGTGATTTTTATATGTAGTTATTGCTAATCTCTAAGATTTGTGAATTGAATTAAGATCAGTGATGTTTTGGTTTAAACAAACTTGAAAATTTGGATATAGTGATGTTTGCACAACAGTGCGAATGTACTTAATACCACTGAGCTGTACAGTTAAAAATGGATAAATGGTAAACTTTATGTTGTGTATATTTTGCCACTCACAGAAAAATTTAAAGCTTGCTTTTCTGTTGTTTATTTTTCTCTTGCTTTTCCTGATTGTCCTAGCCTGAGATATTCTTTGATGTAGTCAGCCTCTCAACATGGCAAGAAGTATTAAGTGACTCTCAGCGTGAACACCTCCAGCAGTTTCTGCCTCACTTTCCTGAAGACAGTTTTGAGCAGCAAAATCAGCTCATCCTAGCCCTGTTCAGTGGGGAGAACTTCCGCTTTGGGAACCCTCTGCACATTGCCCAGAAACTTTTCCGAGGTACGTAGCTTGGCATTCTGTCTTTGAGAGCAGTGGAAGAGTAAGAGTGTGTTCACTTATGTGAATGCTTCTTTCTTCGTATATTCTATTTATTTTCATGTACTGATTGATACTCAGACCATGTGGGACCCTTTGCCTAGACTGTTTTTTTTTTTTTTTAATAAAAATTTTTAACTTACACAAGAAATACATTGATTTATTGTAAAATGAACTTAACTGTGTAACCACCACCCAGATCAAGAAATAAAGCATTACTAGCGTCGTATAAGCACTCTTTATGACTAGTCTTTAAAAATTTTTCAAAATAGTTGTTTATCACTTGCTTTATCACACGTACATATGTATGTGTATATGTGTATTTGTATGTCACACATATACTTTTTTTTCCTGCAGAAAACATGATACTTTACTGCCAAGTACTTCAGTATTTATGTATCTCCTAACAAGGACATTCTACTATATCATCACGTCTTACTATCACACCCAAGAAATTTTATAATGATCAAATATCATAGGAGAGCTCATATTCAAATATTCTCACGTCTTCCCTAAATCTTCTTTATAGTGGCTCTTTTATTTTTTCCTTTTAAATTTAGGATCTATTCAAGGTTCATGCATTGTGTTTGGGTTACACATCTCTTGGCTTCCTGAACCTCTGCCCTTTTTTCTTTTGTCTTTCAAAAACAATGACTTTTTTTTTTTAATTTAAGTGTAGTCGACATGCAATATCATATTATCTTCAGGTGTACATCCTGATTTTCAGGTATATTCTCAAGTGATCACCATGATCACCATGATACATCTAGCTACTATCTGTAACCGTACAAGTTCTTACATGTTAACTCTGTGGAAGAGTAAGCATATCCTCTGGGTCATCCATGTTGTCTCAAATGGCAAGATTTCATTCTTTTTTTAGGCTGAGTAGTAGTCCATTATATACATAAACTATTTATCCATATATCCCTTTTCATCCATTCATCTATTGATGGATGCTTAGTTGCTCCATGGCTTGACTTGTGTACATAATAATACATAATACATAGGGATGCATATATATGGTTTTTGAATTAGTGTTTTTGGTTTCTTCAGATAAATACCTAGAAGTGGGATTGCTATAGTAGCTCAGTTTTTAATATTTTAAGGAACTCCATACTGTTTTCCAGAGCTGCTACATTTCTCATCCTACCAACAGTGCACGAGGGTTCCATTTTCTCCACATCCTCATCAATACTTATTTTATTTTGTCTTTTTGGTGATAACCATTCTCATAGGTTAAGGTGATATCTTGTGGCTTTGATTGATTGGCATTTTGTTGGTGATGAGCATCTTTTCATGTGTCTGTTGGTCACATGAAACCATATCCTTTGCCCATTTTTGATTGGATTATTAGGAATTTTTTGGTGTTGAGTTGGAGTTCTTTATATAATTTAGATAATAACCCCTCATTGGATATATAATTTGCAGATGTTTTCTCCTGTTCAACAGGTTGCCTTTTTGTTTTGTTGATGGTTTCCTTTGCTTTCCTTGGTTCTCTAGTTTGATGTAATTCCATTTGGTTTTGGTTTTTGTTGCCTTTGTTTGAGGAGAGAGCCAAAAAAAATAATGCTTTATTGCTTATATTGATGTCCCAAGGGTTTACGTCTGTGATTTCTTCTAGGAGTTCTATGATTTTCAGCCTTACATTTAAGTGTTTAATCCATTTTGAGTTTTTGTGTTTTATGTAAGAAAGTGGTCCAGTTTTCCCAGCACCGGTTATTGAAGAGACTCTTCTCCTTATTGTATGTGCTTGTCTCCTTTGTTGTGAATTAATTGAGTGTATTAAAAGTTTAGGTTTATTTCTGGACTCTATTTTGTTTCATTGATCTGTGTGTCTCTTTGTGCTACTACTGTTGTGTTGTGATTGTTGTAGCTTTATGGTGTAGTTTTAAATAAAGGAACATGGACTCTCCAGCTTTGTTTACTTTCCCAAGATTGCCTTGGCTGTTTGGGATCTTCTGTGGTTCCATAAAAACACACTGATACTTTTGAAGGGCCCAGGACACTTGTAAAATATCTTGCTTTCTGGGGAATTGTTCTTGTTTCCTCATCATCAGATTTGGGTCAAACATTTTGCCAAGAAAACTAGATGGACGTGTTACTTCTTTCCCACGTTACCTTAGGAGGTATGCAATGTCGGTGTTTCCAGTGTTGATGATGTGCTTGATCACTTGGTTAAGTGGTGTCTGCCGGGCATACTGATTGTAACAGTACCTTTTTACCTTCATAATTAAGGAAAAATGTAGGATGATATTTGGGACCATGTGATAGTTTTCTTTCCCAAAAGCCTTGGTTTTACTCAGTGGTTTAACATCCATTAACTATCCTTGCCCTGAATCAGTTACTACATTGGAGACTGCAGAATGGTTTGGGGCCACTATTAAGCCACAGATTACTCTCCGTTCAGTTGAGAGGAGCAGAGGAAGCCTCTTCTCCCCTTTCTGGAGTGACTTTGTCTTGGCAGGAGGCCCTGAAAGTAGAGTGCATCTCCTTGAGTTTTGTTAAACTAGATACCATGATAGCTACAAAAGCCTGGAGTGGACAGGCTTATCATTGCAAAACTTTATTATCTCAGCTCATTTAAAACTAGCATTCCCTCCTTTGGTGAGTTACTGGTTTAAAGAGGAATTCTCCTCTGTCGTTGGCAGAGGTTTACTTCCCTGCAGCCAGGGGCCTCAGGTGGGCATAAACCATCTTTTCCAGTAGAGCCTGCCTGGTTTTAGAGGGGTTACGTCAGGGACCTTGTGTATTGTTTGCACTGCCTGTTGTGCTGGCCTGTTTCTCTCCGACACAGTATGATGGTGATGTGAAGATGCAAACAAGGAATGTCAAAGAAGGATTCCTGCGGTTTCACTCTGTCAGCATTCGGCAGTCTTATTTCAATTCTAGTGTTGCCGCAGACAGGTGCATTACCATGGTTATCAGTCTGCTTTCACCTTTGGTTATCCTTTCTTTTTTTTAAGATTTATTTATTCATGAGACACACAGAGAGGGGGAGGGGCAGAGGGAGAAGCGGGTTCCATGCAGGGAGCCTGATGTGGGACTCGATCCCTGGACCCCAGGATCACACCCTGGGCCAAAGGCAGAGGCTGAACCACTGAGCCACGCAGGCGTCCCTGGTTATCTTTTCTGATTCTGTTTTAAGTATTTACCTTTTCCTTAAGTTCCACATGCTAATCAAATTCTTGCTTCCTGCTTCATACCTTTATCTTCTGTCATAAACTTCCCGCTTCTTGTTTCCAGCTGGCACCCCAGCTCACTGTATTCATTTCCAGTCTGACCTACTTTACATGTCTCAGAGGAAGAAGGAGTTTTGTCTTCTGTTTAAGATTAACCTCTGCTCTTGATCCTTTATCCTTCACCTCCTCTGGAACCGTTTTTCCTCAGTGAACCATCCCTTCCGTCCTGTGTATTCACTCTAGATTATTCCTCACTCCACTTGTTCTTCTTCAGCCTATGGGTGTGTTCAGGGGTCTCACACTAAAGAAAAAAAGTCCTTGACCATCTGTCTCCTCTGTTGTCCTCTGTCATTTGCCTTTTTATCTCCAGGCTTATTGAAAGACCTGCATACTTGTCCCTTTTATTCATTCTGCCCCTGTTCCCTGGTGGCTCTTCTTTGATTATCTCACAGGGAGCGCTCCAACGCCACCCTGACCTCTTGTCTCCCTCGACTTTGTTACTTTGAAATCTGAGCTACATACAGAAAAGTCATAAGACTTTATCATGGACACCTATATACAGTTGACCCTTGAGCAGTGCAGGGGTGAAGGGTGCCTGCTTCCCACTTGGTCACAAATCCATGTGAAACTTTTGACTCCTCCAAAACTTAATAGCCTAGTATTGACTGGAAGTCTTAGCTATAACAGTTGATTAACACATACTTTATATGTCATGAGCATTACGTATTGTGTTTTTAAAGTCAAAAATGCTATTAAAATCAGAAGGATGATACATTTACAGTGTGGACTGTAAAAAATTCAAGTGTAAGTTGACCCACACAGTTTGAACTCATGTTGTTCAAGGGTCAGCTGTACTCTTCACCAGACTCACCAACTGTTAACGTTTTGCCACATTTACCCTCTTTTTATTTCTGTACATATTATTGCTGTCATTTTTTGCTGAACCAGTTGAGAGTGTTGCAGACGTTGCACCCCTAAATTTTTCAGCATTTATCTCTAAAGAATAAGAACACATGGTCAAATTCAGAAATACTGTAAATACAGAATTTTTCTGTATTTAAATTTTGTATATAAATATAAAATGTAACATTGACAGTCTGTTATCTGATATATAGTCCGTATACATATCTCACCAGTTATTTCAGTGAGCATTTTCCATGTCTCTTTTGCGAGCATGTAATTTCCAAACCAGCCTATGCTTTTTATTTATTTTTATTTTTTTAAAAAAAGATTTATTTGAGAGCAAGAGAGAGTATGAGAGCACACAGTATGAGAGCTGAGAGAGAGAAGGATGAGCTGAGAGAGAGGAAGAATCCCAAGCCGACTCCCCACTGAGTGTGGAGCCTGTCGTGAGGACTTGGTCCCATGACCCTGAGATCATGACCTGAGCTGAAATCAAGAGTTGGTTGTTTAACCGACTGAGCGAGCCATCCAGGTGCCTCCCCCTCCCCCCCAGTAGATGGTTTTTAGTTCTTTACTTGGTCTTTGCACAGCATCTACAGTTCTTTTTTCCTTTTAATTTTATTATCTTTATCTTTAATGAGCTCTGCACCCAAATGGGACTTGAACCCATGACCCCAAGATCAACAGTTGCATGTTCTACTGACTGAGGCAGTCAAGTGCTCCCATAGGGCCCAACATCTACTGTCTTTACCACTTTCTTCATCTTGAGACTTTCCCCCACTTTGCATCACTGACTCTTCCCTGGCCTCTGTTTCCTCCTCTGTCTTTGACACCCTCCCCTCTCCCCACCCCTACTTCCTTTGCTAACCCCTCTTCCACTCATTGTTCCTGTCTGTGTTACCGCTGTTGAGGCTCTGTTCTTACGTCTGTACTTGCCTGCTTTCAGTCATCATCTCTTCACTGATGATTCTTGCCCGGGCTGCTTTAGTAGCCACCTCCACGTAGCTACCAGAGCGAGTTTCTTAAAACCTCACTTTTCAGAATATTTAACAGTTGCTGTCATTTGAAATAAAATTCATTGCCTATGAGGCTGTATGTGACCTGGCCCCTGCCCACTTACCCAGCTTCATCAGCTTCATCTGGTACTACTCTCTTCTTTTCTCACTGTTACCTAGCCCAGTGCAGGCCAGTAGAAATATTACATGGGCTGGGGCTCCTGGGTGGCTCAGTTGATGAAGCGTTGGACTCTTGTTTTTTTTGGCTCAGGTGATCTCAGGGTTGTGAGACTAAGCTCTATGTGAGGCTCCCTACTCAGCAGGGAATCTGCTTCTCTCCCTCACTCTACCCCCATACACACACACACACACACACTAAAATAAATCCTTAAAAAAATTACATGAGTTGTGTGTTCAAATTAAAATTTTCCAGTAGCCATATTAAGAATTGTAAAGGCAGGGGCGCCTGGGTGGCTCAGTCGGTTAAGCATCTCCCTTTGGCTCAGGTCATGATCCCAGGGTCCTGGGATAGAGCCTGGTGTCAGCTGTCTACTCAGAGGGGAGCCTGCCCCTCCTACCCCAACCTGGTGTGTGCGTGCTCTCTTTCCCTCTTTCTCTCAAATAAATAAAATCTTTAACAAAAAAAAGAATTGTAACAGCAGTTAATTTTAAGATACTTTATTGTAATGATTAATTTCAATAATATTTTTCTTAATATATCCAAAATAACGTTTTAAATTTTGTAAAAGATTTTATTTATTTATTCATGAGAGACACAGAGAGGGAGACAGAGAGGCAGAGACACAGGCAGAGGGAGATGCAGGCTCCTCGCAGGGAGCCCGATGTGGGACTCGATCCCTTGTCTCCAGGATCACGCCCTGGGCTGAAGGCGGCGCTAAACCGCTGAGCCACCCGGGCTGCCCCAAAATAATGTTTTAGCAGAGATATAACATTTAATGGCTTTCAAAAAGTGGAGGAAGCTAAAGACTGAAGGAACATGATTTGAAGAAGCATAGAGACCAAGACGTTAGTGCAGTTTGTATATATCAAACAGCATCAGTGGCATTGAACTCTAGGCTCGTTTCTTGATGGTCGCAGCTCCTGTTTCTGTACAGTAGGCAGCATAGCATGGTGGGTAAGAGCTTGGACTCTGGAGCTGGACTACCTGGGCTCAAACCTGCTTTCCTCTCTTACTAGTTCTGTGACCTTGTACAAGTTACTAACTTCTCGCTTCCTCAGTTTTTCCAGCCGTAAAATGAGGATTTAGTAGTGTCCTCATTTTATGGGCTTGTTACAGGATTAAATGAATTAATATATGCAAGGTTCTTACATAGTGGGAACTGTCAGGGACTGTCCTAAATGAGCATTTGCTGTTATTAGTTACCTTGGGCAGTGCTAGGGTGGTGTACTTTGACCCCTCATTTTAGCTTTCTGAAATTAGCTTTTCAGTCTTTCTGTTTCAGTTTTCATCATGGCCTAGCTGCTCAAATCTGATATGTCCGAAAAGGACTTCTCTTTGACCTTTTTATCTCGTAAAAAGGTAGTATCTCGTGATGATATTAGTTGCTCATGTCCAGCAATCAGGGTACCATGCTCAGTTGACCTCTGCATGACCTCCCCATCCTTCCCCGATATCTGAACTATCAGCTGGTTTACCCTTCTCCCTCAGAAATGTATCTCAAGTCTGCATACTTCTGTGCACATAACCACTGTTTTGCTTACTAGTCAGCTAATATGTGCCAGACATTCTTCGAGGTTCTGAGAATATGGTAATGGTCTTACATTCTGATAGGGAAAAACAGATGACGAACAAGCAAATACTTATGGGCATTTGGTACTTCAGAGAAATGAGGGTGATGGGACTAGAGTGACAGGAGGGAGCTGGTGTAGGTATGGTAGTTGGCCAAGGCTTCTCTGACGAGCTGATACCAGGACAGGGCCTTAATGAGGGTGGGGGAGCAAGCCGTGAGAATACTGGGCATTGGTAGGAAGCATCACAGGTAGAGGGAACTTTAAGTGCAAAGGCCTTGAGAAAGCGCCTGAACACAGGTGCACAGCCTGTTCAGGAAACAGCATGGAGGCAAGTGGGCCTGGGCTAGAGGGAGCACATTGGGGACTGGTGGACAATGAGGCCAGAGGCAGCCCAGGACAGATCTTGAGGGGCCTGACAGGCCGTCTTTTGGACCTGAGCTTCTGTTCTGAGTGTGGAGGGAAGCTGCCATCCCCTCTCACCTGGAGCCTCTGCGAGAGTTTTCCTTCATCCTCTTCTGCTCTCCGCCACATCATTCTCCTGCTTTAAACTCTTCAAATGATTTCCGTTGCACTTAGGGTAGAATCCAGCTCCACCCATGACCTGTAGGTATCTGTGTGGTTGAATCTTCCTGCCTCCTGGGGCGTCATCCACCCCCCTCAGCTCCAGCCCACTCTGCGTCAGTTGTACAGACATTTCCTCAAGGTTTGGGACATGCAGAGTTCTTGCTTCAGATCCTGCTTTAGCCACAGGCTGTTTCTACTGCCTTTTCCCCATTTTTACTACTTATTTTTAAATTCCCATTGATTTTCCTCCCCATTGTTTGTTTTGAAAAAAAAATTTTCTTTTTACAGATTTTATTTATCTGTTCATGAGAGACACACAGAGAGAGGCAGAGACACAGGCAGAGGGAGAAGCAGGCTCCCTGTGGGGAGCTCAATGGGGAACTCGATCCCTGGACCCCGGGATCACACCCTGAGCCAAAGGCAGACACTGAACCACTGAGCCACTCAAGCACCCCTTGTTTTGAAAATTTTTAAACATAGGAAAAGTTGGTAAACAGTATAACAAACATCTGTATAACTTCTACCAATATTTTGTTAATGTTCTGCCACAATTGCTTTAATCAGGCTTCATTTTATGTTACTCTTTAGAGATCCCTTTTCTGAATATACCCCTCCTTTCTACGGTTGTTTCAAATTGATTTCATATAATACTTAAGAAAAAGTGTCTGTTTACCTGTTTATCTTTTGTCTCCATTGGACTGTTGGCTTCACATTCACATAGACTGTTCTTTTTTTCTTCTGTACTATATTCCCGTTTAATACCAGATTTTAAGTACATATTAAGTATTTGTTGGCCTGTGAACATATGTATGTATGTGTGTGTGTGCCTCTGTTCTTTTAAGATGGACACTTTAACCCAGAAGTGGTCAAGTACCGACAGCTGTGCTTCAAATCCCAGTACAAGCGCTACCTCACCTCCCAGCAGCAGTATTTCCATAGGCTGCTGAAGCAGATCCTGGCTTCCCGGAGTGTAAGTAATGCTGGGAACTGGATATGAGACATGGACAGTGAATGCACAGATCTCATGACATCAAGAAGTGGTTCAGGTACCAAATACAAAAGGTAGCACTAGGGAGAAAATGTTATCAGTTTAAGCCATGACACAGTTAGGCTGTATCATCCTTTCCTATTTATCGGAAGATGTAACCTGATTTCAGAGATGAGAAAATGTGAAAAAGATGTTTCTTAAAACCGATGAAATATCATAGCTTCAGTATTTAGCAAGGTAAACAAATGGCTTTGAGACCCCATCATGGGTTAAGGAGAAGCAGGTGGCTCTGCAATTGATGTGCGAGAGCACACAGGCCTCCACATACCCTGATGGATGAATAGTGCACCAGGCTTCACGGCCCCGAGATCTGGCCCAGTGTGGTAATCTTTGAGGCACGATTGTTGTGGTTTTAAGTGGATTTTAAGCTTGGCTATGGAAGCAGTTGGGTGTCCAGTATGATAAGTATTCATCCTTGAGGGAGCAGTTTGCTAATCAGATTTAAGATGTTTTGCCATGTGGTAATCAGTAGAGACTCTTTATTTGGACACGTTTTCACATGTGCATCTCTGGTGATCTAAAGGGAGAGGATTGAGCTTGTTAAACAGTGAAGAGAAGGAAACGTAGACTTGGGGAATGCACCAGAGCAAGCTTTGGATGACGGCGTGTATCCTCATCTGATCTCTTCCTAGGACCTCCTGGAGATGGCCCGACGAAGTGGCCCAGCCCTGCCCTTCCGCCAGAAGCGCCCTTCGCCATCCCGCACACCTGAGGAGCGGGAGTGGCGGACCCAGCAGCGCTACTTGAAGGTCTTGAGGGAAGTGAAGGAGGAGTGTGGTGACACAGACCTGTCATCTGATGAGGAGGGTGAGTGTCTGTGGGCACGTGGGGTGCCAGGCAGCTTGTTGTTCAGTTGGAGCCAGTGGTGTAGCCATTTATCTCCTAGGAAAGAAGTCATCCCAGTTGTCTCTCTTGGGGGGTGGATAATGGGACTCAGAACTCCATAGTCTTTGGGCTCTGAGATGTTCCTATTAGGTGGGGTGTGACTGCATACCTTTTTTACCCTTGATGCCTAAGTGGCATTTGAGTTTAGTTGAGTTGACTCCCTGCATGGCAGGGCTCTCCACAGTAGGCCTTCTGGTCCTATTGTGCCACTTGAGAGAACTGCTTTTCCCCTTACAGGAGAGTAGTAGTGACTGTTGGCCTGCTGCAATGCGACCCCATCACTCTGTTGAAGTCTCTCTTCCTGGAAGAGCCGTTTAAATGACCTAAGTGTGCTCCAGTTCGTCTGGAGAAGGGTCAGAAAGGAATGGTGGAACCCTGGCCTCCATGTTGTTGGCTTAACCTTGTTGAACCCAAATGGCCACTTACCCAATCTCCCCTATTGGAGTCCACAGCCACGTTGGATTTACAAGAAAAATTTTCTTTTGAAGATCTCAGCTCATGGCTTCCGAGCTCTCCAGCGCGTTCTCCTAGCCCTGCGGTGCCCCTGAGGGTGGTGCCCACGCTTTCAACTACGGATATGAAAACTGCAGGTGAGAACTGAGTGATGTTGTGGACGTTTTGGGAGATCAGGACATAGATCTGAGAGCTCCCTTAGAGGGAGGTGGGCACTGGATTCTTACCTGCCAGGGAATTGGAGCACTGTTCCCTAGAAGTAGGAGATGGGGTGAAGTTTCTGTACACTTCCACTTTTGTACAAGTAGCTAGGCCTTTATTCCTTCCTTCCTTTGTTTTGAAACTTTTCCTTAGTAGCTGCTCAGGTGGTATTTTGGGCTAAAGAAAGTAGATTGATAAAATAGCAATACATAGGGACAGTTCAATAATAGAACAAGAGAGAATCAGAACCATAATAATTTTTTAGAAGGTCTGTGAAATTAGAGAAAAACTTTTAATTGGATAGGAATAGCATAGAGATCGAAGAAGAACATTAAGAACTTTTGAGGTGGGGATCCCTGGGTGGCTCAGCGGTTTAGCGCCGCCTTCAGCCCAGGGCGTGATCCTGGAGTCCCGGGATCGAGTCCCACATCAGGCTCCCTGTATGGAGCCTGTTTCTCCCTCTGCTTGTGTCTCTGCCTCTCTCTCTCTCTCTCTCGGTGTCTCTCATGAATAAATAAAATCTTAAAAAAAAAAAAAAAAAGAACTTTTGAGGTTTTTTGGGAGCAGCTATATAACTGAGGTCATTGTTATTTACTGGTGTAGACAGAAGCTGAAGCATTGATCCTGTGATGGTTTCAAGATTGTGCGTGCTTGTGGTACATGGGAGTCAGAAGGGAAACTCAGAAACATGTTACTTTTGAGTGTCATGAGTAACCAGAAAGACTTGAATTTGAGCACTGTTAGTGAATGACCTCGTCCATGTGGTTTGGTTCATTTTCTCTCAGATAAAATAGAACTGGGGGACAGTGACCTGAAGATAATGTTAAAGAAGCACCATGAGAAGCGGAAACACCAACCAGTAAGATTGGCTGGGGTGGCTCATTAGTGGTTTTAAGTTCAGTGTCTTTGGATTGGCTATCGGGAGATGAAGGGAGTCACCGTATCATTTATGCTTCCTTTTCTATCGCTGTTAGGGGGCAGGAGCAACCGTAGGGCTAGTTAACACCAAAGATGTGAGAGGAAGACAAATGTTTAACATGGCACCTGATTTAATCTTTATAGCGAGACTGGTCCATGGATCCTTATATCCATTTTGCATTCAGAGAAGTTAAGGAGCTTGTTCTCGGCACCACAGCTAGGAGGTCAGGACTCCAATCTCGCTTCCCACTTTTTACTCTTTCTGTTACGTCACCAATCAAGGTAATGCCAATAAAGCCAAGCCAGAGAGCATAGGGGAGGAAGGAAGGGCAGTCCATCTAAGGCCAGATGGGGAGATGGGAAGAGTCTTGCATTGGAAATCAGCAAATCCCTGACCTCCTTTGAACCCCATTTTCAGACTGTATAGTGATACTTAACAAGACTGTTTGAAGAGCACAAAAGATGAGGAATGCGAAAGAGCTTTATAAACTTTCTATCTACCATACGATAGAAGGTTTGGAAGTGGGTTCTATGCCTCTTTCTGAAGGGCAGTAGTTTTTTATCTCCATATATTTTCAATTCACCTGAGTTCCTCAAGTGCATTCAATGCGTGACTGTATCTACGTAAATTGGCAAAATCAGTTTTAGCTTCCTTACGGGGCCTCTGTAACAGTCTCTGAATATCACATCCAGGATCATCCGGACCTTTTGACAGGGGACCTGACTCTCAATGACATCATGACTCGAGTAAACGCTGGCAGGAAGGGCTCTCTAGCAGGTAAATGATGTCCGCTGTAGGTAGACGTCATCTGACTGTGGTATTAGCGTTATGTGAGCCTGTAAATAAATGGGACCACAGCTTCCTTCCTGCTGATAACCTGTGTTTTCTTACTGCTTCTTGGGGATTTATAGGTGCAAAATGAATATAAAATCAGTACAGCAGATCTTTGACTCTTTAATAGGTGTTAAAATTAATCTGTAAGATCTCTCAGTGGGTCTGGTAAAAAACAAAGCAAAAAATAACTAAATGTTTTATGACTTAAGACTCTTCTTCTACTGGTGGGTGTTAGGAAAATAATATGCAGATAAGACCCTCACTTCCTGATAGAAAATGTAGTTCTGTGATTTGTGTGTCTTTTCTTCCTAGCTCTGTATGACTTGGCTGTCCTTAAAAAAAAGGTTAAGGAAAAAGAGGAGAAAAAGAAGAAAAAAATAAAACTGATCAAATCAGAGGCAGAGGATTTGGCCGAACCATTAAGCAGTGCCGACGGGATCCCACCTCTCTCACAGGCCCCTTCTCCGCTGGCTATACCTGCTATCAAGGAGGAGTAAGTGAGCAGCGGAGACTCCTGCTTGGGGGTGAACGGTTAACCTGTGGTGTGCCCAGCACTGGTGCTTGGAATGAGCCACTGGGTGTTGAACCTGCAAGACCAGAGTCCCAGGGCACCTGTTAGGGAATGTGTATAGTGTGGTCCTTTATTGAACTTTCATGTGACTGTTAGAAGGTTTAGAGGGCCTAAACCATCTGGGGATGTGTTAAACCATCTTTTCGATGGTTCTTACATATTTTTTCCTTCATTAGGCCTCTTGAAGACCTCAAGCCTTGCCTTGGAATCAATGAAATATCTTCCAGTTTCTTCTCCCTTCTATTAGAGATCTTGCTGCTAGAGGGGCAGGCTAGTCTTCCTATGGTAAGAGTTTTGGAAAACTCAGATGTACATCAATTTTCAAATTGTAGAAAACTTTTTAACAATCTATAGTTGGAGAAGAATTCTGGGTCCCTCCCAAAGCTCTGTAGCTAACTTGCTTTGTGACTATGCTGTGGCATGGCCGCGGCATTGCTGGTGTGGAACAGAGCTCTAACTGGGTTCTGGCTTTATTTTCCCTTAGCTGGAGGAACGGGTTTTGGATTGGCAGTCCTCTCCAGCCAGCTCCCTTAACAGCTGGTTCTCTGCGGCGCCCAACTGGGCAGAGTTGGTGTTACCAGCCCTGCAGTATCTTGCTGGGGAAAGTCGTGGTAAGGTACTTTTTTCCTTAGGGTCAAGTGTTTTCCCCCTTTAATTCATTCTCCTTGTAAACTGCAGCATTCTTGGTTAAATCCATTATGGTTTTGCCTAATGCTGTGCCTTGGGTGGGGAGGGCCTCTGCTGTCCTCATCCAATATGAAACATTCACAAGTTCTCTCAGAGCTTAGGGATAGCAGTTACTCTGAGTTTTGCACTCTCTCTGACCTGTGTGACTTGTTCATGTGGTCCATGTCTTGCAGCTGTACCTTCCAGTTTCTCTCCGTTTGTTGAATTCAAAGAGAAAACCCAGCAGTGGAAATTGCTTGGTGAGTAATTCATTCTGCCCACATGTAGCAGTGTTTCTCATTGTCTCACTTCCCCCGCTCAGCTGCCTTTGCCTTCTAGTCCTTACAGTCCAGTAGGATGTTGAAAACAATATTATGCCTTATTTTGTTCAGTAAAAAGAAGTCCTTTGTGACTCTTTTGGTATCTCAGAATCGAGGTTTGATCCCTCCCCTGGATTTTGGCTCTCCCGAGCTGGGGTGGGATGGCCTTCCTATGATGATGCCCTGTGGCACGGATTGGATTACAGTCTGGGGGGGTACTTTACAGTGGCACCCACAGTTATGTTAATCGTGCGTAAGCTTTTAGATTAATGTTTCATAGTATAATTATTTTCTTTCCTAACAGTGGGATTTCTGTTAAGGATAACGTGCAACAAGATGTCAGACGGCACTGAATGTGCTGTTTCCAAGGAGCAAGATTCTTATTTTTGTTTTAAATTTACAAAGTCCCTCTCACTAAGTTGTAGTGTTATATACCTGACGTAACTCGGTGACTATTAACCGATGATGGTGATAAGAGGAAAATGCCATCTTGATTTCCTACTGAAATTCACTAACCTTTCTTTTTACCCCAGATCACAGAGTGATCTGTGAAGAGAGAGATGGGCAGAAGGTTGTGAATGCAGTAGGTTCATTTATTCCTTATAAAGTGTATTTACCATTTAGGGGTCAGGCACCGTGTTAGGTGCTAGAGTATATAATGAACAAACATTCAGGTGAAGTAACAAACATACACATTCTATAAAAGGAAAGTACCAGAAAGGATGGAAGTTTATGATGAGGTGTTGGTATATCCTGCAGAGTCGGGAGGACCTTCCTGAGGAAGGAACGTTTTAGCAGAGATGTTAACGAAGCCTAGGAAGGAGCTCAGCAGGCTGAGGGGAAGAGCACTCCATGTGGAGCGAGCAGTGCGGGTCAGCAGGGCCAGGGAAGATTCGATTCGAAAAGATCACATAAGCCCACTTAGAGATGAGGATACTCGGGACCTACAGAGCGAGAATGGACAAGTTTGATAAAGTCCATAACCGTAGGACTTGGTTATGCCTGGCTGTGGGGAGTGAAGGGAGGGTGCCGTCAAACATCACTTGTGTTAGATTTGCACCTCGTGGTGAAGATGCCATTCATTGTGGTGGCAGCTGTGGAGGATGTCTCTCCTCAGGTGAGGGCGGAGACCTTGAGTTTAGTTTTGGGCATGCTGAGCGTGAGCTGCTTCGAGGTATTTAAGTGTCGACGTTGAGTAGGCAGTAGGGTGTGTGGGTTTAGAATCCAGATGGGAGAGTCAAGGCAGAGAGTTGGCGTATCTACAGTAATGGCAGCCAAAGGCGTAGGGAGGAAGCATGACGTGAGGGGAAATGAGGGCCTTGACTAAGCCTTGAGAAGCTCGGAGGCCGAGCAGGCTGAGCAGGAGAGCGTATGCAGAGGTGGCTACAGGCTTGGGAGGAAACCATGAAATAATCATGGAATCTTGGAAGCCAGGGAAGGACACGGTCAGGAAGTGGGGAGCGGTTGTTAGCCTTGATTGTTCCTGAAAGGTCCAGTGAGGTGAAGCCGTGGATTTGAGGACATGGAAGAAATGGTGACTCCTCACCAGGGTGGGCATCAGGGGCAGTGGCTAGTTGAAGGTGACCCGTGATTGCTGACTCTGCCAGGCTGCTGGCTCGGAGTCAGCCTGGAGGGGGACCTCCCCCCGGGCTGGCAGAGCTTGTAGGACCAGATAATAAGGATTTTAAGCTTGTGGCCATTTTGCTGATCCCTTGCCATACTGTATCCCTTGGAAATCTGCAGATGCTCCCAGTCAGGGCCCGCTTTGCTGTGGTCAGTTAAACATTTACCTTCACACCTCTGGGTAAAGAGACCATAAATCTAAACACATCTTTTTAGAGGTTTAGCAGGGGACAGGATGATAGTGGCCAAGAGAGGCATTTTTTTTTTCATTGAGAGAAACTGAGTGAGTTTAAATGTTGATGTTAAGAGTACAGTGATAAGAAGATTGGAAATAATGGAGAGAAGGGAAAATTCACCATAAAAAACCCTGTGGAAAGGGGAAGGGATTGGCCTTGGTTAGCAGGAGACAGCGCAGTTCTTACTATAGGAGGAAGTGGTGGACGCCCAGCGCTGGGCTGTTGGGTGTGTTGAGGGGGTTTGGTCTGATGGCTTTTCTGTGAAAAATCGGAGGTGAGAGAGGTGCAGTTGTGAGAGGGAAGGGAGGTTGAGAGGGTGGGGACATAGTCCTTACAGCCGTGAGAGACTAGCCTGACCAGAGATCACGTTAGATGGCCGGCCGGTGTCGAGGCCCAGCGGAGGCTGCTCTGTGGCCCTTTACAGAGGTATTCTTGGCCTTTTGGTGTGTTTCCTCTTTGGCAGCCCTCAGCTGTCTTGAGTTAAAGCTTGGAGAACGTGGACAGCTTAGAATTTGAGTGGAGCTTCAGGGGCAGCAGCAGAGGTAGGAGGTATTAGTGCCACTGAAGGGATGGGCACCCCCTGAACCCAAGAGTGAGCGAAGTGTGATGGAAGGCCTTGGAGAAGTGCAGGTGCGCATGGACCCTCAGTCCTCTTGAGTCAGAGGGATGTGTTGTGGGAGAAGTTGAGCAAGCAAGAAGCCTGGCTGGTGGTGGTCAGGGAGCAGAAGGTGGGGGTTGTACCGAGGCTCTCAGCTCTGTGTCTTGCAGGCAGTTGGGGAACTAAAAACACTGATGCCTGGGTTTTACCCACAGAGGTTTTGGTTGATGGCTTGGGTGGGACTAGACCCTCAGTGTTTTTAAAAGTTCCCAGGTGATTATTAATGTGTGCGTAGTCAGGGTTGAGGAACAGTGGATTAGGCATCCATGAGGAACAGTGGATTAGGCATGGAATAGTTAGGTAATGGCAGTGTCCAGAGGTGGTTGCGGGAGTGAGGGGCTGGGGTGGAGAGGGAGGACGTCGTGAGGACAGAACCAAGAGGTTTGGACGCTGGCTGTACCGTATATGACATGCCAGTTGCCCAGTGTGGTGGCAGGAAGTGGACTGGTGAGGGGCCAGGTGGGCAGTGCTCTGTGAGGAGTGACTAGGTAAGTAGCTGTGAGAAGCAGGGGACAGGGTGGAACAGGTGGATCGATGACGTTAAGAGCCTTAGGGACCAGGCTTTTTTACTTCGACTTTCAGAAGAGTTGGGGAGAAATAGTATGGCATCAGTGATGGGATGCAAAGGGGAGCTCCACACTGAAGGATGTGGCTGTGAGAGAATAGGTAGCCAGCGCATCCCAAGGTAGGGCTGCGGAGAAGCGGGCTTCACACCGACCAAGGATGTGGAAGGAGTGATGGGAGAAGAGGATCAGGCTGTAGGGAAACTGATGATGAAGGAGCATTTCTAGAAGGCAGAGCAGGAATAGGAAGCTTCCAGGATAAGAAAGTTCAGCTCTTTCCGGGCATGGTGGTAGCGTGCCTGACTAGTGGGAGCAGGTAGGAGGGCCCCGAAGTGCCGTCGCAGCTGCCTTTGAAAAGGGTAGGCCCTGGGGGGCTGCATTCTCCCTCCATGCAGACCCAAGTATTGGTAGTCTCTGTGGCTTCTGGTCTGGGCAGGAGACACAGGTAGGCACCGTCATGTGATGGAAGATGCCGCAGGAGCTGGAACAAACTAATGGGGAGGGGGCTGCGGAGCGGGGGTGCTCATCTCTGTAGGCAGGTCAAGGGGGTCAAGCCTTTCTCCTGCCTGGGGGCCACCACTGCTGTGCCAGTTGGTACAGTGCCTGTATTGCCCCACTAACGAGAGGAAGCCTTTTCTGACCCCCCCACCCCCTGAGCATAGGATAATGTCCTAGGGTATGCTTCCGTGATACCCTTTGTGACCCCTTCTCCTTTGAGATTTTATTAATGTGTATTCTTTTCTCACCTGACTGTAAACTCCCTGAGAACAGAGACTGAGTCCCTGCGTAACCCTGCCTAGCCTGCAGTGCTTGGCACATGGTGGCTACTCAGCGAATACTTAGGGAATGAGTGATTTACTTAGGGAACATCCAGATGCTGGTCAAGGCCGTACAGGCTGACGGGATAGTAAGTGCAAAGGACCATTGCCCTGTAGGTCCTGATGGCCGCAAGTAAGGAGAAGGTGAGATTTTCAGTAACATCTTAGATTGTTTTTTTATCTCCATTATTGTTATTTGCCTTTTTTGTTTTTCTGATAGGTCAATCTCAAGATAATGAAAAGGAATTAGCTGCACTCTTCCAGCTGTGGCTAGAAACCAAAGACCAGGCTTTCTGTAAGGTACAGTTTTTAAGAAATAACCAAATCTTTCTTGCTGGGCTTCTGGAGTCCTTAACTTTAAAGCCAAAATTTATTTACCTGTTATGTTTTCCTTTTCCAGCAAGAAAATGAAGACAGTTCAGATGCCACAACACCTGTTCCTCGGGTGTGAGTATAATACTCTTATGATGGCTGGTAATCCATGAAATGACAGTTTAAGGTAGTTCCTTGTTTTGCTGACATTTTTAAGTATGGTAGAGCCATAGTGAACTTCAGAGTTCCTAGTTGTCTGCTGATTCTTCCCAGCCATAAAGTACCTGAGAAGGGTAACCCTCCCATCAGTAAAAGTGGCCTTCTGAGCATAGTGTCCTGAATTGGGGAGAGGACTGCATAGTAGAGTCTCTGAGGGGGTTGTGATCCACCTTGTAGGAGGGCACACTCCTTTCCCTGAATTGTTCAGTTCCCCATTTCAGAACTGTCTGTCTCATTCTGCCCATGAGGAAATTGAGGCATGAGGTTAAGTGACTTGCTGAAGGTTAGTGACAGGACCTGGTCTAGAATGTAGGCCTCTTGACCACTAATCCTGAGCTGTTTATATCATGTCATTTCATGTGGCCGTTTTCGGTCTGACGTGCACCCCCACCCCCAGCATTGTTGTGATACAGTTGACGTAGGCTGTTGTGTAAGTTTGAGGTTGTACCGCATGGTGATTTGATACACGTATGTATTATGAACCAATGACTGTAGTATTAGTTACATTCATCATGTCACATAATTATCAGCTCTTTTTTTGTGGTGAGAGCATTTAAGATCTCTCTTAGCAACTTCTCCGTGTATGAAACAGTATTGATAACTGTAGACATCATGCTGTGCGTCAGATCCCCAGAACTTACTGGTCTTCTGACCGGAAGTTTGTACCCTTTGATCAGCCTCCCCCCATCTCCCCCACCCACCAGCCCTTGATAACTACCGTTCTATGCCGTTTCTGTGACTTTGACATTTTTTTAGATTCCACGTATGTGAGGTCATACAGTATTTGTCTTCCTCGTCTGATTTTTTTCGCTTGGTGCAGTGGGCCCGTCTGTACTGTTGGCAAATAGCAGGATTGCCGCCTTTTCTTTATGGCTGCATAATATTCTGTCTTATGGATGACATACCACGTTTTCTTTGTTCATCTATTGATGGGCAGTTAGGTTGCCTCTGTGTTGAAGCTGTTGTAAATAAGGCTGCAACGAACACAAAGGT
The DNA here is from genome assembly GCF_011100685.1 of Canis lupus familiaris. Taxonomy (NCBI): domain Eukaryota; kingdom Metazoa; phylum Chordata; class Mammalia; order Carnivora; family Canidae; genus Canis; species Canis lupus. The sequence goes on from NC_049226.1 coordinate 4,998,675, forward strand.
GTGCCTATCTTCACGAGGTAGTCATCTCATTTCTTTCAGAAGTACCCAGAAGTAGGATGGCTGCATCATATGATAGTTCTAATTTTTTTTAATCTAATCTTTTGGAGAATCTCCCTATACTTTCTGTAGCAGCTGAAGCAGTTTACATTCCTACCAGCAGTGCACAGCAGTTCTCTTTCCCCTGCATCCTTGCTAACACTTGTTATTTTGTATCTTTTTGGTAAAAGCTATTCTAACATGTGTGAGGTGGTATCTCATTGTGGTTTTGATATATGATTTGCAACTTTTTCTCTCATTTGGTAGGTTGCTTTTTCATTTTGTTGTTTCCTTTGCTGTGTGGAAGATGTTATTTGGAATAGTCTCACTTACTTTTACTTTCATTGCTTGCGTGTTTGTGTCATATCTAAAAAATTGTTGCTGAAACCAGTGTCTAGGAGCCTCTGTCATAATGTTTCCTTCTAGGGGTTTTACAGTTTTAGGTGTTGGTTTAAGTCTTTAATTCATTTTGAGTTAATTTTTGTGAGTGGTATAGGATAGAGGTCCAAATTCAGTCTTTCCCATGTGGTTATCCAGGTTCCCCAATGCAATTTATCGAAGAGACTGTCCTTTCCCTGTTGACTATTCTTGGCTGCATTGTCAAATATGGAGCCTTTGGGTTGACCATATACATGATGGTTCATTTTTGATTTTTAATTCTGTTTCATTGGCTTATGTGTCCGTTTTTATGCCAGTGCTGTCCGATTTTGACTATTACAATTTTCTAATAAAGTCTGAAATCAGCAAGTGTGATGCTTCCCAGGATGGCATTAGCTGTTTGGGGTTGTTTGTGGTTCCATATAAATTTTAGGATTGTTTTTTTCTATTTCTGTGAAAAATGATATTGGGGTTTTATTAGAGATTACACTGAATTAATTGGTGGGTGATTTTTGGGTAATTGGACTTTTTTTTTTTTTTAAGATTTAGAGAAGAGCAGCAGAGAGGAGGGAAAGTCCCAAGCAGACTCCCTGTTGAGTGCAGACCCCAACACAGGGCTCGATCTCACAACCCTGAGATCATGACCCCAGCCAAAAGCAAGAGTCAGATGCTTAACTGACTGCGCCGCCCCTGCACCCCAGTAATATGTACATTTTAACAGTATTTTTCCAATCCACGAAATAGGCAATCTTCATTTATTGTGTGTGTGTGTGTGTGTGTGTGTTTTCAGTTTCTTTAGTCAAATTCTTAGTTTCTAGTGTACACACACATCTTTCACCTCCTTTGCTAAATTTATTTCTAGATAGTTTATTGCTTTGATGCTGTGGTATGGTTCTTTAGGACCCTGAACACCAGCACAGAGGGCCAGCTGAATGTGGCAGGACCGTTGCCTTACGTAACGGGTGTAGAACTCCGTTTCTCTTGGGAGGAGAAAAACCATCCTTGTCATGTTACAGTTTGAAGTCCTTTGTTCCTCCAAGGCTGAATTTTTTTTTTTTCTTTTTGCCATTCGATGGGGTTTATTTAGCAGTAGTACTGAAAACGTAAAAATATCAGCCTATTTCTCACCTATGTAGTAACTTTCTGGATGTCTAAGTAATTTTCAGAAATCTAGGACTTACTTGGTAGGATTTGGAAAGTGGACTTTTGACCTTTGCAGTAATTTTCAGAAATCTAGGACTTACTTGGTAGGATTTGGAAAGTGGACTTTTGACCTTTGCAGGCACAGAGTAATAATGAAGGGACATTTTTTCATGGTGCAAAGGACTGTTCTGTTCTGGGTACTGGAGAAAAGGTGATGGAGGGTGATGATACAAAATCCTTTATATTTCAGAAGAACGGACTATGTGGTGCGGCCCAGCACGGGGGAGGAGAAACGAGTTTTTCAGGAGCAGGTAAGAGATCACTAGCACCCAGTGAAAATCACTTCATCTGTGGGGCCATGCAGAGAAAGCTCTGAGCCTGAGTCTCCTTGAGCACAAATTCTTCGAGGAAACTCACACCCTTAACCTTAGATATTCTGTTGGTTGAGATTGTTTGCTGGGGGGTGGAATTGGTGTGAGGAAAGGGAATGCGAAATGTTTCGATGGGCTTTTCTTCCAGACAGTAAAATACACTTCTATTTTTCTCTGTGTCTCTTTGCTGGTGATTAGGGCTCGAGATGATCCTTTTCCCACTGTGGTTGGCTGTGGTATTCCTAGTGGGATACCCCGTTTTCTTGTCTTAGTCTCTCCAGGCTGACCCTTTACTGTATGAGAACATTAGAAAGAACCCCACTGATTGTGACTTAAGGGCCTTGTCTGGTTTCTCTTGGTAGGAGCGTTACAGATACAGCCAACCCCATAAGGCGTTCACCTTTCGCATGCATGGCTTCGAGTCTGTAGTAGGGCCTGTGAAGGGTGTTTTTGACAAAGAGACCTCACTCAACAAGGCTCGGGAGCACTCCCTGCTGCGTTCTGACCGGCCTGCCTATGTCACCATCCTGTCTCTTGGTATGTGTCATCTGTCTCTTGTCAGGGATTCCTTCTTTCTCCAACCAGCTGTCTCTCCCTCACCCCCTGGAAGAGCTCTAAGGGTCCGATGTAGTTTTAGGAGGCCTTAGAATTTGGGAAACGAAGGGAGAATTCTATCCCCAGAGACTAATGCCAGGAATCAGTGTTTTTTCCCTGATGTCTGAGCTCACATTTATTTTCATGCAGGAATTTTTCACAGGCCAGTGAAATAGCTTGTTTGGGAATTCGCTTTCTCCAGGCTGATTCTGTTTAAGATGAGATTTTTAACCTTTTTTGTGCCATGAAGCTCTTTGGTAGTGTAGTGAATCCTGTCTCAGGATTTTGTCTTTAAATTCATAAAATGAAATGTGTAGGGTTGCAAAAACCAGTCTTTATTAAAGTATTTATCAGAATGTTAAATTTATGATGCAGAAATAAATGTTTTTTATTATGGTATTAAATGACAGCCTCCAGCAGCAGGTCTTATATCTCCTGTAATTTTCAAATAGTGATAAGTAAAAATGATATTGTGATGGGAAATTGTCCACAGCAGCTGCGATGTGATATGAAAATATTTGATTTCTGATCACATCGCTGCCAATAGATTTGTTACCTTTTCTCATACCTGAAGGAAATGCTAAATTTCAGTCAGATGTATGAATCTTTTTCCCACCCGAGCTGATGGACCTTAGTGTTGGCTGCAGGTGTGAAGAGTACAGGACACTGCCCCGTTACTGTCATAATAGATGATAACGCTGAGTCTGATTAAAGCAAAGAGACACCTACTCAGCAAGCTACTCCCCACGAGAGCAGGCTAGAGGGACAGTGCTCGTCACTGGCAGCCTTGCTTGACTCTTGGACTGTCCATTTCCCGATGCTATCAGTTCGAGACGCTGCGGCCCGGCTGCCTAACGGGGAAGGTACCCGGGCAGAGATCTGCGAACTGCTCAAGGACTCCCAGTTCCTCGCACCAGATGTCACCAGCACTCAGGTAAGATGGAAAAGAGATCGTGACTGTTTTGTTCCAGGATCCAGTTCCTTGTAAGGAAACTTACAAGGAAATATAAAGTGTAATAATTTTTTTCAACTGAATGAAGAAGAGGAAAGGAGAAGATCCTGAGAAATGTGACTGGTGATGACCTAAGACCTATAGTCAGCAGAGCACAGATTTGACTCTGCACTTCAGCTTCTTCTACAGCTGCTTAGTTCCCGGCTCCTGCAGGGGACCGCTCAGTCTCTCAGGAATCTTGTTTTGCCAAGAGATACAGTGAGCCATTGGCAGTACTGCCACCAGGCTGAGATAGGATGTGTGTGTCGGCTGCGACTTAACACCCAGCGATTTTTTTCTGGTGTCCAAGTCTGACTTGTCTCTTTTCCCCTTTGGTCTGGTTCTCAGGTGAACACAGTAGTGAGTGGGGCACTGGATCGGCTGCATTATGAAAAAGACCCGTGTGTGAAATACGACATTGGGCGAAAGCTGTGGATCTACCTGCATCGAGACCGGAGCGAGGAGGAGTTCGGTGTGTGAGGCTCTGAGTTGACTAGGGGTGCTTCTGACTCCCTCCCCCCAGTTTCGTTTTGCTTTTCAGTGATGTTCAGGCAGGATGGGAGTGATGTACAGGCAGCTATCTAGCTCCCTGGTGAGGCCACCAGCAAGGTCATGGAATCCTTATCCTTGCTATGCTGAGGTTAAACTCTTGCTGAACCTTAACCACTCTTGTTGACAGAGCGGATTCACCAAGCACAAGCAGCTGCGGCTAAAGCCAGAAAAGCCCTTCAGCAAAAACCCAAGCCCCCATCCAAGGTGGTAAGTGACCTCTGGGAGCCTTACTGGTGTCAGAGTTGGTGGCAGCTAGGCCTTCTGTGAACTCAGTGCATCGGGAACCGCAGGGCTGTGCTGTCGCTTGGGGACTCTGTTAAACTGCACCCGAATTTCTCTTCTGCCTGTAGAAATCCGGTAGCAAGGAGAGTTCCCTGAAGGTCCTTGGCAGCGGCCCCTCCGAGCAGAGCCAGATGAGCCTCAGTGACTCCAGCATGCCCCCCACCCCAGTCACACCTGTGACCCCCACCACTCCAGCTTTGCCTGCCACTCCGATCTCCCCTCCCCCCGTGTCATCTGTGAACAAAAGTGGTCCTACTACTGTCTCAGAACCAGCTAAGTCTAGCTCAGGGTAAGCTCTTCCATTTTTTTCTCCAGCTTTCTCTTTTTCCAGTAAAGGCCTTTCGGGTGTGTGGCTTAAGTTTGTTTTTTGTCACCCCCGCCCATTTCCTTGTTTCCTTATAGTGTCCTCCTGGTGTCTTCACCAACAATGCCACAGCTGGGAACCATGCTTTCCCCGGCTTCCAGCCAGACTCCACCAAACTCTCAGGCCGCTGCCCGCGTTGTGAGCCACTCTGGCTCGGCTGGACTACCCCAGGTGCGGGTGGTGGCGCAGCCTGGCCTTCCTACTGTGACTCAGCAGTCTGCAGGGCCAGCACAGACGCTGCCGCAGATGCCAGCGGGACCACAGATTCGCGTTCCAGCCACTGCTACTCAGACCAAAGTCGTGCCCCAGGTAAACAGGGACAGCGAACCTGGACCCCAAGGTGGTCTGATGAGTCCCGTGGGCAGGCTGTGGAGGGACCGAGGAGCCTTAGATCATTGTTGCTGCTACTGTTTATCACGGCAGCCCAGTTAATGTCCATAGCCGGGTAAGCATGACTAATAAGTTGTATTTTACATGCTGGGAATCAACTTCTGAGAAGTTCAGTGACTTACCCAGCATTGTAATGTCAGGACCTTTATGGAGGTGGCATGGGATTCTAAATCTCAGGCTCCTTCTGTTGTGCCTCGAGTCTTAGCCATACTGCTAACTAGTTGGGTAACTTTAGAGAAGGGTCTTAGCTCCTGTGGACTCAGTTTCCTTTACTGTGAAAGGGGCATAATGCTTATTCTCATTGTGGAGGAATAAAATGGGATGTGCAGTGTAAAGCTTTCTGAAAATTAAGATGCTCCACACAGATACAAGAACTTTACAGTGTGCACTTAAGAGTCTAGTGAGCTTGGTCAGCCCCGGTGGCGCAGCGGTTTGGCGCCGCCTGCAGCCCAGGACGTGATCCTGGAGACCCAGGATTGAGTCCCATGTCGGGCTCCCGGCATGGAACCTGCTTCTCCCTCTGCCTGTGTCTCTGCCTGTCTCTCTCTCTCTCTGAATGAATAAATAAATAAATCTTTAAAAAAAAAAAAGAAGAGTCTAGTGAGCCTTAGCACTGATAGAGTAGAAGTACTCTCAGGGACACGTCCTGGGTGGTGGCCGGCTGGAGACGGCTTGGTGTGCTGGGCTGCACCTCGGTGTCTAATCAAGCTCTCGGCTTCACACTTGAACTAGACAGTAATGGCCACCGTTCCAGTCAAAGCCCAGACCGCGGCGGCCACTGTGCAGCGGCCTGGACCTGGGCAAGCAGGGCTCACGATGACAAGTCTCCCTGCCACGGCCAGCCCCGCGAGCAAGCCGGCCACGAGTTCTCCCGGGAGCTCTGCTCCGAGTGCTTCCACAGCTGCTGTCATTCAGAATGTCACAGGACAGAACATCATCAAGCAGGTTGGTGGAAATCTCTCTGGGTGGATTTGACTCCTTCATCCTAAAGCTGGGGACAGTCGGAGGTCTTAATGATTTGTCTTCTTGATCGTTAGTTCGTGGGTATTTCAAAGTTGAATTCCTGCCGACGACAGCACAGGCTTCATAGATACCAAAGATTTCTTTCCTGTATAATTTAGCATTTAGTAGTTTCTGGATTTGGTGTAGACATTCCATGAATTTATTTAGTGAAAATTTTGCAGTTTAACATGATATACCTTTGTGGTGTTTTGGCTTATCTCTGGTAACAGTAGGATACACCTGCACTTGCCTGGCTGTGAATATACAAGGATGATCACTGAATTCTGAAGAATTGTTAGGCATTGGGGCTCCTGGCTGGCTCAGGGGAGCTTGTGACTCTTGACCCAGGGTTGTGAGTTTTGAGTTCTATTCACAATGGGTGCAGAGGTTACTTAAAAATAAAATCTTCAAAAAATAAAAAATAAAAAAACCTAAGAATTGTTAGGCACAGTAGCAGTGATAGATGTGGTTTTTGTGTGCTGATGCCATGGAGTATTGAAAGAAGGGAGTTGAGTGTGTCCTACAGCTTTGGGCTTGAGTGATTAGATAGACTGTGATATCATTTACTGAGATAGAAGAAAATACCAAGGTGCAGAGATGGGAATGCAGTCTGAGAGAATGGTGTGTTCATGAAGCCAGTACCTGTGTCAAGGGTATGAAAGTGGGAGTGACATGAGGCTGAACATTGATGACTCATTGGTTACAGGTAATGAGTGCACTTGACTGGCCACCAGTGGATTGGTGGCTGTTTGGGAATGGGTTCAAAAGAGAATGTAAGGTGAGGAAGTGGAGACCAGCAATGTAGGCAATTTTTAAGCAATTCTGCTTTTGACAAGAGCAGAGAACGGGCTGGAGGGAGGTGTGGAGTAAATGAGGGTCATCGTCTTTGTAGGTTGAGAAATGTTAAAGCAGGTTTGCATTCTGATGGCAGTGGTCCAGCAGAGAGGGGGAATTGCTCACGCAACAGAGAGAAGGTCCCTGAGGCTAGAAGAGTTGCATGTATTACACATGGGACATCGGCCTTGGATAGGAGTCAGGGTATGAATCCAGCAGGTCTGGCTCCAGAGCCCATGTCTTGACTTTTTAAAATTTACCTTATGTTAAAGGAAACACATTTTTTGAAACAGTTGGGAAATATAAATATATATTCTTAGATACTATTTACAGATGATTATTAGGTAATAACAGGTGGGGGCTATGTGTGTGACCTAACATGTGACCTCTCTTGGAAAATGTTCTGTGTACACTTAAAAAGAATGCATATTTTGCTACTTTTGGCTGGAACGTTCCATATATATCTGTTAAGCTCATCTGGTCTCATGTGTAGGTGATTATACTTTTTACTTTAAAAAGTCCTTTTCCAGGTGAGAAATGTGTACAGAAGTATTGATCAGCCAAATGATATATATTGGTTTACTTTAAAATATTCCAACTCCTCTGTCTACCCCTTCCCCCTAAAAAAGCGGGGAAGGACATAAAACAAGATTGGCAAAATGATCGCTTTGAAGTTGGGTGAGAATGAGTACATGGATTTGTTATACACTGTTCTCTACTTTTGTAAATGGTTACCAGTTTTCAAAACAAAAAGAAAAATGTCTGAAACACATATACCCAAGACATGGAGGTTTGTCTCATTACACTGCACAACCAGCTTAGCTCTGTGGACCCCCTTATCAGTGCTGTTTCTTCTCCATCCAGGTGGCAATCACTGGGCAGCTCGGCGTGAAGCCCCAGGCGGGCAACAGCATTCCGCTCACGGCCACTAACTTCCGCATCCAGGGTAAGGATGTCTTGCGACTGCCGCCCTCTTCCATCACGACAGATGCCAAAGGCCAGACGGTTCTGCGAATCACTCCGGACATGATGGCCACGTTGGCCAAGTCCCAGGTCACCACCGTCAAATTGACTCAGGACCTCTTTGGGACAGGAAGTGGCTCTGGGGGCAAGGGCATTTCTGCTACCTTGCACGTCACCTCCAATCCAGTCCATGCCACGGACAGCCCTGCCAAGGCCAGCTCAGCCAGTGCCCCTTCATCCACTCCAACAGGTACCACCGTGGTTAAAGTGACTCCTGACCTCAAGCCAACAGAAGCCTCAAGTTCAGCTTTTCGCTTGATGCCAGCACTTGGTGTGAGTGTGGCAGACCAGAAGGGGAAAAACACAGTGGCTTCTTCAGAAGCGAAACCAGCTGCCACGATCCGCATCGTGCAGGGCCTGGGAGTGATGCCCCCCAAAGCAGGTCAGACCATCACAGTCGCAACCCATGCCAAGCAGGGGTCCTCAGTGGCCAGTGGGTCTGGAACTGTCCATACTTCTGCGGTGTCCTTGCCCAGTATGAATGCTGCTGTGTCCAAGACTGTGGCCGTGGCCTCCGGGGCTGCAAGCACCCCCATCAGCATCGGGACAGGCGCCTCTGCCGTACGGCAGGTCCCGGTCAGCACCACGGTTGTTTCCACGTCCCAGGCTGTGAGTAACAGGTGGGGGGAAGAGTAGCCCTCACACTTAGGGTAACAGAAAATGCACCCTGTCTGTATCTCTTTGTTTGACCCCAACGGCTTACTTTTCTAATGAGCTCTTTTGTTTAATTTCAAAACAAATTTATGAAGTAGTGTATGCATACATTCTTATAAAGATTAAAACAGTACAGAAGTACATAGAATAAAAGATAACATTTCTTTCACTAGTCTCTACTTCTCCCTTCATGAGAGGTGATTACTATTGGTATCTTGGCATTTATCCTTTCGGTCCTTTTCCTGAGCATTCCCATACTGTGTGTATACATAGTTTAAAAAGAGAGCCCCGTGAGAGACCTTAAATCCGTATACTGTTCTGTGATTTGCTTTATTTATTAAAAAATCTGTTTGGGGGATTATTCTAGATCTGACGTGGATATTGACAGCATTCTTTTTAAAACAATACATGGTAATCCATCTTTATGGATCATGGATATGCTTGAACCTTTCTTCTTTTAAAGACCAAGGTTGCAGTGAACGAACATGTGTAAATATTTCTGGAGCGGAGATTCCTAGAATGGGTCAGGGATACACGTATTGAAAGTTTTGTTAAGTCCAGTTGTGCACCCAAAAAGACCATAGCACCTTACACTCCCATCAGAGCAGCTCTCCTTTCTCCCCCTACCCTAACCAGTGCTGGATATCACAGGTTTGTTGTTTGTTAACTTTAATTAACTGGTGAAAAAAGTTCTTTTTCTGTTTAATTTCCCTGATCTTGAGAGGGGTTGAGCATCCATTTTGGGATGTGCTGTCCAGTGGTGAATAAATCTTTGCCAATTTTTTTCTGGGGTATTTAGCTTTTTTATGTTGTTTGAGGTGGCTCTTTGTATCTTCTGTTAATTCTTGGTATGTGTAGAAAATCCTTCCTTCCAGTCTGTCATTTTTTAACCTTCCATATGGAGTCTTTGCTCTACAGGTATTTTATCGGATTAGATCTATCAACATTTTCTTTTATGGTTCCTGGGTTTTGTGTCTTGTGCTTTTCTGACTTCAGATTAGCTTTCATTTTTATAAGATATTTTCAGGGTTTTAGGAAAAAGTATAATGGATAATCCATTTGAAATATATTTCCTGAATGACATGTTGTAGAGATGTCATCTTATATTTCTTTATCTCAACATCATTGACTAGTTTATTCCTTACCTACTAATTTGAAATGCTACAGTTACAAAGCAAATTCCCATATCAACATCGGTATGTTTCTGGGTGCCTGTGGATAAGAGCACTGTTCTATAGAGTGGGGTGCATATGGACATTAATGAGCCCAGTTTTACTTTTCAAAGCAAGCTGTGTAGTAAAACCTCAGTAATTTGGGTAAAAGCCAGAGCAGTGGAGGAAGGAGGACATTAGTAAAACCAGCCGGCCAACAAACCTTGAAGCACAGTGTGGCTTAAAAGGAAATATTTATTTAGGTTCTCATATCACAAAAGTTAAATTACGGAAGCAAGGAAACAGTGTGTACTCGCACCACTTTTGTTTCTCTTGAGTTCTCTTCTAACGCAGAAATGTAGTAAGCCCATGGCATCTCCTTTCCATCACAGTCTAGACAGATATAACCCGAGAGCGTGTGAGGGGCACGAAGTCTGGGGTGGTGATTCTTTTCCTGGTCTAGTCACCTACCTAGGCTAGTTCACAGAGGGACAATTCTAGCTGGAGTTCCGGTGGTCTGAAATGTTGGAAGCAACTGAGGCATTCTTAAAATAAAACCATAAATAAATCCACCCGGAGGTACCATCTCAAGGTATTCGGTGGCCTGTTGACATCTTTGAGTGCTTTCTGATGGGCTGCACATTGTGAGTAAACTGGAGAGAGGGATGGGTAGCTGAGACACGGTTTTGCACCTGCGTGCCTGGCTTCTTTAGAAATAGCTTGCCCTTGGGAAATGTCGATGCCTCCTCTTAGTATCCTAGCAACCACTCCTCTTGAATCATTTTTAAAAATCAGATTTACACAAGATGTAACTGTGTATAAATTCTGTTACCAACCAAGAGTTCAAAAGCAGGCAGCCTAAAAACAGGTGGTGCAGTGAGCTAATCTTTGCCATTGAAATCCCAAAGACTCTAGGCCTCTTCAGCTTCTCTTTTGTTCCTTTTAGGCCTTATTGGCTCTGGTGTTGGACTTTTCACTTGGTTGAGTTTATTATTAATGCCCCTTACCTAATAACCTCTCTTATCTGTGGGAGAGATGGAAAGCACCTGGAAAATGTGACCTGTTCCTAATCTAGCCTGCCCTGCTGTATGCTCCCCACCAGTGAGCCTGCGTTCCAGGGAAGCAGTGGTTGTGCACTTTATTAACTCTTGAGTGCCTCTGTCCTCACACGGACTCCAGATAGTGATTGTGTGCCAAGTGTCGGGAGGTACACAGCTGACTCAGGCCCTACCCACTCAGGGGCTCAGACTCGTACTGCGCCTAAGTGAACACACACTTTCCTTTTCGATCTAGTGCATGTTCTTATCCCGATAGTAGCATATATCCCGATATATGGTTATTGCTGCTCTGGGTGGTGTGAAGGAGGATGGTTAATAGATCAGATGATACCTAAATGTAGTATGTGAGCATGTAACTGCAGCCTCTTGGCAGCTCCCTGAGGGTGGCCTGGGCCCACACCTCAGAAAGATTGGGCCCCTGCAGAGTCCAGGAAATGAGAGCATCTGAGTGCTTGTGTCTCCATTCTGGGGCCCTGGAGGTGACCCTTGGTGATTTTCCTTACCACCGATCCCATAAGCCTGATTTCTTTTTTCTTTTTAGGGGAAGCTGCCTACGCGGATCACGGTTCCACTGTCTGTCATCAGCCAGCCTATGAAGGGCAAAAGCGTGGTCACGGCCCCCATCATCAAAGGCAGCCTTGGAGCCAAGTAAGTGCCCTAGTGCTGGGCAGGCAGGGCTTCCAGGCGACTCCTTGCTCCACGGCAGAAAGGCAGCTCATTTTTCTGGGGCTCTCCTTGGATATTTCTCCTTTCTTGTGCTCTTGTGTATTTCTTGAGGACCTAGTATTGTTTTAGGTGCTGGGGACACAGAGCAGGGATTAAAACAGATAGAAATCTGTGCTGTCCTCAAGCTTACGTTGTAGGGTGAGGAAAGAAATCATAGAGTAGATACCACGTGGGGTGGTGATATGTACTATGGGGAGAAAAGCAAGAATGGGGACGGGAAGTGCTGGGATGGGGTGGGTTGGTGATGTGGCTCAGATGGCAGTTTCCATGGGTGTTAGGGAAGGCCTCACTTTGACATTGAGCCCTGGGCCATGATAGTTCAGAAGAGGAGGACTTACTGGGGAGCCTAGGCTTTGTGTGCTCCTGACCTAAACAGGGATAAAGGGGCTTGATGAGATCAGCCTGGTGGTCTCAAGGCAGCTATTTTGGGGGACATGTCTTGTCTGGAATACACACTTCCCTGGGGTCCTGTCCCTTATTTGTGCTGATGAGAGTATGGTGTCAGAGCCATTGTATCCAGAGCACTGAGGGCCTTGGGGCTTTGTGAGAAGCCTAGAAGCCAAGAGAAAGGTGGTCTCACCGGCTGGTTTCCATTTCAGTCCAGAATACAGGAGTCTTCACTGGGCTGCAGATTTCACTGTTTTCCTTAAGCACACAGCCTGGTTCTGGGCCAGAGATAACACCCCTCCTGTCCTGACGCCTCACTCCTGCTTTCCCTCCACAGCCTCAGTGGGTTGGGCCGCAATATCATCCTCACCACCATGCCCGCGGGTACTAAGCTCATTGCTGGCAATAAGCCTGTTAGTTTCCTCACTGCCCAGCAGTTGCAGCAGCTTCAGCAGCAAGGTCAGGCCACACAGGTAAGGGCCGAGGCAAACTGTTGGCCGCATCAGGCTTCTCTCTCCTTTGCCATTTGTTCGCAATTGAGGAGCTCATTTGCAACCTCCTGACCAGACCTCCTCTCTTTGCAAACAGGTGCGCATCCAGACTGTCCCCGCATCCCATCTTCAACAGGGAACAGCTTCTGGTTCCTCCAAAGCAGTCTCCACTGTCGTCGTGACTACAGCTCCATCTCCTAAACAGGCACCTGAACAGCAGTGATTCAGGGAGAGAGAGAGAAAGACAGAGAGCGAGAGATGGCGTCCGTGAAAGAGCGCACCCGGTCTGCCCTCCTGGCCGAGAGGAGGGGAGCAGGGAGGTGGCATCATTCTCCTCAGCTTGTCTGTTTAGGGAAGAACAGCAGTGGGATGATGGCAGCGGTGGCCTGGATCTCCACCGCACTCCACAGCGGAGCACGCCGAGGAGTCCCCCCGGGCTTCCAAGGGCTGTTCGTTCCGAGCCGGGAGAAGCTCCTCTGTTAGGGTCGGGTGAGGTCATCGTTGTGCCACGCGAGCCACAGTTCTCTCCTGAGAGCCAGACACCGGGGAAGGCTTACAGCCGCCGAGTGTGCCAAGTGGCCAGAAGCCTCGTTCTGTACGGGGATTGGATTTTTTAGCTTCTGCTCTTCTCCGTGACTAGTGGTCTAGATAGGAGTTTTGTGTCCAGAAATTTTTATGTAACTTATTTTTTTAAAGAACCTGTTGTATATCTTTATCCAGTAGAAACCTGGGCCGTAGCCCTCCCACCCTGTCCTCCAAACTGATTGCTGCTATTCTTTTGACCAGAAGAAAATAGCAGAATTCTTAGTAAGTTGGTGGCTGACTTGATCACTACATAGTAACGGGGAGGCTGAAAGGTGGGCAGGAAACCTAGGGAGTGAGAGAACGTGGGTTCCCCCAAGTGGGATGAGTCTGGCACTGCTTCATGAAGAGGTTTCGAGATCTTGAGTATGGGCCATAGCTTCACCTGCTGACTACGTCCTGCTTGTCAGGCCTGTTCACACCAAAGTCCGGAGCCGGCGGACAGAGTAGGCCAGCGCCAGCAGAAATGCTGCTTTTGCAGCTCAGACGTTACTGCAGTTCAGAGGTTATACGTTTTGCTTTGCTCCAGAGCAAGAGTCTGCAAACCACAGCCCTGGGGCTGGCTACTTGTTTTTGTAAATAAAGTCTTATTGGAACACAGCCCACGGCCATTTGTGTGTTACCATGGCTGCTTTCAGTTAGAAGGCAGACCCGAGTAATTGGCTTGGAGTCCATAGGCCCTCAGGCCCCTTGGGTAAAACTTTGCTGACTTCTCTGGAGTAGAGACGGCACGAAGAGCGGGGTGTGTGCACTAGGAGCAGCACGGTCACGGGAGAGGTCAGTCGGGATTTATGGGTCCTGTCATCCCGGCTGTGTCACACTTCTCGGCCTCCACCAAGCTCTAGGCAGAGCTCTGAACAATGTTTTAAAATGTATTAAGTAATTAAAGCACTGGTTGTGAACAATATGTGCCTCTTTTGTATGGGAGTGAGGGTTGGATGGTAAAGCTTTTGTGCAGTGTCAGGGCTCCCCTGCGTCTCTTGATAGTATCCAAGTTATTAAAAATGTGTCTTTAATCTGTGGAAATGTAGTGATGTTTTATGGGGACTGGTGCGGAAGTGGACTGGAGGGGCAGGGAATTTCCCTGGCCTACTTGAGAGGGGGTCTCCAGGTGGAAGCTGAGTGATGAGATAGGTTGCAGAGGAACAGAGAAGGCCAGAGGGGGTGGTGGCTTTCTAGACCTCACATTTGAGGCAGTCCTGTAAAATAGACATTGTTATCCCTCTTCTGGCTTCTCACCCCTGTGACAAATTGCGAGTCTGAGTTGAGGTTAAAGAGGAGCAACATAAAAATCCAGTTTTCTAAGTCACCTGTCCTTACTGCTGCCTTCCTCAGGGAGGATGGCTGTGACGTGTCATGCTGAGAGGCGCTGGGGTAAGCCCGAGTTACAGAGGGCAGAGGTGAATTGGCTGAGGGGTGAGCGAGCGTTTGCTGGTAGTGGGGGGCTGGCACAGAGGTCGGACTGGGAAGGGGCAGAGGTAGGGACTGCCAGGACGGAGAAACAGGGCCTTTAGTGAGTGGAGGAGAGCGCACCTGTGTTTTCCAGTACTTTGATATTTGCATGTCATTGCTTCTTAGAGTCACATTTCACGTGAAGAGCCCACGTGACCGTTTCTAAATGAGAAAACGGTAGAAATGTGAGGGATCCTGTCTCAGATATTTATTGCTGGTTAAAACAAACCCCTCCTGAAGTTACTTAACATGATTTCCCGAAAGTAGTTTTGGCATTCAACCCCAGCCCTGCCCCACCCTTGCGTTTTCTGAAGTCACCTGGCTCCGTCTGTCCACCCAGTGCCTGGAGACATTTATCTGCGTGCTCGGGGAACAGGGGTGTCGCAGGGTGCTAGTGTAGGACTGACGCCCTGGTGAGCATGGTTTGTACCGCCCGGCTTGTCTGGAGTGCTGAGGAATGGTAACCCCTGCTGTTGTCCAAGCGATGTACCGGTATCTGCATCGAGCATGGTTCCTCAGATACAGACCTCAGGGGTCTTGTGGAGATGCGGTGGCTGCGGTGGATGTTTTGGGGAGAACAAGTCCAGAACTCGTGGCGGCTGTTGAGCCCCCACACCCAAGGTTCGGAGGTTGGTAAAATTAATTGAGACCGCGTGCCTAAGAGTGGATTTGGTGAATAGCATTGTGGTGGGTTTGTGCTTTAATACCACATCTAAGAATTTTTTTTTCCAGGGTCGATCAGTTCCATGGTTTCCCAAACTGTTGTCAAAGAGGTGTCACAATAAGTTCCTGGGTGGTCGTCACACCTCAACTCCTCACTCTGGAGGAAATACTGCATTTCCTACCCCTGGCCCTTCAATCTGAGATGGAGATCCTTAACTGTGAAGGTAAAACGGGGAATAGGTTCCTGACACCCAGCTCCAGTCCCTAAGGAAAGAACTTATGTTTCATGTTAACTGCCCACAACAGGTCCTCCGGTGCTTACTGAATGGAGGTTTGGGTTCCTACTTAGCAGGCAAATGAAAGTGGATCCTGAAAGGGGACTCACAGGTTCTCTGCTCATGATTAAATCGCATTTTCAGAGAGCTGCTTCTTAACCCCGGAGATGTGACTTCAGCACTGAAGTGCTGGCTAACCATGGGAGGTCAGCTTTCACTTAAGTGCAGCATTTCCGCCAAAGAGCACACGGTGCTTCATGTAAAAGATCTCTCCTCTATTTGTGTGAAATAGCAAGGAGGCTCTAATGAGAAGTGAGCTGGCTTTTGAGTCCGGAAGGCTGGCTTTACCTGTGTGGCCTTCGGCTGATCAGCTTCTCTGCAGAACCCCGTGCGCTTCCATTAGGGGTGGCTGTGTGAATCACGTGGGGTATGGTGCGTTTCAGAGTGCGGGAAGCGCCGTGCTGTTTGTCCAGAAAGCCTTTCAGATTTGTCCTGGCCCACACTGTTGTCAGTGTGTAGAACTTAATTCACTCTCGGTGTTCTTTCATGATTTCATGGCTTTTGTTCTCTCCGCCTGGAGCGTGCTGTCTCTACCGGGTACGCTCCCCATCTCTTCCCCTCCCAGGCTTCTCATGGGAGTTGTACTTACCCTTATGGCACCAGTCACCCTGCATGCAACTGCTTGCATTTCTTCCCCATTAGACTGAATTCCTTGCTGGACATGGATCTCATTAATCCTTCCCACCATTTCAGTGCTGGTGCAAAGCAGATGTCTAATAAACACTTGTTGAAGGACGTTTTAAAAAAAGAAAAAAAAATCCAGAACCAAGATTAGAGTGTCAAGACTTTATATTACTAGTTCAAGGTCCACATCCTTTGCAGGATTCTTACCCTTTGCAGGATTTTTACCCTTTGCTTTCAGCTGTATTTAAATTCAAGGTCTTTATAACCTGCCACTTTTTTCGCTACCTCATTACACAGACTTTCTGTTAGCATCTTCTGATTAGGGTACTTCTGAGGACCCAGAATATCTGTATTCCAGCTCTCAGCTGGGCCATTAACTAGCTTCCTGATTTAAAAACAAAACAAAAGTCACCTTTGGCCCAGTGTCATCACTTATCAGTGGTATTGCAGTACTCTGGAGTATTACTGGTTAAATAGGAAATGCTTAACAGATGACATTTAATGTACCAAAGCTTGTGAACTTTTTTACTTAAAAATCTGTGCTGGAATTGTATCTTTAAAATAAAGGCAGTCTCATTTACTTATTTTCTGATAAGAAAGTACCTGTATTCTTGAGAGAAAAAAGGGGATAGGTTACCAAAAGCGGTATTTTCTGCCGGATTCATATCCTGGATTTCTCCATGAGGCCACATCCTGTTCTGAAACTTCGAGAGTCTTTGATCTGTCTTCATACTGAGACACAACCGAAGGCTTGCTTCATTTTTCTTTATGAAGGATACCGCAGCAACACAGACTTTAGTTAAACGAGAAGGTGCAAATATATAGAACCTTAATCTGTAAAACCTTAAGAGCAGACCAGAGCAAGCATTGAAAGGGAGATGAGCCTCCCCTTCGCACACGCCAGCTATTCGGACTCGGAGGGGCATGTGCGCCCCACGTCGATGGCTGGTGGCCTCTCATTCCTCATCTGAGCCACCCAAGAGGGACGTCTGGTAAGTGGGATCTGACTTCAGCTTCTGAATGCCAATGATTTCTCCTCCATGCCTCTTAAACCGAGTCAGATGGCTGTAACAGAGCAACAGTAGGAGCCCATGAAATTAGGCCCCCAGATTCGTTTATTCTCTCAACCAAAGCATGTTACGGCATCTACTGGTTCTCAAAGCGTTTTCTTTGTATGTCTGTCAACTACTGTGGTTGTCTGCACATCTCACTTCGGGACAGTACTCATTGGTAGGTAGAGACTCATAACTAACAATATTTAATAATGTAACAGGCTAAACATAGGGCTCCTGTCTATTTGTTGTCTCACTGACCAGGCAGTAGAACTAAAGGAAACTGATTTTAAGTTCCCTTCTGTTTGGTCTGCATGGAGCTCTGTGTGGGGGAAGTATATCTGCTTTGGGTAGGGGAATCAGAAACTAGAAAAAATGAGGGGTAGCTACAACAGAACTAATCACTAGCATATCCAGAAATGTCACTTGCATTGCAGTTCAAGGCCGAGTCTGCCACTGACTCAGAGGGTGACCTCGATCAGATTACTCAGTCTTTGAAGCCTTGGTTTCCCCATCCGTAAAACGTTACAGCACAGACTTCATAAAATAATGAGGATTCAGTGGGGTAGTAGACTTGAGTGCTTACCACAGTGCCAGGGACCCTGCGTGCCTGGGAAGATCGGCTATTACAGTGGCCTGTGACGAGCACTGGAAGGAGCACTCACTGTGACGGTGTCCTGATTGCCACATCTCTGGGAGGGAGGTGGGGCAAATCCAGGAATAAGGTGGTGGGTTCAGAAGGATGGACAGAGCAGGGGCCTGCAGTCCAGTACCAAGCCTAATTCAGAGTTTCTCCCTTCACACGGCAGGCTTCCAGTCCGTCAGCACTGCCTTTGAAACCCGGGTCTGTCAGGTTACTATGACCAGACAGTCCTTTAACGTCTCAGAATCTCATCACCCTCATTTGCAGGTGTAGAGTACCTTGTGCAAAACTGGGCATAGAGTTGGCACTCAAGTGGTAGACGTTAGAACTGCTTAGTTACGGAAGGTGGGAATAAATACTTCACTGGAAATAAAAATGATGCAGTGTAATAGACTTTGGGGACAAGCTGTGGTTAGGAGGAAAAAGCTAGACAGAAGTTGTCTCCCCTTGGACTTACCAGTACACCAGAGAGTAGCTGATGGCCACAATGCAGAGGGCAGCCAAGTAGTGCCAGCAGAAGCACATGGTGACGAACATGATGTTTGCGTCATCTTTCTGGTCCCATTCGGGTTCTCCAGAAGGTGGGAACAGCACGAACCCGATCTGGTGGGTTTAATACAGAGAAGCCGGCCTTTGTTGGTCCTGAGAAGGAAGCTCGCTGCCTTCCCATGGCTACCCAAGTTGTCCATACGTCCCCCACTCCCTCATCCTTCCCATACCTCCGTCAGCATAGAAAGGCCCTTCTGCGCGGGAGAATTGCTCTAAGTTAATTCTGGTTCTAGTACAGGCTTATCTAAAACAACATTTCAGGGCCTGCGTCTCAAGTGAGCAGTTTAGCAGGTGGAGCCTGTAACAAACTATAGAAATGATCCTTGAAAGCAGTCTTGCAAGTGGAGCCTGTAAACCGATGGTATCAGTTCCTCTACTGGGGAGAGCGGATGGGGAGTTTTGGGAATATGCTCCCTACATATGCTCTGCGGGTTCAGCAGGTTCAGCCGGTCAGTTTCTCAGCACGCTACTCATGGATAAAATGACCTAAGTCAGAGGGGAGCATGGGGAGGACAAGTGGCCACCTAACCCCCTTCACGAGCGTGTCTGTGCTGTGCTGCCGGACGTGCCTTGGGCAAGCCCAGTGGGGCTCCCCGAGTCCACACAACGTGAAGAGCATTGTTTTGCATGATTACCTGCCAGAACCAGGTGCCCTGGAGAATCACAAGACTGGTTCGGAAAAGTTGCAGCACAATATTGTCCCGGAGGATCACTTCTAGGAAGATGCTGAAAGCCCCTCCGAACACTGCACACAGCAGCAGGGAGTGGATGTGCTGGTCCAAGGGCGGCCGGTTATGGACGTGGTAGTAGAAGAGAAAACCTGCACAAAGCAATTTCAGCCATCACAGAGGAACTTGGGCAAGTCCATCTGGAACTTCTTCCGTTGCTAGAAATCCTTCCTACCCCTGTCTCACAGCTAGATTTTTCAGCAGTTGGGGAATCAGTTCATAGAACATTGCACGGCAACCAGCACAGATGAGGTTTATTTTGCGTATGTATGAAGTGGACGTAAGCTGCAAAGGCTGGATCTTTTAAAATCTCTCTCTACTTGATACAGGACGTGTAGGTGAGGCATGTTGCTGACCTGTGACGGATTGTGCATGCATGTACTTGAAATTCAGTTCTGCTCTCATTCAGCCAACCTTTTTATTTTTTATTTTTTCTGATTCTTCCTGAGGTGCAGGAGTAAGTGAGGTTGTTGGGTTACAGAATGCTCCTGTAGGAGTTCCTATTGGGAGCTCTGTCCTAGCTGCTGGGTGGGCCTCCTGAGGTTTGTGATGATGGGGTCCAGACAGCAACGCTCCAGGGTAGGAGGTGGAGTTCGGTTTCTCTTCCCCCAGCAGAGGAAGTGACCTTCTGGGGCGGTGGCATCCAGCCAGGGCTTGGAGAGTTACTGTGCGTCTCACTGCAATGTGTACACGTGCACTCGTACACATGAGCGTGGGGGGGGGGGGGGCAGCCAGTGTCTGTGCCCCGAGAGCCAGGGACTTCGGCTGCACATCTTATGTTTTCTTGTGCTGCTTTCTGGAACATGTCACCTGTATCCAGAGCACAGGGCCAAGCCCTGTTCAGGTGTTCTGAAATTCAGAGATTTGGGTTTTCTGGGGGAAAGTTACTGTATTGGCAGTATTTCTCATCTTTCTGCCCTGATCCCCCATAATCACAATTTATCCGTGTCTTGTTTTGTCCGTTTCCACCCGAATCCCTAAGTTACCTTCGGTGAATGTTGCCACAGCCATAACCAATCTGTCCAGCCCCAGGGGGACGTGGGTGATGAGATAGGTGAGCATATCCATGATTCCCGAGACGGCAAAGAACAAATACATGGTGCTGTGCTGCCAATTCATTAGCTTTACCCACTGGTTTTCATGGTACAGGTGGAGGTGGGGCCCGTCTGGGACGAACTGCTCTGCCAGGATCCCTGCAGGGGGATGAGAGTGCAAACTGAGGAGGGCAGAGGGGCTCCAGCACGGGCAGGAGACAGTACCCCTGCGGCCTGAGTGACGCTGAGCCCAGGGTGGAGGTGGCCTTGGGTCATGGGGCCTGCTCTGCTCCCTCAGATGCAGCTATCTGAGTGCAAGGTGAGGCATTTGCCGAGGAACCTGCGTAGACCCCTGACCTTTGTCGTTCCTTCGGGGTTGGGGTGTGAGGGAGGCAGCCATAGCAACAGCCACCTGGGTCCACAGGATATTTGCCTAGTCGCTGAGCGGAAAGCAAAGCATTTACCACATAAGTGAGAAGGTAGCTGATACATTAATCTTTGGGCTAAGTGAGCAAAAATCCTGGAAAGAAACCATTAGGTTGAAAATAATGGAATCCCAGCCGAGATACCCTGGTCGTAGAGATACTTGTGCATGTGCAAAGGGGTGAAACGCCCTTCTGAAAGCCCTTTTTGAAAATGCCCAGGTGTGTGTGGTCCTCAGGGAGACCTCGAAAGTGGTTTTCCTGAGCACAGAGTGAGCTCTGTGAGTCCTTCCCATGGCTTCAGGGCCCCGTGTCCTAAACACTGGGAGAACCGGGAGGCTCGCAGTTCTTAGCTCTTCTGCTCCATCACCTGTTTTGGAAGGCAAGAGATTGGCCTTTATGCCTGGTACCCAACATGTCCTTGGGGCCTAGAATAATCCTCCATGACAACCTTCTGGACCCTGTTCCCCGAACAGTTTTTTCTTAAACCCAGCCTCTCCCTGATTTATGTGTGAAGGATCAAGGAGTTGGTGGAGAGGAGCCCGGAGAAGGAAGTCCCACTGCACCAGAACAGAAGCTCTGTGAGGGCAGGGACTCTGGTTCCCCCAGCTGTGTCCCCCAAACCTGGAAGAGTGAGTTCCTGTACTGGGTGGGAGCTCAGGGAGATACTGTTGAATGAGTAGTATTTGCACCCAGCAAAGAGGCCAGATACTTTGCCAGCTCTCGTTTTCTCGGCAGCGTTGATGCTGTCCTTAGCACTGAAGCTGTGTAGTTCCTGTCACTTCTCGACTCCAGAAAGAGGAGATGCCCGAATGACTAGCAGATGGGAAAATTCAGCAGGACTGGGCAAACAAAGCTAAGTGCCTTTGCACACTCCAGAAGGAGCTCCTGGTGTTACTTCAGTTCCTCCTGAGACACTGTGGGCCTAAGATGACAAGTGGCTAGGTGCAGTTGCAGAACGAAGCCCCCCCCCCCCCCCCATGACAGGCTGATGCGGACGAAGAACACTTTGTGCTGTTGGCATGGCGGGCGCCTTCTCACGTGGCCACTAGTGGGGCGGAATGGATGGCGAGTCAGTGGGAGTGTGTGGGTTTTGTTGGAACGGGGCACAGTAAAGGGAGATCCCTTCCAGACAGCCCTCTGTTGGTTCCTTTAGTCCCTGCCCCTGCCTCTCTTACCGGCCGTCTAGCATACAGTCCCCATTTTTGTGATTGCTTGAGATGTGGGAGTGGAAGGTATGAATTAGGTGGTAACTACTCTTAAGATTCTAGTGGAGGAACAACTGGAAACATGATGACTTTTCTGAAACCAAATTCCACTTAGTACTTTCCCTTAGCTCGTGTACGTGAGCTTGCTCTTATTATTTTTTCTAACTTGTGTTTTATCTTTTTCCTTAAGTATGTCTTCTGTTCCTACAACTTACACCTACATCCTTCTAGGGCAAAGAATGTAGTTCATTTGGTAGTTTTTCATGGTGCACTATGATGTCAGGTGCTGTTAACAGTCACAAAGCTCAGGACACAACAGACTCTATAAAATATGTCGTGGCCAACTGAAAACCCTTGTTCTATTATCTGCCCATGGAAACAGCCATTTCACAGGGTCCAGAAAGTGGGTTAAAGTTTCGGGGTGTGATGGGGTGATCCCCTGGACCATATGGCCCCCTTCTTACCAACAACTGAAAACAAAGTTCTGATCGCAGCTTCAATGATCTCAAGACGCTGATGGTAATGAGTCAGTTGGCTGCTCTTCCCCTTCTGGCGGAAGTATATTAGTGGGTACTTCACCGACCACCACAGTCCAACTATCAAGAAGAAACTCCCTGGGAGAGCATGGCCCTTGAAGTTTGCCATCACTGTTCTTGAGCACCTGAGAAAACAGGGGACAGCTGTCAGGTGGCTGCATGAAG
Source organism: Canis lupus familiaris (assembly GCF_011100685.1). Lineage (NCBI taxonomy): Eukaryota > Metazoa > Chordata > Mammalia > Carnivora > Canidae > Canis > Canis lupus. The sequence goes on from NC_049226.1 coordinate 5,021,095, forward strand.
AGAACATAAATAGATATATTGGCAGGAAACACCGTATGTGACTGAGGATTCTAAATCATAAGCCATATTAAGAAGGATCCACTCATTCTCATAAGCCTTCGTGTTATGTCACTGAAGTCTTGTCTGCTGAGTAAGCACCCAAAAGAATACCTCTGGCCCTTAGGCTTTAAAAACATGGGTAAAATAGGAGCACCTGGGTGGCTCAGGGTCCTGGGATTGAGCCTGATGGCAGGCACCCTGCTCAGTGGGGGGCCTGCTCCTCCTCCTCCCCTCTGCCCCCTCCCTGCTCGTTCTATCTCTCTCCAATAGAATCTTAAAAAAAAAATGGATAAAATAAAAGGAGGTGTTGGGGAAGAAGATAGATATTTACTGATCACAGGGTAGGAAAGCCTAAAAATATTTACCTACATAAATATTTTATGTATCAAATACATCAGAAGGCAAACAGGTCAGGAAGACGTTTGTAATAGTTACGATAAATGGCTAATGTGTTAGTCTTTTGCAAATTAGTAAGAAAAAGACCAGAAAAATGGGCAAAAGACAGGAATGTGCAATTCACAAAATGATGCAAATAGATAAGTCTCCTTTTAATTGAAGATGTGCAAATGAAAGCACAGTATCATTTTCCACCTATTTTTTTAAGGACTTATTTGAGAGACAGCTGGAGTGAGCAGGAGTGGGAGGGGCAGAGGGAAAGAGAATCTCAGGCTCCCTGCTGAGTATGGAGCCCCCCCGTGGGGCTCAACCTCATGAGCCTAAGATCATGTTATCCCATTGTGTTCCCGGGAGGAGCATCAAGTGCCTGTGATCTGCACAGACTAGTCCAACCCTGGCCATCAGGGCTTCCACTCTCCTATCACTGGCTCCAAGGTCCGGGCTATTTCACATCCAATGCATTTACAGTTGAGGTTTCCACCCTTCAGCAAGAACTTTCACAAGCTTTTAAAAAAAAACCCTTAGAGTTAAGAAGTCAAATCATATTTAAAAGGCCTATAGTGAGAAGCAGCAGCCTCATGCTCCGACTTCCTCACCCACCAGTGAAGCCACTTTTACACCCTTTCCACGGTTTCATCTGGTATTTATGTGCATGATTTCTCATGAGTTTGTGAACGCTGCCATTTGTCCGTTTATCCTTATGAGGCATCATCTACCCGGGTCCTCGGGCTCTCTGCCAGCCTCTCCCTCCTCTTCACATCCACCGTGGTCATCTGACGGTCATTTGCCCAAATCATCTGTAGATTCAGAGTCCTTACCAGGGCCGCTAAGCCCTCCGCGATCCTGAGCTATCTCGTTGACCTCTCCTGCCCCTCCAGCCTGCACCTTGGGGTCCCGTCCATTGCCTCCCATTCCCAAGTACAGGCAGCTCGGGCTTTGGGGCTCTGTGTTATTCCTACCCGGTTTCCCACAGACAGCCAACAGGCCTCGCCTTCACTTGACTCAGGTCTCTGTCCAAATGTTCCTTTATTCCCTGACTACGTTGTATAAAGATGTAGGCATGTCCCATGTTTTAATTCAGGTCTACTTTTTTTTTTTTTAGAGAGAGTTTATCGTATGTTTATTATTCACAGTTAATCACTACCTACCAAATGGGATCCAGGTCTACTTCTTAATGTTCTTTAAAGTTTGCATGGGTCACTATCTGATATTACATATTGATTTTTTTTTAAGCATCCAGCTCTACCCACTGGAATATATATATATATAAAGTAAGGATTTGATCTGTTGTGTTATTGTTGTTCAGTGCTTACCGCAGGGCCTGACATAGTAAGCATTCAAATATTTGTGGAAGGAATACATGCTCATCCATGTAGTATATTGTGTTGTTTTCACCATTTTTTTTAGAGCTGTTTTAGGTACAACAAAATTCAGAGTAAGGTACAGAGATTTTTCATATACCTCTTGCCTGCACACATGCGTGGTCTCCCTCATTGATGTCACTCACCAGATTAGTGTTTTTTTTTTTTTTTTTAAACCACAGATGAATCCACATTGACATGTCATAACCACTCCAAAGTCACAGTTTACCTTAGGATTCACTCTTTTTACTTTTAAAGATTTTATTTATTAAAGAGAGAGAGAAACTATGTGAGCATGGTGGCGGGGAGCCTGACACGAGGCTGGATCCAGGACCTGGGGACCATGACCTGGCTGAAGACAGATGCTTAACGGACTGAGCCACCCAGGCGCCCCTAGGGCTCACTCTTGATGTGCATTCTATGGACTTGGACAAAATTATAATGACTTGTATCTGTCATTATAAATATCACACAGTATTTTCAGTGCCCTAAAAATTGTCTGTGCTCTGTCCATTCATCTCCCCCTCCCACTCCCGACACCACCCCTTTTTACTGCTGCCATAGTTTTGCTTTTTCCAGAACGTCAGACATTAGATTCGTATGTTATGTAGCCTCTTCAGATTGGCTTCTCATTTAGTAATATGCACTTCAGTTTCCTCTGTGGCTTGATTGCTTTTTTTTTTTTTTTAAGATTTATTTGAGAGAGAGAGAGAGAGAGAGAGAGAACTAGCACAAGCGGGAGAGGGGCAGAGGGAGAGAGAGAAGCAGATTCCCTGCTGAGCAGAGAGCCCAACATGGGACTCGATCCCAGGACCCGGAGATCATGACCTAGTTGGGAAGAACTGATCATGACCTGAGCTGAAAGCAGACGCTTAACCGACTGAGCCACCCAGGTGCTCTAAAACTTTATTAGGTTTTTAATTTTAATTCCAGTGTAGTTAACATATGTGTAATATTAGTTTTAGACACACAATATAGTAATTCAAAAAAATATGGAACACTTCACAAATTTGCATGTCATGCTTGTGCAGAAGCCTTGCTAATCTATATCATTCTAATTTTAGTACTTGTGCTATACAGTCTTACATTTTTCAGGAAGTAGAGACAGATATATAGTCTTATATTTAATTACATATTTACCATTTCTTGGGTTCTTCATTCCTTCCTGTGCATTTGAATAACCCTCTGATCTCATTTACTTCCAACATGAAGGATATTCTTTAATATTTCTTATAAAGCAGTTCCGTTACCATGAATTTGTTTATTTGGAAATATCTTATTTCACCTTCATTTTTGAAGAATAGTTAGGCTGGATATAGAATTCTTAGTTGGCAGTTTTTCCTTTCAACACTTTGATCATGTCATTCCACTGGCTTCTGGCTGATGAGAAGTCAGCTATTAATGATCTTGTTATTCCCCAGTGAGTTACGGTCACTTCTTTCCCTGCTTTCAAGATTTTCCTGTTATCTTTGGCTTTCAGCAGTTTGACTATGATACATCTTTGTGTGATTCTTTTTGTGTTTCGTTGGTGTTTTTTATCTTGGCTGAGCTTCTTGAGTCCATAGTTTAATATCTTTCATCAGACTTGGGAAGTGTCCAGCCATTATTTCTTCAATTATGTTTTCTGACTCCCCTTCTCTCTATATATACCCCTTCTTCCCTGCTCATTTCCTTGTTGAACCCATAGAGCCAAGGATTTTCAGCCACTCAGTTACCACCCTGAATTGCATGTTTCCCCTGGCAGCAAAACGCCTTGTTTTCAGAGCTAGCAGCACATTACTTAAAAGTCATTGAGTGAGTAAAGGCAGCAGTCCCAGGGAAAAGGCCATGGCCTCCAGCTGCTTCTACCTGAAGATCTAGGAGCTTTTCAGAAATAAAAGCTTCTTTTGAGAGTTGAGCTGAACTACTCCATAGTATTGTGTGGCCAGGTGGCCTGTGGGGGCCTTGAACTGCTGTGAGCTCTCTTGCAATCATTGCCCAGAGAATACAGCAGACTCCTGAGTAAACCTAAGTTCCTGATATGGCCCCCAGTGGCCCTTGAGGTGAGCAGTCTCCCCCCACCTCCTAGGGCCTTCCCCTTGTGCATCCTTACATAAGACCCCTGGGAAGCTTATCAAACTCCTGTTCTCTCTGGTTTGAACTAACCAATCCAGGCTCAGCCTGGGAATCCCAAAGGTTCCACTTGACCCTATAAAGGTATGTGCCCCAGGTCCTGTCACACTCTCCACCAAGGCGCCCTGCTTTGACCTCCCCAGATGGCCCCTTGCAGCGTGCCTTGAATCTTCTCCAGAACCTGTAAGAAATAAAATTCTCTATTTTGATAGTAATCCTTTTTTGCACAGAGACTTACCAACAGACACCCCGTGACTCTACTTAACAAATATTCCTGTTTTTTTTTCTTTTTAAGATTTTATTTATTCATGACAGACACACAGAAAGAGAGGCAGAGAGAGGCAGAGACACAGGCAGAGGGAGAAGCAGGCTCCATGCAGGGAGCCCAACGTGGGACTCGATCCCGGGTCTCCAGAATCAGGCCCTAGGCTGAAGGTGGCGCTAAACCACCGAGCCATCCGGGCTGCCCCAACAAATATTCGTTTAACTGAGTCACAACAGCTTCTTAATTTGTTGTTTGACTTTGGTTAAATTCCAGTTCCTGGAAATGGCTGGTTTTAACAATTTCGCCTAGTTTTATACATTTTTTTTTGTTTTGTTTTTGCAGAAAGAAATTGCCTATCTATTCATGCTGCCATAACTGGAAGGCCCTCTTCTCATTCCTTTAAAACCCTATATTGATCAACATTTAAAAAAAAAAATGGTCTCCATTTTTGTTTAATGTTTAACACAGGTCCCTTTTATGATCAAGCCTGTTACAGCCAGAAGTGCAGAAAAACCAGCTTTGCAAATCCTTCCTGTCCTTCCCCATTTTTCTGAGGAGCAATACTCTGAATAAAAGCAGAGTCCTTGTCTGTTCATACCAAGTTGCCAAGCCCCACCCTTCCCTTTTGCCTGGTTTCAGATTCATGTTAGTGGATGGCAGTATATCGTAGAAACTCTTTCTAAACTTATGCTACTTGGAAGGCTGAGGACCTTGATTTGGTGAAGGAGAGGAGCAGGGAGAGAGATTCCTTGCAATAACCAATTATTAGATTAGTTTATTTGATTAGGACATGTGGTAGAGATAAAGGACGGGTCAGTTCCAACAAGGAGGAACAAGGCAGTAACTCACTTTGAAAAGAAAAATAAAGACTTCTAATAATTTGGATAACACCATTCAAATAGGCTAAGTCCCTGAGAGTCTAGTTTTTAAAAATTATTTATTTATTAAAGATTTTATTTATTTATTTATTTATTTATTAAAAGATTTTATTTATTTATTCATGAGAGACACAGACAGAGGCAGAGAGAGAAGCAGCCTCCCAGGATCACACCCTATGCCAAAGGGAGATGCTCAACCATTGAGCCACCCAGGTGTCCCTTTATAAGACAATTTAAAAATAAACATTAAAAAAGCAAATGTTTAAGGGATAAACTCTTTAGAATTACACTATAAAATACTTCAGAGGTGCCTGGGAGGCTCAGTCCGATAAGCATCCAACTCTTGATTTGAGGTCAGCTTTTTTTTTTTTTTTTTTGGAAGACTCCATAGGGCTTGAACTCACAACTCTGAGATTTATATATTTACTTTAAAAAAGATTTTATTTATTCATGAGACAGAGAGAGAGGCAGAGACACAGGCAGAAGGAGAAGCAGGCTCCCTGCCGGGGAGCCCGATGCGGGACTCATCACGCCCTGAGCTGAAGGTAGATGCTTAACTGCCTAGCCACCCATGCATCCCACAACCCTGGGATTTAAAAAAATCTAAGGAAGACCACAGAGTGGAAAACATCAGAAAGTGCTTCTGCAAAGACAAGCTTCCTAACTTTCTTATTTTAATATATTTGCTCTTTTTTTTGATATTGCATGAGATAGAATGGGAATGTAAAGGGAGGACTGAGTGTTCTGGAGAGGTAGTAGCTTTAAGTGAAAGCTGGCAACTGAGAAGTTTGGGCAATTTTTCTGGTCCTAAGATCACTGGAAAAGGAACATAATTTGCATAAGAGTTTGACATGCTTTTTCTTGTCCTCCTTATCTTTAACCATTTCCCCTTCTACATTCTCTGTTTTTAATTTGAGATAAGTGAAATGGAAGACCAGTTGAAGGTGTCCAGAAGAGAAAAAGGAAGGGAAGAGTAAGGAAGAGTGGAGGACAGGGAATAAAGGACAGAAGAGTCACAGAAGTAGAGAGAGGCAGTGAGTGGAGGTGAGGAGAAATTATGGTTGGTGCCATTTGCCTGTACTTAAAAATAAAACTTGATACGGTGCCCTTTGTTCTTAAACGTAGTCCACATTTTCCCTTATTTTAGACAAAAAAAGTAGTGAAAGGATGTATGTAAATAAGCGAGATAATTAGAAAAATAAGAAAATAGAATTTTATTTTCTTCCTTGAGTGCCTGGGCTTAGCACCCAGCACTCTCTAACATCAGAACAAAGGACTTGGCAGTCACGAGGGGGGCAGGAATTAAAGCCAATTTCTAAAAAAAAAAATTAAAAAAAAAAATAAAGCCAATTTCTTCCAGTCTGAGATGACAGGATACAAAATTTATAGATTACCAAATATCCCAGAGAACCTGGACCTCTTCTTAGTTCTAGCCATACATTTGACCTAATTATGGTTTATCTTCACCATGAGATATTATGTAATCATTAAAAAGAATGACTTAGAGCTATACCAGCTGCCCTGGAAGGTTTCCCATGAGATAGTCGGCCTAGACAAGCAAGATGGAAAAGACTACTTATAAGAGGGCCCTATTTTGAGCACCAATGGTAATGTCCTGCATATACGTATTCCAGATGTATTCAGCTAGATGATGATATGAAGTGGGAAGGCAATACGGACAAGTGCTTTAAGGGTATTTAACACTATTCATTAAGTATTTCTGGCTCTCTGTCTTCTAATCACATGGTATGACTGCACTTTCGGGCCTTCCTGTGCTTGGGTGGGGTCTTCTGAATTCTGGGCAGAAGTGACACGTGTTAGGGATGGGCAGAAACACATAATTGGCAGCTCAAGACCCCAGAACACACTTCCCTTTACCACATTCTGTCAATGTTCATGACAGTAGCTCTTCCATCAGCCTAGATCCCAGAGTGAGGAGACAGGGAGCAGAGCCCCACACAAGCCATGATGAGCACGTGGCCTGCGAAAAATGAACAGGTGTAATGAGCCACTAAACTTTGCAGTTCGTTCTTATCCAGCATAACCTAAGTTGTTATGAGTCCTACAGATATATCCCGGGTCAACAATTATGGGTGGGTAGGGCACTCGGGCTTTGTAGTTGTGTTTCTTTTTTCTCTTCTTTCTCTCTTCTCTTCTCTTCTCTTCTCTTCTCTTCTCTTCTCTTCTCTTCTCTTCTCTTCTCTCTCTTCTTCTCTCTTCTCTTCCTTCTCTTTTCCTTTTCTTTCTTTCTTTCTTTCTTTCTTTCTTTCTTTCTTTCTTTCTTTCTTCTTTTTCTTTCTTTTCTTTCTTTCTTTCTTTCTTTCTTTCTTTCTTTCTTTCTTTCTCTTTCTTTCCTTCTTTCTTTCTTTCTTTCTTTCTTTCTTTCTTTCTTTCTTTCTTTCTTTCTTTCTTTCTTTCTTTCTTTCTTTCATTCATTTTATTTGAGAGAGAGAGAGCACAGCAGGAGGAGCAATAGACAGGGGAGAAGCAGGCTCCCAGCTGAGCAGGGAGCCTGACAAGGGAGCCTCGGATCATGACCTGAGCCAAAGGCAGATGCTTAACCAACTGAGCTGCCCAGGTGCTCACTTTTATAGCTTCTATAAAAAAATATTGGAAACCTTTTCTATATCCAGGGAGGAAGTTATGGGGCCATAAAGAATGGCAGAATTTGTACCAAAAAGGTGCCAAACACTATTTTGGCAACTTTTATCTAAAACTGTCCAGACTCCCCCCTTTTCTTTCTGGTATCAGACACATATTCTCTTTCAAAATGGTGCCTATGTTCTTCTACTCACATTCTACTGCCCTGCCTTAAGAGACCCCAAAATTAAAATTCAGGCAAGCAGGGGTCTGTTTGTTACATTGTAAGGTTAACCTTTATTTCCATTTCTCCAGGTACCCCCCCCCCCATTCTCAATAGGGGGCAACTGACACTTTGGGTTGTTGTCACGACTGGGGATGACGGTGGCATTGTGCACATCTAGTGGGTAAAGACTGGAAGTGCTGCTGAGCATCTTGTAATGTGCAGGACACCCCCCACAACAATTACGCAGCTCAACTCTCAATAATGCTGGGGCCATGAAACCCTGCTCTCTTCGAGGCCAGCTTCCTATCCTGCTTTTTTTCTGAAGGAAGCAGAGGTCAGGTTGCCTTTATTTCTTTGTTTCTTATGTTACCACTTACTAGAATGTTCTACACTCAGAACTGTTAATGGAGCATGAGCGTACTTCCCTAGCAATTTTCTCCCTTGCTTTCCATATGCTCTTTTTTTTTAAATGGATTTTTATTTATTTATTTTTAAAGATTTTATTTATTCATGAGAGACTCACAGAGAGAGGCAGAGACACAGGCAGAGGGAGAAGCAGGCTCCATGCAGGGAACCCAATGTGGGACTCGATCCCCAGACCCCAGGATCACGCCCTGGGTTGAAGGCAGACCCTCAACCACTTGAGCCACCCAGGTGCCCCTGCTCTTTTTTTTTTCTAAGTAACAGCTTTATTGAGATCTATAATTCACATACCATTTTCACTGACAGTGTAAACTTCAATGGTTTTGAGTATATTCATGGAGTTGTACAACCAATCACCAGTCAGTTTTAGAACATTTTCATTACCCACAGAAAGATTCTCCTAACCCATGAGTGACTTTCCCAAGTCTCCCTACCTCCAAAGCCCTAGAGAACCACTAATCTATTTTATATCTCTCTTGATTTACCTATTCTGGACATTTTATATAAATTGAATCATACAACATGTAGTCATTTGAGACTGGCTTTTTTTTTTTTTTAATGTAGTTTAGTCATTCATTTACTTCTTTAAATAATCACTACACCCAGCGTGGGGCTCGAACTTACAACCCCAAAGATCAAGAGCCATGTGTTCCCCTGACTGAGCTAGCGAGGTGCCCCGAGACTGGCTTCTGTCTTTTTTTTTTTTTTAAGTTACTTTTTTTTTTTTAAGATTTTATTCATTTATTCATTAGAGACACACACAGAGAGAGAGAGAGAGAGAGAGAGAGAGAGAGGCAGAGACACAGACAGAGGGAGAAGCAGGCTCCATGCGGGGAGCCTGACATGGGGCTTGATTCCGGGTCTCCAGGATCACACCCTGGGCCGAAGGCAGCACTAAACCACCCGGGCTGCCCTGGCTTCTGTCTTTTAGCCTAAGTTTCCAAGGCTCATCCATGTTGCAGCGTGCATCACTACTTACTCCTTTCCATGGCTAACTCTCTCATTGCAGGCATATACTGCAGTTATTGGTTTGCTAGGGTTGTTGTAACAAAGCTGCCCACACTGGGTGGTTTAAAAAACAGAATTTATTTTCTCATGGTCCCGGATGTTAGAAGGTCAAGCTGTCTGCAGGTTTGGCTTCTTCTGAGGCCTCTGTCCTGGCCTTGGAGATGGCTGTCTCCTCTCAGTGTCTTCATACACATCTTCCCTTGGTGTGTCCCTGTGGCATCTTCTTATAAGGGTAACAGATTAGATCAGAGCCCTCCCTGATGACCTCATTTTAACTTAATTACTTCTTTAAAAACCATATCTTCAAATAGTCACCTTCTGAAGTACTGGAGTTAGGACTTCAACAACATATGAATTGGGGGGCAGGGAGCATAATCTAGCCCATAACACCACATTTTATTTATTGTTCATCACTTAATTGACAGTTCCATATAGTTTTATAGATTTAATTACTAAATCATTATAGGGGCACTTGGGTGGCTCAGTCGGTTAAGCATCTGCCTTTGCCTCAGGTCATGATCCTGAGGTCCTGGGATCAAGCACTGTGTTGGGCTCCCTGCTCCATGGGGAGCCTGCTTTCTCTCTCTCTCTCTCTCTCTCTCTTTCTCATGAATAAATAAATCACTATAAAAGACAACTCATATGTATCAAAGAAGTCACTATGAAGATTTCAGCCACCTTACTAAGTATTCCTGCTTTGTGTTCCTGGGAGTTTTTCCTAATGAATCTGAAAGTCACCCTCCTCTTGTGGTCCTAGAAGTCTCAGTGCTTTCTTGTTAATTCTCGTTTTCTTTTTCAAATAACAGCCTTGTTGACATATAATTCCTATATCATAAAATTCACTCCTTTAAAGTGTATAATTTAGTGATTGCTGGTATAGTCACAGTAGTGCAACCATTACCACTTTCTGATTTTAGAACATTTTCATCAACCCCAAAAGAAATCCCATACCCCTAGCAGTCATTCCCCATTTCCTCCCAACCCCACTGATCCTTGCAGTCACTAGTCTACTTTCTGTCTCCATGGGGTTGCCTATTCTAGATATTTTGTATAAGTGGAATCATATATCTCTGCTTCTTTCACTTAGCATGGTTTCCAGGTGCATCCATCTTGCAGCATGCATCAGTGCTTCATTCCTTTTTATTGTTGTTGCTTTTAGAGGGAGAGAGAGAGAGTGCAAGCAGGAGGAGGAGCAAAGGCAGAGGGAGAGAGAGAATCCTCGAGCAGACTCCCCACTGAGCATGGAGCCCAGCTTGGAGGGCTCCATGTCATAACACAGGGATCATCACCTGAACCGAAACTAAGAGTTCAATGCTTACCACCCGAGCCACCCAGATGAGCCCATTCCTTTTTATTATTGAATAATACTTCATTGTACAGATCTGTCACATTTTGTTTGTCCATTCATCTAGTTTTTAAATTTTTTTTTTTAGCTTTTTAAGATTCTATTCATTTATTCACGAGAGTCATGCACACAGAGAGAAGCAGAGGGAGAAGCAGGGCTCTATGCAGGGAACCCAATGAGGGACTCGATCCCAGGACTCGAGGACCGCACCCCAGGCGGAAGGCAGGTGCTAAACTGCTGAGCCACCCAGGGATCTCTCATCTAGTTTTTAAATTTTAATCTTTAAAATTTTTAATTGACGTATAGTTGACATAATATCCATTCATTTGTGGATGGATATTTGGGTTGTTATGCATAATGATGCTATGAATATTGGTGTACATATTTTTGTGTACCTATGTTTTCATTTCTCTTGGGCATATACCTATGAGTGGAATTGCTTGGTCATATGATAACTTTATGTTCAACATTTTGAGGAATGACCAGATTCTTTTCCAAAGTGGCTGCACCACTTTCCAATCTCACCAGCAGTGTATGAGGTTACCAATTTCTCCACATCCTTGTTAACACTTACTATGTTCATCTTTTTTGTTTTAGCCATTCTCATAAAGTATATCTCATCATTTTGTTTTGTTTTGCTTCCCTAATGATTAGTGATGTGAAGCATCTTTTTGTGAACTTATTGGGCATTTGTATATGTTCTTTGGAGAAATGCCTATTCAAATTCATTGCCCATTTAAATTTTTTTAAATTGAGTTGTAATAGTTCTTTATATTATTGTAGATACGAGTCCCATATCAGATATATGATTTGAAAATACTTCCTCTGTTTTTGTGGGTTGTCTTTTTACTTTATTGTGTCCTTTGCAGCACAGAAGCTTCTGATTTTGATGAAGTCCAGTTTATCTGTTTTTTTCTTTTGTTATTTATGCTTTTGGTGTCATACCTAAGAAATCATTGCTTAACTCAAGGGCATGAAGATTCACTCCTCTGTTTTCTTGTAAGATTTTTACAGTTTTAGCTTTTACATTTATGTCTATGATCCATTTTAAGTAACTTTTGTATATGGTGTGAGGTAGTGATCCAACTTCATTTTTTGCATATCCAACTGTCCCAGCCATCTGTTGAAAAGATTCTTCTTTCCCCCACTGAATTCTGTTGGTGCCTTTGTCTGTCTACCCTTCTACTCTTGAAAATTGATTTCAGGGCAGCCCAGGTGGCTCAGTCGCCACAGCCCAGGGTATGATCCTGGAGTCCTGGGATCAAGTCCCACGTCAGGCTCCCTGGATGGAGCCTGCTTCTCCCTCTGCCTGTGTCTCTGCCTCTCTCTCTCTCTCTCTCTCTCTGTCTCTCATGAATAAATAAATAAAATCTTAAAAAAAAGAAAATGGATTTCATCAATCTTCAGAGAAGGGCCTTGCCTAAATAAGGTGAAACTCTGGTGAAGAAAGAATAATTCAACTATTATGACACATACATTAAATATTTTAATAGCGTATGCAGAGTAATGACAATGAAAGGAGGATTCTGACTCACCTTGGAATCAGAAATAGAACGATTATAGAGGGAAGTGTCCCTAAAACTTCCTTGAAAAACAGGTAAGTGTAAGTAGTGTGGGTACAGTGCCAGGTAGAGCAAATAGTACGTGCAACTAAGAAGCAGGTGCAGCCAATCATCCATATAGTTAGAATGGAGCTAGGTCACATTGCTTACTCTCTTTACCCTATCATTCCCACCTTCTTTACCAAGAAGGACCAAATGTCAGCGTCTTCCATGGGTGGAATTCATTAAACCTTGAAATAATCTCAGATTGAGAATGAACAAAACAGTATACTTAAAAGTCAAATCAACCAAACATTGTGGTCCTGTGTGCCCAAGAGTCTCTGGAAAGCATATGAACTCACAAATGGGCCTGAGGAAAGTCAAGTTAGAGAAGACACAAGTCAAGTTTTATATTGGTTCAGATGCATTCTATGTCCTAGATTTGCCTAAAGGAAACTGAGTTCCTACATGTTCCTTTATGGGGAAATATAGTCGCATAAGAGAAAGAACATGAACTATGGAGTGTCAGTCCTTGCTTTGCTACTTCTACTGGTAGGACCTTCCACAAGTTCCCCAACATCTCTGAATTTCAGTACCCCACTTCTTCCAAAACAGGTTCCTTAACAGAAGCATCTTATGAGGGTTAATGGAGAGCATCTAGCAACTACCTAGAGTAAGTATTTAACAAATGTTAGTTTCTTCTCTTCTCTAGAGTTCTTACACTTATTCTCCACAATTAATGGGGGGAGAAACCTGGGTTTCTCTCTTGGGGGAAGTATAATTATTGAACTAAGACTGCTGTCCTTTGCTTTTAGTACCTAATTCCAAGTAGGGAGAGGGGAATCATGTTGAACCTTTATCTGACTCTGGAGAGGGTAGTTGTTGAATATCTTTTTAATAGGAATGGGATATGTTTTTAGTCAGTAGGCAAGTAGTTATGGGGAGAATATAGTGTATTATTTTACTCCATGACATGGTTTTTATACTTTTTGAATCTGTCCTTGCCAACAGAAACACTCAGGTGGCTTCTGGTCTGAGTTTACTTTGGCATACAACCAGTCCTACCTGACTCAGCTTTCTGTTACTCTGCAAATAACAAGCTTAAAACCCCTCCTTCTATGAGCTGCTTAGTCGTAAAATGCAGAGGAAGTACAAGGTACAGAGTTGAAAGTTCTTTGTTGCCTACAGCTGATGTGGATGGTGCTTTAGTCCTGAACTTCAGCCAGAGCGTATCCCTGCTCTATAGTAGTCTGAGAGCCTTTAAGACACTTCGGAGCCCATCATTCTTTTTAAAATTTTATACCTACTACTGTCATTTTTACTTTCTCTGTCGATGGGTAGGTGGGTCCTTGGAACAACTGGTCAGAAGGCATAAGACCAAACTAAGAATCTTAACCTCATTCTGGCATGAGTTCATGAGCTATGGAACAAAATTCTATGAACAAGAGCTCAGTTACTGCCCAGCAGTATTTCATTTCTAAGCAAAATATGGTCCTTATTCCTGCTTTCTTTTTTTAAAAATTTTTTCCCTATGATCCTATTAAATACAATAGTATTTAATACTGAGTGCTGAGGAAATAATAAAATAAGTAAGAAATGACCCCTCCTAAAATTGTGTGGAACCAGCAAAGACCCCGAATAACTGAAGCAATCTTAAAAAAGAAGAACAAAGCTGGAAGCATCACAATTCTGGACTTCAAGGTACATTACAAAGTTGTATTCATCAAAACAGTATGGTATAGCCATAAAAATAGACACACAGATCAATGGAACAGAATAGAAAATCCAGAAATAAGCCCACAGTTATATGGTCAATTAATCTCTGACAAAGCAGAAAAGAATATCTACTGGGAGAAATACAATCTCTTCAACAAATGGCATTGCGAAAGCTAGACAGCAACATGCAAAAGAATGGAACTGGACCACTTTCTTATATTACATAAAAATAAATTCAAAATGGATTAAACACTTAAATGTCAGAACTGAAGCCATAAAAATCCTAGAAGAGAGGACAGGCAGTAATTTTGCTGACATTAGCCATAGCAACTTTTTTTCTAGATAGGTCCCCTGAGGCAAGGGAAATGAAAGCAAAAATAAACTATTGGGACTACCTCAAAATAAAGTTTCTGCACAGTGAAGGAAATAATCAGAAAAACGAAACAGCAACCTATGGAATGGGAGAAGATATTTGCAAATGACATATTCAATATACTGAATAACTTACAAAACTCAACACTCAAAGACCAAATAATCCAATTAAAAATGAGCAGAAGATCTGAGCAGACATTTCTTGAAAGAAGACATCCAGATGGCCAACAGACACATGGAAAGATGCTCAACATCACTAATCACCAGGGAAATGAAAATCAAAACTGTAAGATATCACCTCACACCTGTCAGAATGGCTAAAATCAACAACATAAGAAACAACAGTTGTTGGTGAGGATGTGGAAAGAAAGGAACCCTCATGCACTGTTGATGGGAATAGACTGGTGCAGCCACTGTGGAAGACAGTATGGAGGTTCCTCAAAAAGTTAAAAATAGAACTACCATACGATCCAGCAATCACATTACTGAATGTTTACCCAAAGAATACAAAGATGCCAGTTCAAAGGGATTCATGCACCCCTATATTTATAGCAGCATTAAATAAATACAATAGCCAAAATATGGTAGCAACCCAAGTGTCCATTGATCGATGAATGGATAAAGAAGAGTGGTACACACACACACACACACACACACACACACACACACACAGAGACATGCATACATACAATGGAATATTACTCTGCCATTAAAAGAATGAAATCTTGCCATTCTCCATGACATGGGTGGGACTGGAGAGTATTACGCTAAGTGAAATAAGTCAGAAAAAAAGACAAATACTGTATGATATATCATTCATATGTGGAATTTAAGAAACAAAGGGGAAAAATGAAGAGAGACAAATCAAGAAACTATCAAGCCCTTAACTCTAGAGAACAAATTGATGGTTACCAGAAGAGAGGTGGGGGGGAGGGTGAAATAGATGATGGGGATTAAGGAGTACACTTGTCAAGATGAGCGCTGGGTGATTAAAATAAAAACTTAAAAAAGAATTGACTCTTACCCATAAGGAGTTTATAATCTAGTGAGGAGCTTGTGAAAGGTTGAATGTCCAGATTGCGATCCTGTATTCACAGAGGGGCTGGCACTTGACCTGGGTCTTTCTTGATTGCCACTTTCAAACTGTCATGAAAATTAGGCAGTCTTACTGGAATCCTAAATTAAAGACTGAAGAAGAAATCTGGGCTAAGTTCCATGATTTCTCAAGAACTAATAAAGAACACTGACCTCTGAGTCAGCTGACCTGGGTTCTAGCCCACATTTTGCTATGAATTTACTTTGTGATCTTGAGCAAGATATGTGACTTCTCAGGATCATAAGTTCCTTGTTACAGGATAGTTTGGAGGAGGTAATCTCCACGGCTTCTCCTAATTCTAAAATAACTTTTTGTGTTTGCTCCTAACACATCACAAAAATGAAATGAAAAATGAAAAGGACAGAGTAGGTTCAGACATAGGAGAGAAGTTAAATGGAGCTAAAATAGTGGAGTCACCAAGGAGGACCAGCAGTCACTTCAGCATACATTAGAGCAAGAGGAGCATCTCTGGACTTGAAATGTTGGCTTATTTTTTAAGCAAGAAGGAAAAAAATTTTAATATGTTTTTCCTTCCTTCTGTACTATCTATGACCAAGATGGATGCCAGGCCTCCTACTTCACTCAGCAGTGCTTCTTGTCACATGCAAGGTCTTGCTTCCATTTCCTACAGACTGGTTTTGAAAACCCATCACTTCCCTCAAAACTGAGTTCACTCGACTCTGAGCAAACCTTCCTTCTTCCATGAACATAATAGAGACTATAAGGCACCAATCACATCAATTTCCCCTTCTTCACCTCAAATTCCATATACATCCACACCTGTTGTTCTCAAATTCACCCCTCTGATAGGCCAATCTTCCATCTGTGTCCTCTAGGTCTACTCCTATTACTCATGAACTTTTCTCTTTGTTGCCTTCTTCTCTTTGCCTACAACCAGGCCCAAGACTTTTTCCACACAAAATAATAGAAGAAAAAGAAATAAAAATCTGCTCTGACCCTGGATCTCTGAAGAACCACTTTGTATCTTGCTTCCTATTTACTATAGGAATAGGAATAATAAAAATAACATAGCTAATGTATGTAAAAATTATGAAGAATAACTGTGTCCCATGACCCAGCTTAAGAAAGAGAACATTACTAATATCCTTGGAGCTTCCTGTTGACACCTCCTTGATGGCTTCCCCCTTTCTTCCCTCTTGAGTAGTAAGTATCATTTTGAATTCTGTGTTTAGTGTTCACTCACTTTTGTTTTACTATATACTACATACATTTGCTATGTATGTTATCTTCAAATAACATATAGTTTTGCAAACTTTTAAACTATATATATATCTACTAGTGTAGATATAGATATACATCAACTAGATGTAATATATATATATATATATATATATATATATATATATATACACATATATATATATTCTCAGAATATGTGGATCTTTTTCTAACCATCTCCCCTAGTCCAGAGCCCAAATGCCTTTGGTACTAGGTTTATTTATTTTTTTAAAACAGATTTTTTTTTATTTATTTATTCATGAGAGAGGCAGAGACATAGGCAGAGGGAGAAGTAGGCTCCCTGTAGGGAACCCGATGCAGAACTCGGTCCCTGGACCAGGATCATGCCCTGAGCCGAAGACCGATGATCAACCGCGGAGCCACCCAGGCATCCTGATACTATGTTTATTTACAGATAATTAGAAACAATTTCTAATATTAAAATTTTTGGAAAGTCAGTAATTATTGAACTAAATTACCACTTAAATGAAATTTTCTTTGGATAGAAAGGAATTTGATGGTTTTGTGTAATGCAATCAAACATTGTCAAAATCAGTTAAATTTCTTGGAGGAAACCTGGAAAGACAATTGCTTTCTCCCTTTACTTCTCTTCCTTCACCACCACAACACTGAAAGTGTGTTTGTAGGTGTCACCAAATGATCTCCATATTGTTTCACCAATGGAAATCTTTAAAATATTATCTGAATAGATCCTTCTTGTTCTTGTGATACCTTCTTTAGTTGACACTGTCACTTAGTCACTATTTTTGGAATTTATTGTTTTTGGCTTTCATGATACTATTCTGTCCTCATACTCTTCATCTTCTGTAATTTTCCTCTCCTCTGAAGGGTACTTTTCTTTTCCCTATCTCTTAAACACTAGTAGACTTTGGTCCACTCTTCTTCAGTATATCTCCTTCTTGCAAGAACTCATACACACCCATAGTTCAATTACCACTTGCACGCTCATGACTCTTATCTCTAGTCTTGACCTCTTCCCTGAGTTTCAAACTCACGTATCTAACAACCTGCTGAGCTGATAGACACACACATAAACACACAGATTCTTCATAGACACCTCAAAGTTAACATGTTCCAAACAGAATTCATCATTTTCCTTCCACACCGAAATTGGCTTCTCTTCTGTATCTCAGACTCGGGTAATGGCTTAGCACCCAGTCACTCCTAATGTCAGATTCCTACGACTCATCCTAGATATCCCCTTCATCTCTCATTCTGCCCCGCAGTGTCCCAATTTCCCAAGAGACTAAGATATTCTGCTTATTTTGCTTCCCCAATTTTTCTCTGTTTCCTTCCTGTTCCTACAATATGACCTCACTTAGGCTCTCATTGTCTTTTGCCTCAGCTACTGCAAAGCCTATAAGTCTGCCATCTATAAATCTTTCTTCCACTCTGCCAGCAGAGTCATCTACCTAAAATGTAAATCTGATCACACCACTATGAAATTTAAAATATTTCATTGAGTAACCACCACACAGATGTAGTCTGCCCTTTTGCATGGCATATGCCCAGAGCCTGCCTCTTGGCCTGTGTCTCTTGAGCCTCATTTCTCCCCACCACAAACCTTACAGTGTACGTTTTGTTCATCCTATTCCCTCCACTTTCTTTTCATTTTTCTTTGGTTGGCTTAACTTTACTCAGTTTTCAGTAGGTGAGCCTTTTCTCCTCTAGAAAGCCTTCTGTGAACCTCCAGGCTGGGCTACTGCCTCACTCCTGCGCTACCGGTAGTACCTTATACATATGTTGATTTTTTTTTATCACTTAGCCTGTCATATGAAAATTATATATTTACATGTCTTACTCACTAGACCATAGGTTCTTCAAGAGCAGAGATCTTATCTACTTCATCTTAAACTTCCCATGGCTTAGCACTAAGCTTGCCATATAATAATAGTTCTTGATCTAAATTGAACTGATTCAACTTAGCTGTAATTTTGAACCATGAGGAAATCCAGTCATTAGTAAGGTTGCTGCTAACATTACTTTTTCCATATAATTTTAGAGCTAGATGAGTCCTTCACAGATCATCTCATACTGTGCCTCCTAGACTGGTGTATGGGTAAGCTGCAAATATCTGGACTCACATTACCAGCAGAGTAATCATCCTGGAATATCAATTTCGCCTCAAGATTTTGGGGAAAGTGATTTTCATATTAAAACAGAGATGTATTTTGGGGTACCATACTCTTTTTAGCATTAAGAAAGACTGTAGCTTATGCCATGCTGTTTCCAGCCAAGCCTCCATGCTATGAGAATACAAGTTCCATGGTGGGTGGTAGCATTTGAGAAACACTAATCTACAGACTACTGTTTTACGATGATCTTGTAGTTTAGCCCTTTTTCTAGAGCTTTCCATATAAAAATAAATCCCAGTGGGAACAAAGCATAGACACGAACTCAACCACAGCCAGAAGAGAGAGCGATTTTTCATTCTGGGCCTGGATTAGTTTAAAAAGATGTCTACGTGATAGGGTAGATCTTCTGAAATGGGTACATCACTGTGCTGTGTGCAAAATACACCAGATGACAGATGAAGGTGGTGATGGAGGGGGGGGGTGCAAAAAAACATTGTTAGAACAAAGAGAAGATTTGGGTCAAAGTAGGGGCCAGATCAAAGAGAGTGGAAGGAAGCAAAGGACAGGACAAGTGAAGCATGAAACATGGGGGGAAAAAGCATTCAAATAGAACTGTGGGTCAAGGGCAGCCCGGGTGGCTCAGCAGTTTAGTGCCGCCTTTGGCCCCAGGGCGTAATCCTGGAGACCCAGGATTGAGTCCCATGTCGGGCTCCCTGCGTGGAGCCTGCTTCTCCCTCTGTCTGTGTCTCTGCCTCTTTCTCTCTCTCTCTCTCTGTTTCTCATGAACAAATAAATATCTTAAAAAAAAAAAACAACAACAAAAGAACTGTGTGGGTCAAGATAGCACCAGATGTAGGGTATGTGGTGATGACCCAAGAAATCATTACATCTTTGGTAAGATGATACAGGGAGTTTTCACCCCTGGCAATTCTACCTGAAGTCCTGGTGGACTCAGTCCCAGTCTCAGTCCCAGTCTCTTTTCCAACACATCCACATATCAAATTCAATGAAGTATCATCTTCCAGAAAAATGACATAAAAGATGTGAAAGAAGCATAGGAAATAGCAAAGGGACCAGTAGGAAGGGTTAATTTAAAATGGGTAATGGAGCCAATTTGATTCAAGCAACATTTATCCAGGGCCTCTTGTGTATCAGCATGGTTCTAGGTGCTAGAGAAACTGAGATTCCAAGGCTCCCTGTTCAGAGGGGGGTCTGCTTCTCCCTCTCCCTCTGCTGCTCCCCTCTGCTCATTCTCCCCCTCTCAGTATATACTGAGAGAGAGTCAGTATATATTACACCGAGCCACCCAGGTGTCCCTAGAATGTAAAAATTTAATACGAGGGTTGGAGGATTAACCAGAACTAAAAGATGAGAGGTTTTTAAAAAATAGCAAAGATAAAGTAAGAGGGCAGATTCAAGAGCTCCAGCATCTAAGGAATACAGAGGAAACTATGCAACAGAAGAAAACAGAGACCTGAAAAATATGATTTTCAGATTGGAAAGGCCTTTAAAGTATCTAAAACAATGACGGGGGTGGGGGGAGCCAAAGCCAATATCAACTAACAACATCATGAAATAGCAAAACATGAGGAATAAACAAAAGAAAACCCTACAAACTTTCAGAGATTAAACAAACAAAATACAAGGGATCAGAAATCAGGATGGCATCAGCTTCTCAACTGAGCGATCAAGAGGTAGAAGAAAGTGGGGCAAAACTTTCAATATTGTCAGGGGAAGTTAATTCCAATTAATATCCTATAACCAGGCAAACCACTAATCAAAAGTGAAGGATGAAAAATGGCATCTCGAATGTACAAAGTCTGAAAAACCAGCCAGGTCCTATGGGGCCTGCATCTTAGATAATTTGGGGAGCCCTCTTTAAGAAAAAGTCATAAAATTAGGGGGATCCCTGGGTGGTGCAGCGGTTTGGCGCCTGCCTTTGGCCCAGGGCGTGATCCTGGAGACCTGGGATCGAGTCCGACGTCGGGCTCCCGGTGCATGGAGCCTGCTCCTCCCTCTGCCTGTGTCTCTGCCTCTCTCTCTCTCTCTTTCTCTCTGTGTGTGTGACTATCATAAATAAATAAAATAAAATAAATAAATAAATAAAAAGTCATAAAATTACAAACACAAACTTGGGTGTAGACGTGAATATTTATTTAGAATGAGAAAAGAAATCACAACAAATGGGAGCCTTAGAGGTTCGTGGATCTTGCTTCTAAAATCTCTTTAGAGGGACGCCTGAGTTGAGCGTCTGCCTTTGGCTCCGGTCATGATCCCGGGGTCCTGGGATTGAGTCCCACATCAGGCTTCCTGCATGGAACCTGCTTCTCTCTCTGCCTGTGTCTCTGCCTCCCTCTCTGCATCTCTCAGGAATAAATAAATTCTTAAAAAAATAAATAAATATAAAATCTCTTTAGAAAATGTGCCAAAAATGCTTCATGGTGGTGACCTGGCTTTTCTTCCCTCCCAGAGGCCCCGTGGGCTTCAGCAGCTTCAGGATAAATTTACCTCTGCCTCCACATACACTTTCTCAGGAAGCTGTGCTCCAGCAAAACTGAACTGAGTGAGACGGCATGCAATCCAGGAAACAGGAATCCAGTGCAGGTGACAAGGTGGCAGCCAGGGGAGCTCCCAGTGCCACAGGGGCTCAGAAGTACCAGTCCCAGAGAATGGGGGGCTGAGCCAGAGATGCCTCCAAGAAAAGCGAACCAAACTGACTACTTAGTTGAAGCTTTATCGAGAGGAATTTTCCCATCCTGTCAAAACTTGAGGCAGAATTGTAATGAACGCTCAAAAAAACAAAACAAAACAAACAAACAAAAAAAGGAAGCGACTGAAAGAAGAGGTAGCAATGACTGAGTCCAGGGGATAGAAAAAGGCTGTACGAGAAAGGAAGTGTAGAAGTCATGGTTGTCACAAGGCTGGGGTGTGAATGACCTTTACAGGGTCATAATAATGTAAACACAAAACACAGTTATATCAGAAAAAATTAGGATGTAACTATATTGGGACCTTGCAAGAAAGAGAAGCAAATATGGGGCAAGGATAATGAAGGTATGAGAGAACTACATCCTTATCCTCCCAGGCAGGGGAGGATAGATATTATCCAGAACTGGGAAGAGAAAGAGAAATAGCCAGGACTAGCATGTTACTGGGGAATATGGTGGTAAATATGAGAGAAACGAGGCTGAGAGCATTGAAAATAGCCGCCTCTAGGGAGATAGCTCAGTACAGACTTAGTAAAAACCTTGTTGAACTCGTGACTTTTAAGACTATACATTTATTTCTGTTGACCAACATAGAAAATTAAAAAAGAAAGTAAGAGCCTCAAGAGGAATGAGGCAGGAAAGCCTTTGGAAGCACAGTGGAGGTGCCTCTGCTACACCACTCCCCGATTCAACATTTTTCAAATTGTGACCCTGCGACCACCTGCATGCAAATGATCTGGAGTGCTGGTTTGTATAATTCACATTTATAGACTCAGACCTAAACAATCAGCATTTCTTGGGTTGGATTTCAGAATTTATAGTTTAAAACATTTCCTCAAAAAAAAAAAATAAAACATTTCCTCTACACCCACTGCATGATCCATCCCTTCCCCCCCTTTTTTTAGTAAACCAAAGAACAACAATAAAAAGTAAAAATAAAACAGCAGCAACAACCCATGTAGAAAGAAACAAGGAGTCAGGGACTCATGAAACACACTACAGCAGGTACCGCTAGTTGTTTACCCGGTATCCATTCCCTCCTTTTTCCTTAAAAGAATCCCTATTTTGTTAGAGTGGCAACATGGTCACTAAGACACTAGATTTGCTCAGGCTCTCCTACAGTTGGGACCGGCTACGCCACGTAATTCTTATACGAATGAGGTATACGAAGTCTAGTGGGCGGAGCTTTCAAGAATGATATTATTATAAAAACACAGATTCACCTGGCACATGCCTTCTGCCCTTCGTTCCCTCTTCTTCTTCTGCTAAGCCCTCCCTGGGAAGAAGAGGTTCCCGCCCTTCAGGGAGGAGGCAAGCCCCAGCTAAGGATGGTGGTTCCGGAAGACAGAGGCATCTGGCCCAGCCCTGGACCTGCCACCTCTAGACGTCTAGCTATTTGAGAAAAACAAACTCCTCACTTGTTAAGTTACCGTAGTAGGGGTTTCTGTTACTTGCGGCTGAGTGAAGTCCTTAACGACATCTTATACTTGTTCAAATGTTTATTTGATGGGTATCGAACACATTCTATTGAGTGCCTACTACAGGCTCGGTGCTCAGAATAACACAACGCGCCAGACCAAGAGGCTCTTTCCCTCGTAGAAGGTGGAATCCAATCAGAGTCGAAGAATCTACGGTTATTTGGGTCCAGAGGTTCAGGGAGGCTATGGTTTGGGGTCACAGACACCAAAGGAAAAGAGTACATCAAATGGAACCACTTACTTTATATAAGCAGGTCTTATGTAGAGCACCCCCCCCCCCCCCCCCCCCCCCCGTTAGGGACCTCATGCTGGAAGGAGCAGTGGTCTGAACACTGGGAGGCCTGGGTTTGAGCAAAGTAGGTCTGGGTACCTGCTTAGTTTTCCTGTACCTCCCCTTGCTCTTTGGAAAGACAGAAAGATTGGGCTTGACAATATTTCAGGCTATCTTCAGCTCCAAGGTATTCTTGTAGTGACACTGAACAAAGGTGCGCATGACGTCTACCAAACAAGAAGGCTTCTAAATTTAGATTCTAGGAGTTCAACTCAGAGACTATAGTCCATAAACGCTCAGGAGAAACAAATCACAAACACCTCCCATCCCCAGATTAAACGAACAAACAAAAAAAGACACCCTGGGAAGCAGCTTTGGTCTGAGTCCTGCCTCGGCCACTTAACAGCGGGATAACCCCAGCCCAGGTGATACTCAGTGTTTCTAAGTTTCAGTTTCCCCGTTTATGAAATAAGTAATCGCTCTGCTCACAGTGCTGTATGGAAATCGCCTTGTGCTCTCTGTAAGGCCCCCGATGAGCGATACCAGCGAGACATCAATAACGGCTTATGATACCCAAATCCTGCAAGGGACACACGAGTGCGCTTTGGCACCTTCAGCTGAAATTCCTCCTCCCCTAAGGCTGATAGATCTTTTGAGTTTTGTCCTTTCAGGAGTGCAGCCTGTGACCCATTTTCTTTTCACACAGAGAAATCATCTCTGTTTATTCCTAGCCCCCCTCTGCCCCCCAGTAAAGGTTTGGGGGAGAAGACCGGTTAAAAGGGTTAAGGCCAAGTTCAAAGGAAGTGTGGGGATTACAGGATTTACTCGTTGCTTCTAATTGTCCACACTGGATATGGCGAAGTATTGTGCATGATCTAGTTTTTGTCTCGCAGCCCGTCTCTAGAAATAAATACAGATTTGAGCTATGTCTCATAGGCACCTATTAGTCGATGACACAGTGGTGACTTCCATTCTCCTACTTATAATTATAAAAAGTTTTGCAATAACAGGAACTTTGGCTATGGGAGTGGTTCTACAGATGGTAAAACTGCCCTTATCCGTTTCCAACAGGCAAATGCGTTTGAGGAAAAGAGATAGTCCTTGGATCATAATCAACCTAGGTAGTATCTGTACTTTGACCCACGAAGCACGGCAGCCGATGTCACCTTGATGACAAGGTGGGGGGGGGGGTGTAAGAAAGCAGAAGTCTTTCTTTCTCTTCACCCATTTTCTCTCCGTGACTATCTCAAAGTGCCATTTGCTAAGATTAGGCAAGAGACACAAGCAGCGACTGTAGAGAAACACCCCAAATAGAATCACTGGTGTCACCCAGGTGGTCGCAGCCATGGCCCAGCGCAAGGGTGAGGGAGGGACCCGCGGGACATAAGGAAGAGTGCGCGGGCGAGGCAGGTGTGTGGTGCTGTCCGCACCTCCGCACCTCCGGTGGAGGAGGCCTGGGGAAATCCAAGTCCTTTGGCAGGAGGTGGGGGCTCGGCCCTCCCACACCCGGCTCCCGCGCCCCGCCGCGGTGCTTCCCTTCGCTCCGCCCGCGCCCTCCCCAAGGCCTCCACTCCCACCCCGCGCGTCTCCCACGGAGTCGGGGGGGGGGGGCCCGGCGGCCTCGGTCGGGATGGGGGGGCCCATCGCCTGGCAGGAGACGGCGACCACCCGCAAGTTCTTCGGCCACGTTAGGAGCCGGGCGGGGCGGGGGGGCGATGGGGGCGCAGGGCCCGGGGCACAGGCGGGCGGCCAGGGGCGGTGGCTGCTCACGAGTTCCAGGGGCGCATGTCTCGACGGTGCCCCGTGTGGGCGCGCATCCCTCCCCGTCCGGGGGGCCTCCCCAGGGGCTCACCTTCTGGACCCAGGCGGGGTCGCCTCAGACGGCTTTGAGGTCCAGGGGAACCTCCCCCGACCCTACCCCGCTGCTCCCGCCGCGCCCCCCAGGGAGCCGCGGAGGCTCCACCCCGGCGGGGGGCTCCAGCAGCCGCCGCTCCACGGCGTCGCTCGGCCTCCTGCCCCGGACACGGCTGCGGCGTCGGCGTCGGCCCCGGGGCTCGGGCGACCGACGGCGGCGCCTTCTCACCCCGAGGTCCCGACCCGCGGGGCACGGCCGCGGCCGCCGCCTCCCGACCTCCGGCTGCCCCCGGCCCCTCCGCCCGCCGGCCCCCCCCCGCCCTGGCCGAGCCCCCGCCCCACGATCCGGGGCCTCCTACCTTGGCCGGGACCCCCTGCGGGACCCGCCCCGGAGCCCCGAGCCCGCAGCCCGCGGCGGCGTCTCACCTGCGCCCAGCGACGCGCCTTCCGCAGCCGCGCGCCGACTGCTGCGGCCGCCCCGGCAGGTGCGAGCGCCCCGCCCGCCCCGTCCCTCCTGCCCCGCCCCGCCCGCCCCTCCGCGCCCCTCCGCGCCCCTCCGCGCCCCTGCCGGGCCTCCGCGACCCGGCTCCCGCTCCCGGCTCCTGCTCCTGCTCCGTCTCCCAGCTCCCACACCTGGTTCCTGACTCCTGGCTCCCATTCCTGCTCCCAGCTCCTGCCCCCGGCTCTGTTCCCGGCTCCCAGCCTCCTAGCCTCCTGCTCCCGGCCTCCTGCTCCCGGCCTCCACCCCCGGGTCCTGCTCCCGGCTCCCGCTCCTGGCTCCCGCTCCCGGCTCCCAGCCGCCTGGCCTCCCAGCCTCCTGGCCCTCCAGCCTCTTGCTCCCGGCCTCCTGGCTCCCACTCCCAGCTCCCATCCCGTTCCAGCTCCAGCTCCAGCTGCCGCTCCCGCTCCCGGCTCCCAGCATCCCACTCCCGGCTCCGCTCCCGGCTCCGCTCCCGGCTCCTGTCCTCGGCTCCCGCTCCCGGCTCCGGCCTCACACTCCCGGCCTCCCGGCCTCCTGCTCCCAGCCTCTGCTCCCGACTCCTGCTCCCGCTCCCGGCTCCCACTCCGGGCTCCCGGCTCCCGGCTCCCAGCCTCCAGGCCTCCCAGCCTCCCACGCCTGGCTCCCGGCTCCCTCCCGGGGTCCGACCTCCCTCCCCCTCCCGCTCCCGCCCCGCCCGCTCTGCCCTCCCCGCCCCCGCCCCCGCCCCCGCCGCCGAGCCCGGCCCCACACGCGCCCTGAGCCCTGCTCCGCCGGGGGTGGGGTCCCGGCACCCAGGGCGGGCGGCGCCCAGCGTGACCCCCGGGAGGCAAGGCGGGGCCGGAGCCTGGGCGGCTGGAGCCCCGGGGCGCAGGGGCTGTTCGGGGGACGCAGCGGCGGCGGCGGCGAGCGGTCCCGGGGCCGTGGGGCAGAGGCCGGCGGGTGTCCCTGCAGCCCGGGCCTTTCCCGCCGCGGCTGCCGCCTCCGTCCCGCGGTCCCAAGCCCTATGGCCACTGCGGACTCCGGTTGTTTGAAACATTGAGTTCGCGTGTCAATCAATGAAGATAAATAAATACAGGCTTGATTTCGCATCCCTCCCCCCCTCCGCCCCCAAACAAAAACCATACAAAAGCTCAGGGTCACGTAGGTCCTTCCTCCGCGCATCCTCCAGGTGTGGCGCCCGCGGGCCGCAGGCTCTGGGTGCTGGGGACCCAGCGCGAGGAAGTCCCTGCGGGGGGGGGGGGGCTGGCCCCCCCCGAAGACGCCCCAGCTCGGGTTGTAGACCCTGGGCCTCGGCGCCCGCAGCTGCGAGTTACGGGGCTGCCCCGCTCTTAGTCCCCCTGGAAGTTACAGGCCCCCCTTAGCGGGAGCCAGAGCCCCGCTTCGCACCTACTGACCGGAGTCTGGGGAGGACCGAGGGCAGAAGGACCTGCTGCTCAGGGTACTTCGGTGCGCAGAGAAGTCAGGGTCCAGGACCTCCCTTCCAGAGCCCACAGGCCTTCCAGCTTATTCCATCGTGGTCCCTGCTGGAGAACAAGAAAGGCTTCAGGGAAGATGCTCTATGTGGGTCTGAAAGAAAGGCAACAGATATGCAGGATACAGGAGCAGCGGGGCAGGGCCGGGATCCCAAATACAGCTCCTTTTGATCACATAGCTTTTCTTTCCTATAAAGTCGAAGGGAGGCACTTGCGAGAATAAAGCATCTTTCCTCTGTAACAGCAGGGCGAAGGAGGCCTGTGGAAGAGCAGGGCGAGAGCGCCCCGGCAGCCCCAGGGTAAGGGCCCCGCGCCCCTGCCAGAGCACCACTTGGATTTCCTATCAACTTGGGAGTTTATTTAACCACCAGGCCTCATCTTGGCACTTGCTCATGTCCACTGTTTTTGAGAAGGTGGAGTCCCGGATGTCTGTTACCCAGGGAGACTGTCCCCTGTCGCTAGCTCCCTGCAAGGGCCAGGCTCTCTCTTGAGTGACGTTTTCCTCTAAGGCTTTGAGGATGAGACAGGCCTGTGACCTCTCTCAGTTGTAGTTACTGGTGGGTAGAGATGCTGCTTCTTCTTCTCCTTCTTCTTCTTCTTCTTCTTCTTCTTCTTCTTCTTCTTCTTCTTCTTCTTCTTTAAAAACCTTTTATTTATTTATTTGAGAGAAAGAGAGAGTGAGAGAGCGAGCACAAGCGGCGGGGGAGGGAGATGCAGTGGGAGAAGCAGACTCCCCGATGAGCAGAGAGCTGGATGCCAGGCTGATCCCAGGACCCCAGGGTCAGGGCTTGAGCCGAAGGCGGCCACTGAACCCACTGAGCCACCCAGGTGCCTGCCAAGTGCCAGGACAAACTAGTTTTTACAAAGTAAGTTAGGCTGTCTTTAACTTGGTCTGTGAGAATAACACAAATCAAGTAGCTTAAACAGTTAACAAAAGATAAATTACTAATATATCAACAGCCACAAATGAATACCAAACAGCTACCAATTATGAGAAAGCCATTTAATTTAACAATGAAACAGATTAGTGTCTAGAAACAGATCCAAGTGTATGTGGGTCTTGATAAACACAAAGATGGCTTCCTCTTTTTTATTTTATTTTATTTTATTTTATTTTATATTTTATTTGACAGAGAGAGAGACAGAGAGAGACAGAGAGCACAAGCAGGGGGAGCTGCAGGTGAGGGAGAGGGAGAAGCCGGGTCCCCTCGCAGCAGGAAGCCAGATGCAGGCCTCCATCCCAGGACCCTGGGACCATGACCTGAGCTGAAGGCAGATGCCGACCTGACTGAGCCACCCAGGTGCCCCCACAAGGATGGCTTTTAATTCAATGGGAAATTGTTTACTTTATAAATATTGCTGGCATAATGGACTATTCTTTTGGAAGATCTTATAGGCTTGCTCATTATCCAATCTTTTACTCTGTTAGTGTCTATGGATGCAAAAAGTTTTAATTTTGATAAAATTCAATTTTCTAAAAAAAAAATTCAATATTCTATTTTTGCTTTTGTTGCCTATGCTCTTGATGTCATACCGAAGAAATCACTGCCAAATTCAATGTCATGAAGATTTCCCCTTACGTTCTCTTTTAAGAGTTGTATAGTATTAGCTCTTATGTTTGAATCTTTTATTCATGTTGACTTAATTTTTGTATATGGTGTTAGGTAAGGATATAACTTCATTTTTTAAAAAGATTTTATTTATTCATGTGAGACAGAGAGGCAGAGGGAGAAGCAGGCTCCCTGTGTGGAGCCCGATACAGGACTCGATCCTGGGACCCCGGGACCCCTGCCCCGAGCTGAAGGCAGATGCTCAACCGCTGAGCCCCCAGGTGTCCTTAACTTCATTCTTTTACGTGTGGATATCTAGTTTTCCCAGCACCATTTGTTGAAAAGATTGTCCTTTCCCCATTGAATCATCTTGGCAGTCTTGTAAGAAAAAAAAGATCACTTGACCTTATATGCAAGGGTTTATTTCTGGGATCTCTGTTTTTACACTGAATGCTTGTCTTTGTGCCAGTACCACACTGTTTTGATTATTGTCACTTTGTAGTGAATTTCAGGTCAGGAAGTATGAGTCTTCCAAATTTGTCCTTTTCAAGATTGTTTTGGTTATTTGGGATACTTGAGATTCCATATGAGTTGTAGGATGAATTTTTCTATGCCTACAAAAAAAAAAAAGAAAAAATCTTTGGGATTTTGTTAGGGATTGCACTGACTTTGTAGGTTGTTTTGGGTAGTATTAAAATTGTCTTCCAATCCATGAACACAAAGTGTCTTTCCACTTTATGCTTTATTTAATTCCTTTCAGGGATTTTTTGTAGTTTTCAGTGACACGGCTGTCACCTTCTTCTTGTTTTTTGTGAAGGGGTGTTGATGTGGTTTCTTTCTATTCCCAGTTTGTTGAGTGTTTCTTGTGAAGGCATGTTGAATTTTCTGCATTCATTGAGATGATCCTATCACGTTTTTTCACCTTTCCTTCTGTTATTGTGGTGTATTACATCGACTGGTTTTCATATGTTGAACTACCCTTGCATTTCAGGAATAAGTTCCGTTTGGTTACGCCATATAATCCTTTTGATATGCTGTTGAAGTCTATTTGTTAGTATTTTTAAAAATTTTATTTATTCATGACACACACACACACACACACACACACACAGAGGCAGAGACACAGGCAGAGGGAGAAGCAGGCCTCATACAGGAAGCCCGGTGTGGGACTCAATCCCAGGACTCCAGGCTCACACCCTGAGCCGAAAGCAGGCGCTCAACCACTGAGCCACCCAGGTGTTCCCCCGACCTCTTTTTAAAAAAGATTTTATTTATTTGAGAGAGAGAGAGAGAGATAGTGAGAGAGCACAAATCGGGGGTGGGGAGAGAAGGAGCAGACTCTCCGTTGAGCAGGGAGCCCGACGTGGGGCTTGATCCCAGGACCCTGAGATCATGACCTGAGCTGAAGGCAGACACTTAACCCACTGAACCACTTAACCCCACTGCAATTGTTCTCTTATAATCCTTTTTTATTTCTGTAGACTGGGTAGTAATGCCCCCACTTGCATTTCAGATTTTAGTGATTTGAGGCTTCTCTTTTTTCTCTTAATCTAGCTAAAGATTTGTCAATTTTGTTAATCTTTTTGAAAAACTAACTTTCGATCTCCTTAATTTCCTGGTCTCTATTTTACTTATCTCTGCTGTGATTTTTATTACTTTCTTCCTCCTGCTACCACCGGGCTTATTTTCTTGTCTTTCTAGTTCCTTGAGTGGTTATGCTAGATTGTTTTTTTTTTTATTTATTTTTATTTTTTTTAAGCTAGATTGTTAATTTGAGATCTTGATTTTAGTGTAAGCATTCCCAGCTGTAAATTTCCCACTTAGGACCATTTTTGTTGCATCCCCTAAGTTTTAGTGTGTTGTTTTCATTCTCATTTATCTCTAAGTATTTCCTAACTTCCCTTGTGATTTCTTCTTCGACCCATGGAGAGTTTAAGGCTGTGTTGCTCATTTTCCCACAAATTGGTGAATTTTCGAGTTTTCTCCCATTACTGGAATTCCAACTTCACAGGGGACAGTCTCCCTGGGTAACAGACATCCGGGACTCCACCTTCTCAAAAACAGTGGACATGAGCAAGTGCCAAGATGAGGCCTGGTGGTTAAATAAACTCCCAAGTTGATAGGAAATCCAAGTGGTGCTCTGGCAGGGGCGCGGGGCCCTTACCCTGGGGCTGCCGGGGCGCTCTCGCCCTGCTCTTCCACGTTCGCCCTGCTGTTACAGAGGAAAGATGCTTTATTCTCGCAAGTGCCTCCCTTCGACTTTATAGGAAAGAAAAGCTATGTGATCAAAAGGAGCTGTATTTGGGATCCCGGCCCTGCCCCGCTGCTCCTGTATCCTGCATATCTGTTGCCTTTCTTTCAGACCCACATAGAGCATCTTCCCTGAAGCCTTTCTTGTTCTCCAGCAGGGACCACGATGGAATAAGCTGGAAGGCCTGTGGGCTCTGGAAGGGAGGTCCTGGACCCTGACTTCTCTGCGCACCGAAGTACCCTGAGCAGCAGGTCCTTCTGCCCTCGGTCCTCCCCAGACTCCGGTCAGTAGGTGCGAAGCGGGGCTCTGGCTCCCGCTAAGGGGGGCCTGTAACTTCCAGGGGGACTAAGAGCGGGGCAGCCCCGTAACTCGCAGCTGGGGGCGCCGAGGCCCTTGCAACTTCACCCTGTTGCATTCAGAGAAGCTACTTTTTACGTGCGGATATCTAGTTTTCCCAGCACCATTTGTTGAAAGACTCCTAACTCTGGGAAACGAACTAGGGGTGGTGGAAGGGGAGGAGGGTGGGGAGTGGGGGTGAGTGGGTGACGGGCACTGAGGGGGACACTTGACGGGATGAGCACTGGGTGTTATTCTGTATGTTGGTAAATTAAGCACCAATAAAAAATTAATTTATTAAAAAAAAAGATTGTCCTTTCCCCATTGAATCATCTTGGCAGTCTTGTAAGAAAAAAAACCACTTGACCTTATATGCAACATCCTGCCCACTGTGTCTTGGTCTCAGAGTCAGCCAGGACCCCCCAGCACAGCACTGGGTGGAATGAGGCTTTACTTGTGCAGAGAAGAGCAGAGCGAGCTCAGGTCTAACAGTCCTGGGTCCCCTCCAGCCCCGGCGGCCCATGTAGGGCAGCTGGTCGATCCGCACCCCTCTCACGCCAGCGCAGAAGGACCCCAGCTCCTCTGCCAGAGAAGGGGGAATGGAAGGCTGGGGGTGCCTGGGGGGCACCGATGCACAGTCTTAAGCAGAACAAAGGGGCACAGGCTGCGTTTGGAGCAGGGAAACATTTCCGCACAAGGCTGTAAGCCCAACACGTTTGTGTGGGCCCTCTGTCTCTTGTTCCATCTTTATGGGGCCTTGTGGGGTTGGAAGGCTGCACGTGAGACTGCCTTTCCTTAGCCTCCACCCCTCGGTCCTCACCTGGCCACTGAAACAGCAGATGAAACCTATCAAATCCAGCAGGACCATTGCCCATCTTGAATTTGGAGGTGAAGTCGGGTCCCCTGAGGCCCCTAAATCGCCTATTATGTGGCTGTGCTTTGCTGCCTCTCTGTCATTTTGAGACAGCATCTTACTAGGGTCATTAGGAGGACCAGACCCAAGAGGGTGGCCAGGCCTTAACCAGGATGGTCCTCAACTGGGACCTTAGGTACTTGTGTTATTTCAACTAAAGACGTGAAAGAGTTAGTCTGGGGGGACCTGCGAGCTGGTAACCATTCCATCTGCGCCTGGATTTTCTACAGTGTGGTTTCCGCCTTCCCTGAATTAATTGATATTACGCAGCGAGAGGCCTTGGCGATCCCACAGCCGCGCCCTGTTCCATCACCACTGGGGCGAGTGAGCTCGCTGAGCGGAGCGTGGGGAGTAGAGCTGACTGTCTCTGCCGGAGCTAACGGCAGCTGCTGACCATTTTTTTCAGGACATAATTGCCTGTGCCAGGTATGAGGACACAGCAGAATGGCACTAGCTGTCTCATTGATTTCCTTGTAGTGTCTCTGGCAACCCTGCAATGTGTCCCAATCATGGGGCCCTTCCAAGTTAGAGTATCATTTTTTACCAACACCCAAGAACCCTGAAATCCCAACGCCCCATCTGAGGGTGACAAGCACTTCATAGGCCAGTGTAACCCCTCAGAGAACATCTAACTCAGAGGAGCACACGTCAGTCTGGTTGGGGAGCGCTTGTCAGAAGAGTCTCCAGGCTGATTGTATGAAGCTTATGTCTGGTTTAAATACAAGGTCAGGTGGCGAAGTTGCATGACGTCTGACGGTCCCATACCATCGGTGACATTTAAAGTCTGCCTCTCGCTTGATGTCTCTGGTCCAGGAAAGCTTCATGCACGGGGTACTAGGTGCCCTAGGGATCTGAACCTGCACTGAGGGTGTCAGTCTCTGATCAAAACCATTGATGGCTTGGGACTCCTATAAGATTAGCAACAGGCCACATGTGGACTGTTGGAGTCTGGGGGGCGGGGAATGCTCCAAATATGTGGGTGGCAGTTCCAGCAGCACTTCAGACCTTCCTCTTCTTTGGATGATTTGTGCCCATTGACAAGAATCCCAAGATTGTACTACCTCCTTAGTCTTGACATCTTCCAGGATCACTCCTTGGGCCTTGCCATTTTCTTGCATCTGAAGTGGACTTTCATGTCCAGTTTATTGGTGTATCCATTGGGCTACTGCTGTTACCCATTGGGCACAAGCCTGATGGGCATGAGAGTTCATTCATGTTCCCTTTTAAAAAGTCCTTTGCCATGAGCATTAACATGGGCATTAGCATATATTTTTCCTTTCCAGGCAGCAAGCTGCTGGCATAGTTCATGTCCCCACACTTGGTTTCCATTCTTCTCACCAGATGGCTAGGCCACTGGCAATGACCCACAAATTGGTGAAAATGTAGCAAGGTTTGGTGGCCTGAGTGGCCTTTGCAACCATCACCCCTGCATGGAGTTCAGGCCACTGAGCAGAATGCCCATGCCCAGTCCCAGCCAAAAGAGGAAAAAGTGAGTGGGAGGCACATTCTAAGGACAGGGAAGGGGTGAGGCGTCACCCACTGCCAGAGTCCAGCTTGGAAGTCAACCAGCAGTCATGTTGTCTCAGTGAACACCAACAGACCGTTGCAATACCATGGGAGTTGGCTGGTGGTGTGGCAATGCCAGGGTGGCCAAGAGCCAGGGTATAGGTTTTCTTCTTAGGACCCACGTCTTGTATGTCTGCCCTCATCCATTGCACCAGCATATTCCTACTGACACGGAGATTATCTACATCCCTACAAGGCAGAGGAAAGCAGCCCATGATTCTTGGGGGGCTGGCATTACCCTGGGGCGCTGGGGCTGACAAGCCCTTGTGCTTCCACCACGCCAGAGTTGGCGACCCTGCTCACTGTGCTCAACTGCTGAGCAGAACACAGTGACCCAGTTACCAATCCCAGGGGAGGACTTCAACTACTGAGAGGACAGCGAAGCTCATCACAACACAAGCCCACAAGCCACCTGGAGTGGAAGTCCGACCACTCTGCTCACTGCCTCCCGGTATCAGAGTCAGCAAGGAAGACACAGTGCAGTAGAGCGCCGGATGGCACAGGCAGCAGGTCAGCTCCGATAGTGTTCGTCGGTCCCCCATGGCCACCAAGGTCCCCCGCCACTCCTGATAGCCACTGCAGGGCAATGGGTCTGTATGTGCCCTTCTTGTCCAGAGTGGAAAGACCCCAACTCCTCCCCACGGGGTCTGAAATACTGAATGCTTGGGGTGTGCTTGAGGCCGTCGACAGGCATGTTTAAACAGAGGAAGGCTGTGAGCCTGGCACCGGTGCGTGGGCTCTGTGTCTCTTGGTCAGGAAGTGTTCCAGGCCCAAGGCCCATTCTCCGGGTGCTGGCTGGGGACTGAAACACTGCACACGAGATGTCCTTTACCAACAAGGGCAAAACTAGTCAGATAGTTTTGGGGGTCGCTGAGGGCACCAACTTATTAGTAACTAAAGGAAAAGAATGAAGTATTTATCCTGCCCCCCCCCCTCCTCCTCTTTCTTCCTCTTCTTTCTCTCTTCCTCCTCCTCCTCTTCTTTCTCCTTCTTCAAAACATCTTATTTATTTTAGAGAGAGAGCATGAACAGGAGGGGCAAAGGGAGAGAGAGAGAGAGAGAGAGAATTCCAGGCAGACTCCGTGCTGGTCTTCCCATGTGGAGCTGGATCTCATGACCCTGAGATCAGGCCTGAGCAGGAGTCAGATGCCCGACTAGCTGTGCCATCCAGGTGCCCTTATCTTGGTTTTCTTCAATGAACTATATAGCAGAGAAATTAGATAGTTTCAGAGAATATTTGTAGAAAAATTCTAGCTAATAAGTTCAGAATGAATGATAGAATTAGAAAATCACCATTTGGCATTTTTTTTTTTTTTTTGAGAGAGAGAGAGCAAGCACAGGAGGGCAGGAGGGGCAGAGAGAGAGAATCTTAAGCAGGCTCCATGCCCAGAACAGGGAGAGTTGGGATGGGGGGGCTCCATCTCACGACCCTGAGATCATGACCTGAGCTGAAATTAAGAGTCAGAGGCTCAACCAACTGAGCCACCCAGGTGCCCCACCATTTGGCAATTTCTAATGAGATAATTGACATTAATAAATCTAACACTGCATGGCCAAGACTTCTACCCCAAAACCTGTAAAACTATATTGAAAGAATTTAAAGACCTATGAAAAAGAGAGATACACCATGTTCATATTTTGAAAGACTCCGTATAATAATGATCTAATCATCTGTAAATTGATCTATAGATTCAATGCCATCTCAGTCAATCACTGGAAGGTGTGTGTGTGTGTGTGTGTGGAAGAGAGAGAGAGTGAAAAACAAACTGATTTTAAAACAAATACAAAATTGAACACCAATAAAAAATAAATTTATTATTAATAAAAATAAAAATAATAAAAAAATAAGACAAATACAGAAATGCAAAAAGGGTAAGAAGAGCTAAGACAAACTTGAAGAACAAAGCTGAAGGATTAACATGATCAGATATCAAGACTTACTATGAAGTTGCAGTAAACACAATAGTATGGAAATAGGCCCAAGAATAGACTAATTATCAAAAAGAGCAGGAAACGGAGTCCAGAAGCTGGCGCATCCACATACAGTCGCTTGCTTTATGCCAGAGTGTGCAGTGCAATACACCGCAGGAAAGGGTCACCTTTCGATAAACAGAGCCGAGTCAATTGTGCCTCGATACAGAAATTCTTATACACTGATCCCTCCCTCTCACAGGTACACACAATCGATTACAGTGGATTGTAGATCTAATTGTGAAAGGCAAAACAAAAAAGGCTTTAGAAGACAATATAGAAAAAATTATCTTTACAACCTGGGGAATAAGAAAATATTCCTATAAAGTGCATTAAAAAGCATCAATCATAAAAGAAAAGATTCATAGATGAGACCTTATTAAGAACTTGTGTTTTGAAAAGGACAGTGTTAAGAGGGATCCCTGGGTGGCGCAGCGGTTTGGCGCCTGCCTTTGGCCCAGGGCGCGATCCTGGAGACCCAGGATCGAATCCCACATCGGGCTCCCTGCATGGAGCCTGCTTCTCCCTCTGCCTGTGTCTCTGCCTCTCTCTCTCTCTGTGTGACTATCATAAATAAATAAATCTTTAAAAAAAAAAAAAAAAAAAAAGGACAGTGTTAAGAAACTGAAAAGGACAGCCACAGTCTGGGAGAAAATATTTGCAACGTGTATCTGATGAGGGATGCATATGCAAAATATACAAATATTGTCTACAAGCCGGTGAGAAGTAAACACACAACACATTTAAACATAAACAAAGGAGTTAAATAGCCACTTTAAAAAAGAGGAACAATAGCCAGTAAAATAAGTAAAAATGCTCAATTTTTTCAGCTTTATTGGGTTATGAATGAGGTGATAGCTCATTGTGATGCTGATTTGCATTTCCTTGATGATGAGTGATGTGGAGCATCTTCAACAGGTACATCTCATGTACCTGTTGGCCATGTGTATGCCTTCTTTGAAAAACAAATGTCTTTTCAAGTCCTTTGCCCACGTAAAAGTCAGATTATTGTCTTGTTTTTTTGTTTTTGTTATTGAGTTGTGTGAGTTTCTCAACTATTTTGGATATTAATCCCTTACCAGATACACAATTTACAAATATTTGCTGATTCTGTAGGTTTTGTTTTCATTTTGTTGATTCTTTCTTTTGCTGTGCAGAACTTTTCAATTTGACACAGTCCCACTTATTAATTTTTGCTTGTGTTGCTTGTACTTTTGGTGTCATATCCAAAAAATCATCACCAAGACCAATGTCAAGGGGCTTTTCCTCTATGCCTTCCTCTAGGAGTTTTATGATTTCAGTTCTTATGTTTAAGTCTCATTTTGAGTTAATTCCTTTTTCTCATTTCCAGTTAATTTTTGTGAGTGGTGTAGGAGGGTGTCCAATTTCATTCTTTTTCATGTGAATATTCAGGTTTCCCCAGCACCATTTCTTGAAGACACTGTCTTTTCTCCATTAAGTGTTCTTGGCTCCTTTGTCAAATATTAGTTGACCATACATGCAATGCTTTATTTCTGGGCTTTTGATTCTGTTCCATTGGTCTGTGTGTCTATTTTTAAGCCAGGGTCATAGTATTTTGATTATTATAGCTTTGCTGTATAGTTTGAGATCAGAAATTGAGATGCATACAAC
Source organism: Canis lupus familiaris (assembly GCF_011100685.1). Taxonomy (NCBI): domain Eukaryota; kingdom Metazoa; phylum Chordata; class Mammalia; order Carnivora; family Canidae; genus Canis; species Canis lupus. The sequence continues at coordinate 5,058,271 of NC_049226.1, forward strand.
TTTGTTCTTCTTTCTCAAGATTTCCTTGGTTACTCATGGTCTTCTTTGATTCCATACATATTTTAAAATTGTTTTTATTCTATTTGTGTGGGAAAACCCATTGGACAGAGATAGAAAGAGATAGACTTGAAGACTTGATCAAATCTATGGATGACTTTAGATAGTATAGGCATTTTAGTAATATTAAATCTTCTAATCCATAAAAATTAGATCTCTTTCTTCTTATTCATGTCTTCAGTTTCTTTAATCAAAGTCCTATAGTTTTACAGACCTTTGAACTCTTTGGTTAAGTTTACTCCTGAGTATTTTTTTTTTTTTTTGGATGCTATTTTGAATGACATTGTTTTCTTGACTATTTTTTTCTTGATATTTTGTTGGTCTTGGCAATGATTTTTTTGTAATAAACTGACTTTTTGTGACTTTCTGCACAGAAAGAAACACAACTGCTATGTATATGTTGACTTGTATCCTGCAATTTAAATGAATTTGTTTATTAGTTTCAACAGTTTCTTGGTAGAGTCTTTAGGGTTTTCCATAAGACCATATTATCTACAAATAAAGCTTGACTTCTTTTCTGGTTTTGATACCTTTTATTTCTTTTACTTGTCTGATTACTGTGGCTATGACTTCTGGTACTTTGCTGAGTGGGAGTGGTGAGAGTAGGCACCCTTGTCTTGTTCCAAGTCTTGGAGGAAAAGTGTCATTTTGCCTGCATTATTCTATCTCCAAACCAGTATTGCTCAGGGCCAAGAAGGAATTCCTCAGCAAATTCTCTCCTCCAAAGTTAATCACAAAACTGGACTAAATTGTCAAAATAATCATTCTAGGGCTCTAGAAATAGACCAAAGGCATATGACTACTTTAGAGGCAGTTATTAATAAAATATTAAACTTTGAATAAAAACAGTTCTGGGGCTCAGTTGGTTAAGCATCTACCTTCAGCTGAGGTCACAGTCCCAGTGTCCTAGCATGGAACCCTGTGTAGAGCTCCCCATTCAATGGGAAGTCTGCTTGTCCCTCACCCTCTGTCCCCCTGACCCCTGCTCATGCTCTCTCTTTCAAATAAATAAAATCTTAAAAAAAAACCAACAAACAACAAACCCAGTAAATTCTGTGACTATCTTACCTGAGACTGCTCCCATTTCTGCTGCCTCAGATTGTGGGATATTGTACCAGGATGTTCAAGCTGTGAAAACCCAGAGCTTCACTGCCAGAGGGATCTCCCTTGGTTCTGAATAAGCATAGAAAAACTTACTCCTAGCAGGACTGGAAGTAATAGTTATGATCTCAGGAACAAACAAGCAGGTAAAACCAGTGGCTCAGCTAGACTGAGGTTGCAGTCCTGCAACAATTAACTGGGGGACTGACCAAAAAAATTAACAGGAATATCAGGAACATGAGACAGCCATAAGGTCTGGATAAGTTCCCACATGTCTGCACAGGATAGACCAGAGAGGACCCGAGATATCCATACCAACAGCATGATCAATGAAAGAAGAATTTGATAAACTGGGCATTGTCAAAATTAAAAACTCAAAAGACACCAGTGTGAAAATGAAGTTAAGCCACAGGCTAGGGGAAACTATTTCCCAGTTGTATATCCTATAAAGGATTTTTATCTAGGATGTACTAAGAAGTCTTACAATTTAATAGTAAGGAGGCCCAATTAAAAAACAGGCAAAGTGCTTAAACAGACATTTCACCGACAAAGATATGTGAATATCTAAAAGCTCATAAAAAGAGGGGCACATGGGTGGTTTAGTTGATTGAGCATCCAATTCTTGGTTTTAGCTCAGGTCACGATCCCTGGGTACTGGGATCGAGCCCTGTGCCAGGCTCTGCACTCAGTGGGAAGCCTGCTTGAGATTCTCTCTCCCTCTCCCTCTGCCCCCTCCACTTGTGTGTGTGCTCTCCGTCTCTCAAATAACTAAATAATCTTTAAAAAAAAAAAAAAAAAAGCCCGGAAAGGAAAATGGAAATTACTAGGAAAATGCAAATTAAACCATAATGAGATATCAATACACTCACTAAGATGATTAGAATAAAAAAATACAGACTCCCCTGCAAAAAACCCAAGATGATATTAATCAGGAACAATTATGGAAATAAAAATGAAAAACCCCAGAAAATAGTAAGAGTTGAGGAGGATGTGGAGAAACTGGAGCCCTCATATATTGCTTATAGCAGTGTAAAATGGTACAGCCACTCTAGATTACAATTTGGCAGTTTCTTATAAAGTTAAACTATCATGTGACCCAGAAATTTCACTCTTAGCTGTATATCCAAGAGAAATGAAAATATGTAAAAGACTTACAAGCAAATTTTCATACTAGCATTATATATAATATTCAAAACTGGAAACAATTCAAATGTCAGTCCACTGGTGAATGGATGACGTGTTACATCTATGAAGTACAATCCTACTCAACAGCAGAAATAAATGAACACTAATAGAAGTTTTAACATGTATGACTGTAAAACCTATGCAAAAAACTAAGTGAAAAAAGCTAGATAGAAAAGACCACAGGACCCCTAGGTGGCTCCGTGGTTGAGCATCTGCCTTCGGCCCAGGTCGTGATCCTGGGGTCTGGGATCGAGTCTCACATCGGGCTCTCCACAGGGAGCCTGCTTCTTCCTCTGCCTATGTCTCTCTGTGTCTCTCATGGATAAATAAATAAAATATTAAAAAAAAAGAAAAGACCACATACAAAATGATTCCATTTATAAGAAGTGCTCAGAGAAGACAAACGTATAGAGATTGAAAAGCAGATGAATGGTTGCCTGGGGCTGGGGTGGGAGATGGGGTAGGGACTGATGGCAGTTGGGCAAGGTGGAATACTGTGGGACAATGGAAGTTTTCTACAACTCAGCTTGGTGATATTTGCACATCTTCAAAAATTAACTAAAAACCATTAAATTGTGCAGTTAGAATGGGTGAATTTTTTTGGTAAGTTATAGCTCAGTAAAGGTATCAAAAACCAGGGGCGTCTGGGTGGCTCAGCAGTTGAGCATCTGCCTTTTGTTCAGGGCGTGATCCCGGGGTCTTGGGATCTAATCCCACATAGGGCTCCCTGTGTGGAGCCTGCTTCTCCCTCTGTCTGTGTCTCTACCTCTCTCTCTCTGTGTCTCTCATGAATAAATAAATAAAATCTTTAAGAAAAAATTAAGGATTCATGTGTTCCAGAGAAATTCACACACAGGCTCACAGCAAGACATGTCTAGAAATGGTCATTGTAGTTGGAGACGATTAGACAAATGCAGTTGCTGCATGCGAGGGAATGCTGTGCACATTAGAAGCAGCGATGAAATTTATATAACAACATGGATATGTTGTAAAAACAGTGCTGAGTAAAAATAATAAGGAATAATACAAGGTCTATGTAGTAAAATGCCCTTTATATAAATTTAAAGCTCACACACTCACCACCACCACCACCACCACCACCACCAACATGGGTGAAATACGGAATTTAGAAGCTACATACAAAACACACTGAATCATAGTTAACGATGGCGGTGGAGGCTGGGTAATGGGATTCACTCAATCATCTTCATCTGAGATCCATAGGTGGGAAGAGGTGAGGGGGAGACCGTGTGTGGGAACCCCTGCAGATTAGTGGCTCCTTGGAGGGACGTGGGGAAGGAAAAGAATGAGAGGGATCTGTGCTGGTTACGTCTGTGTAGTTTAATCTTTAAAAAATAGGTGGTCTGCTCTATAGCCTCTGTACTTCAGTTACAGGCAGTAGAGTTTATGATGGAAATCGTGGGCTCCGGTTGTTGATGATCTGAGCCCAAACCCAAAGCTGCCAGTTATGAGCCGTGTGACTTAGTGCAGCCTTCTGAACCTCCCCGTGCCTCAATTTTTACAACTGTAAGATAAGAATGATGATAATACCTATTACACGGGGCTGATCTAATCGCCGAAACATGTATTTCATATGAGAATATATACAGATTTGTGTGGCACTTACTGTGCTTGGCACATAGCAGCGTAATATAAATGTTTTCTATTATTTGAAAGATCTAAAGCAAAAAGGACAACCTAGAAGCATTTAGTAGTGGCTGTGCATAAGTTGGTGTGTGTATATAAAACATATATATATACACATACATAAATATATATATATATTTGAGTTTTTGTTTTTGTTTTTGAATTTTTTTTTTTTTTTTGTGAAAAACAAAAACAGGAATGCACTTACCAGGAGAAGGAAAGACGAATGATGGAAGGCAGGAAGAATGGAACAGAGCCGAGCGAAGCAGGACTGGAAACCTTGAAGCATAGAGAATTCCTTAGAAATAACCTAGGTCGGTCCAGCTTTGGTTTCTCTTCCCCTTTAACAACTTTTTGGTTTGTTAGCACCAAAAATCAGGGAAAGGAAATCTGCCAATTCTGTAATTTTGAGGTGGCATCTGGTGCTAACAGCTCTGATGAGGCAAGAGTGTGAAATCTTGGCTAAAATATAGTTAATGGGTGTTCTCCTGAATTGTGGGGGGTTTTTTTTTTTTGGATCAATGGATAGATTTTTCCCTCCAGTTACAGGTCATAGTTCCTGCTTATTTGCATACCTGGTAATGTTTGATCGGATACCTGACATTGTACTTGTACCTTATCAGGCTCTGGCTTTTTAAAATTCCTTTAGATTTTTATGGACTGGGTTAAAAATGCAGTAAATTACTTGGAATGGGTTTGATTTTTTTTGAGGCTTGCTTTTAAGGGTCTGATAGGACAGGTCTAAGCCAACTTTTCTTTTTCTTTCTTTCTTTCTTTCTTTCTTTCTTTCTTTCTTTCTTTCTTTCTTTCTTTCTTTCTTTCTTTCTTTCTTTCTTTTAAAAGATGTTATTTATTTATTCATGAGACACACAGAGAGAGGCAGAGACCCAGGCAGAGGGAGAAGCAGGCTCCATGCAGGGAGCCTGATGTGGGACTTGATCCTGGGACCCCGGGGTCACGCCCTGAGCCCAAGGCAGGTGCCCAACCACTGTGCCACCCAGCATCTCTAAGCCAACTTTTCATCAAAGGCCAATTCGGTCCCACTGAGGCACTGTGCTTCTGAGCCCTGTGTCCGAGGTTCAGGGAAGAGGCAGTGTCCCCACCCGGCTAGTGGGGGTGGGGGCACGATCCCTGCCCTGGGTGAGCGCCCCAGCTTGATCTGCCTCCCCCTCCCTGGTGTTGGCTCCAGGCCCTGGAGGCTTCCTTCCACCTGCCATACACCTGGGCCGCAGCCGGAGGGTGCGGGGTGCCCTCTGCCATCTCCGGAGTGCGCTCTCTCTCTTTCTCTATGTGTCTCTCTCTCTCCATCTCCCCCTCTGATCCTTTGCTAACAATTTTCATCACCTTGCCCTCCTCGAGCTCTGAAACTGTCTCCTCAGCCGGGTGAGAATCCTGGGCTCTGTGTTGGTTTCCCCCTCCCCCATACAGCCTGGAGACTCGGGGACACTTTTTGGGGTCACCTCCCTTGTTTTCCTTCTCTCCAGGGTCACTGACCTGCCCTGGTGGAGGTGCAATGTCCGAAAACTCCTGTTTCACATATTCTGTCCAGCATTTGGTTGTTTAAGGAGGGAGGGTAACTCCAGTCTCTGTTATTCCATCGTGATTGAAAGCTGAAGTTGAACGTTTTTGATGAACAGTTTCACCATGTTTAAGTCATTTCTTTCTATCTTTATTTTAATTAGTATTTCTATTAGAGATGCTCTTAAATATTAGGACACAGGGGTGCCTGTGTGGTCCAGTCCGTTAAGCCTCCGATTCGTGGTTTTGGCTCAGGCCCTGATCTCAGGGTCGTGGGCTCAAGCCCCACAGCAGGATTCGCACTGGGCGTGGAGCCTGCTCAGGATTCTCTCTCTTTCCCTCCCCCATTGCCCCTCCCCTGCCTCTTAAAAATATTTTAAAAATTAAAAAAGAATTAAGTGCTATTCTCAGAAGTTCAACTTGGGTCTTCCTGTACCTTCCACGTCTCTCCCGACACATCCAGTCTCCCCTCTACCTTGAACATGTAGGCAACTGTTACATGCAGCGGTTGCAGGGAACCTGCCATGTTCTTATCCACTAACTGTACATAATCTGTGTTGTTTCTGGATGTGGCTTCATGTTTGCTTTTTCTCTTCATTATGGATGGTATTTTTCTGTTGTTGTTTTTTCTTTTCACGCCTGCTAATTTTGGGTGAGATGCAAAACCCTGTAAACTGGGCTTCCTGGAGGCTGTACCTGAGAGAGGCGAGGACCAAGTGTCTGGCTGGAGAAGCAGGCCTGAGGCTCCCCCGTGTGGGCCCAGCAGGGGAAGAAGGGACGTGGGGCACTGTCTTCTGGAGCAGCAGGCTCCAGTCCCCACTGCGGCCTGCCGCATCCACTCTCACGTTGTGGATTCGCTGGGGGTCTGCGCTCAGGCCCGAAGCAGTTAATGGTGCCTAGAAGAGTCCCAGGGGGAGAGTTAGAGGGCTCAGCCTCGGGACCCAGTAGGGCTCCAGGGTGGGCAAGGGGAGAGATTTTAGTACCAGTAAAGAGAGTCATTAGGAAAGCAGCTCTAGCAAAGAGAGGGAGAACCACCTGACCAGAGGAGGGGAGCTGCTTGCGCAGAAGGCTGTTGGTAGAGTCTGGAGGCTACAGGGGGGCTACACGCCCCACGTCCCTTTCTTCTCCTGCTGGACCCAGTAAGCACAGTTTACAGGGTTTTGCATCTCACCAAAAATTCTTAAACCACCCAGGAGAAGAGCGAGAGCCGAGACTGAAGGGGAACTGCCTCCCCCTGGCTTTGCTGGGATGAGCTAGAGGCAGAGACTCTGCTGTTACTTAAATGCCATTATTCTGGTCAACCATAGTCTTTGGCTCTAACTCTCTAAGGTTCATGAACTTAGAGAGTATCTGTTATGGATGAAATGAAATTGTGAAATGATAATACATACACATGGTATCTAACAACCTATCTATTGTTCGTATCTAACAACCAAGGTGTGAGAAATATAGCTTGAAACAAAATGATGGTAGGTGGTAGGTAACTTACCTATGCCTGAAAGTTCTTTGTTCACACAAGAGGTCCCTGATTGTTGTTTTAGGATGTACTTATTCTTACCTATCTACCATCTATCTATCTATCTATCTATCTATCTATCTATCTATCTATCTATCATCTATCTATTTATTTATGTAATCTCTATCCCCAAGGTGGGGCTTGAACTCATGACCCCAGGAGGCACACGCTTTTCTGACTAAGCCAGCCAGGTGCCCCAGTATGTACTTATTTTTTGACTGAGATCAAAGAAGTAAAAAAAAAAAAATTTTTTTTAAAGATTTTGTTTTTATTTATTTGTTAGAGAGAGAGAGAGAGAGAGAGTGAGCATGCACACAAGCAAGGTGAGTGCAGGCAGAGGGATAAGCAAGCTCCCGGCTGAGCAAGGAGCCCCACAAAGGACTCAATCCCAGGACCCTGGATCACGACCTGAGTGGAAGCCAGACACTCAACCGTCAGAGCCACCCTGGGACCCTGCGATCAAAACAGTGTTCATGGGTAATGTTTGAAGGTCACATGTGAAGGCAACGTTAGTTTTGGTGCTCGTCTACGTGGATTGAATATTCATAAAAGGTTTGTATTTCTTTTCTTTTTTTTAAAATTTTTATTTATTTATTTATTCATGAGAGACACACACACACAGAGGCAGAGTGACAGGCAGAGGGAGAAGCAGGCTCCACGCAGGGGGCCCGATGTGGGACTCAATCCCGGGTCTCTGGGACTATGCCCTGGGCCGAAGGCAGGCACGAAACCTCTGAGCCACCAGGGATCCCCCAAGGTTTGTATTTCTTATTCATTACTTGTCGTGTATTTTCTATGTTGCACTTACACGCCCACCTCCCCCAAGAGACTATCAACTCTTCAAGGGAACATGCTTTGTGGTTACCATGTATAGAGTCATTACCACGTGGACAAACATTCTGTGCGCCTTCTATTGCTTAACTTGCATACTCCTCTGAGAAACTGAGTTTCTCGCTTTTATCTCCATTTTCAGGTTTTGGAAACTGAGGCACAATGAGGTCAAAATAAGCTGTCCAAAGCCATATGGTAGTTAAAACCAGAACGCTAAAGCTATCTTCCCAATCTCTGAATGCCCTGCACTTCATGAAAGGGGTGAGGAGGCATAGTACCCAATACCAAGGAAGTAAAACTTGCTAGAACGTCTGCAACGGGTGGCTGCCTCACTGTGGACGCAAGATGGCGCCGTAGGCCCAGCCATGGTGCCTCACAGCGAGCGCCCAGGAGCCTGGCTCAGTCTGGTTCACAGGCCAGGCCACTATGGTTACTAAGGACAGAACTTCCAAAAGCATTGACTGCAACTGAAATTAGAAAATGCAGACTCCGCTGGGACTTCGTTTTTCTGTTTTAGAAATGGGAAGATTAATTTTGTCACTTACCTTCAAAGAGGGGAAATGACGTAACATTGTTCAGAAATATTTTGTATATATTGGTGAGGGGATCTTCTGGTCCCACGCAGTGTGAGGACCCAAGACAGAGAATGGTGACATGCAACGTTCTTTCCTTAAGGTAACACCTGCCTCCTCACCCCCATTCAGGGTTATAAATAGCTCCCAGTGCAGATTTTTTAGGGCCCACATACACATATGGCATCCTCCCCGTCTTCTGCTTGTCTCCTTTCCCCAGTGGTTCTAGCTCTCTTCATCAGAAAGTTCTGCGTATAAGAATGAAGAATAACCGTATGATCTTATGCAGATTCTCTAAAGATAGATACTGGCCTCACCCATCAGCCTTATTTATCTGGGTGATTCTGTGATCTTTTCCCAAGGCTCTTTCCCATCATTTAAAAGAAATCTGGTGCTTCTCTGAACAATCTCCTTGAGATTTGTACATGTGTCACAATATTATAGCTGTGCTTTCACAAGCACGCTCCCTCTGCTGCTCATGGCCACCTTGGGTGTGCTACGATCATGGACTTCTTCTTTTTTTAATTTTTAATTTTTTATTGGAGTTCAATTTGCCAACATACAGCATAACACCCATCAAGTGCTCATCCGATCAAGTGCCCCCCTCAGTGCCCATCACCCAGTCACCCCCACCCCCCCACCCACCTCCCTTTCTACCATCCCTTGTTCGTTTCCCACGATCATGGACTTCATTTCTTGCTACAGTCAAGTCTGTATCAAACCTGAGTTTGCTTCTTTACCTTTGAAATCTATTTCTCGGAACTGTAATTCCACTCCAAAATATGTACCCAACAGATTTGCATGCCTATGTTTACCAAAAGATGTGTTCTAGAAGGTTCACAACATCCCTGTTACCAATGTCTCCAATCTGGAAACTACCCAAATGCCCAATAGCAGAATGGATGAATAGACTGTAGGATACTTACTCCCCGAAATACCGTACAACAGTGAGAATGAGTTCAACCACACACAGGAAGAATGAATCTCACAAACTCACGCTGAGTGAGACAAGCCAGTCACTAAGGTGTACGGAGTCTATGATTTTACTATATAAATTTTAAAAACCCAGGAAAGTTAATCTACAGTATTAGAATGGCAATTGCCCTGGGGCTGGGGGCAGTTCTGACGGGGCGGGGGGTGACCTGGGAGGTGGAGTTCTGACCGGAAGTAGGCCTAGGGGACTCTTGGGATTTTGTAATATTCTGTTTAAAAAAAAATTTTTTTTTAGATTTTTTAAAAAAATTATTGATTCATGAGAGACACACAGAGAGAGGCAGAGACACAGGCAGAGGGAGAAGCAGGCTCTCTGTGGGGAGCCCAATGCAGGACTCAATCCCAGGACTCCGGGATCGCACCCTGAGCCAAAGGCAGACATGCAACCACTGAGCCACCCGGGTGTCCCCTGTAATATTCTGTGTTTTGATCTGGGTGCTGGTTTCACAGTTGGGTCCACTTGGTGAACATTCATCAGGCTGTAAGTTTAATGACCTATGTATGTTTCTGATATGCATGTTTTATAAAATTCACAAATGTCAAGAAGAAAACCACAGGCCCCCAGTGGAGTCACTTACTGTTCAGGGCCCCACGTCAGCACACCCACACCTAACACCCACCCTACCCTAAGTACAGATTCAGCCGCTCCTCCCCGAGTCACCTTTGGCCAGCCAACGTGGAATGGCCAGGCCAGCACCAGGAGATTTACTGGTAGACCCCTTCCGTTCCCCTAGGAGAGCGACCTTACCTAAAACCAGGGATCCTCTGCTAATAATTTCCTCTCTCCCTTTCCTGCAGCTTGATGGGGGCTCCTTTCTACTTGCTAGATGGAAGGCTGGCTGACTCATGAATCGTTCAAAAAAGCTTTTAAATTTCTCAGTTGAATTTTTGTTTGATACACGGAATAAATATATCTTCCAATGTAATCGGACTCCGCTCAGGGCTAGTTTGAAATTGCACTTTGAAGGGAGCGAGTGCTTAGCGTGGACCCTAATGTGTAAGGCTCCGGGCCCTCGTTGCGGTCATCCTGTAAGAATAAGAAAGCCAATTTTCAAGGAAGCTGTTTCTATGTCTTTACTGTTGTTGAAAAGAAAACCACAGGCCCAAGATGGTGTCACTTGGGCCAAGTCAGCAAACCCAGACTTATGCCTAACCCAAGGGCAGCTTCAGCATCCTAGGAATGCAGGCTTTAACCAGTCAGCACGAGAAATGTCCTGGCCAGCACTAGGAAATTTCCAGAGAGGCCCCTTCCCCTCCCCTTAGGAGGGCAAACTTGCTTATACAACGCATTCCTTGCTAATAAATTCCTTTCTTCTTCTTTTTTTTTTTCAAAGATTTTATTTGAGAGAGAGACAGAGACAAAGATAGTGAGAGACAGTGAGAGAGAGAGAGAGAGAGAGAGAGAGAGGGAGCCCCAATGCAGGGCTCGATCCTAGGACCCTGGGATCATGACCTGAGACCAAGGTGGACGCTCAACCACCCAAGGGCTTCTGCCTTTTTTTTTTTTTTAATGCTTTTTGCCTTTAAACACCTTTCTTTTGTTTCAATCAGTGGAGCCCCCCTCTACTTGCCAGATGGGATGCTGTCCGATTCAGAAGTCATTTAATAAACCCAATTAAATCTTCAAATGCACCCCACTGAAATTTTTATTTTTATTTATTTTTATGTTTTAAAGACCGTCTTTGTGTGTTTAAGGGATGGAAACTTTGGGATCTGCTCGGAGTCGTTCGTGGTGCTCCCGGTGCTGGGCACCCGCGCAGGCTGTGACCTGGGCCACCGCCCTGCAAACAGCTGGCCGCCGCCTCCCAGCGGTGGCCGGTGACCCCCACGCTACTGTCGTGGCCGCATTGTTCCCGGGCTCGGCCCTGCAGACCTTCCAAAATAACCGTGCAGTTGTCATCGGTGTCAGGGAGGCTATTTTGGAACCTGGCTCAGCTCGGTGGTGCGAGGGGACCCAGGAAGGGCCCAGCTGTCGGAGGCCCCGGGGGATGTCGGGGAGGGGGGGGGGGCGGGCAGAGGAAGTCCCCGAGGCTGGGGCTTGGGGGCACAGGAGGGTGGGGGGCAGCAGGCTTTCGGTGCGGGGAGGGGAAGGGAGGGCCAGGGCTCCAGGGGCACTAATGGTGTTTTGACATTGCTGCCCCGGGGGAGATCTCTGCGGCCTGGGAGCGCTTGGGGACAGCTGTTAGGAACTTTCCATGGGATGATAGAAGAGTGAGCAGGGAGCAGGTCAGCCCGATGATTAACAGGCGGCCCGGGGCCGATGACGTCCTGCCACCTTCCGCCACTTCATAGGTGGCCCTCTGCTCTCAGCTCCAGCTCTGCGGAGATGGCAAAAGCAGATCTCCAAGGTGTGGAGACGGAGGAGGGGGCTCGGGTTCAGGGGGACACTGGTGCCAGTCCCCTGTTTCAGCCTGGACGGAGGAGGGGGCTTGGCTTCGGGGGGACACGGGTACCAGTCCCCTGTTTCTCGCCGCCTGAAGCTGCAGAGCCACAGCTGAAAACCCGGGCTTGGCATCCTGGCTCCTGTGCCGTCCCTCCAGGCCCAGACCCTCCACATGTGCACCCAGCGGTGGGGCCCTGTGACCTGCCATTTAGACTAGGGAACACCTATTTGGCCTTCGTCCACTCTCGGACTGTCCTGTGATGAGAGCGAGGAAGGTGTCTTTAGTTATGGTAGTGAGGTGACTTTTGGAAAGCCCTCAAAGGACCTAAGGATGGGAGGATGGTCGCTGGGGGACCAACCAGGTGCCCCCGGGGCGCTGGAAGTTTCCATGCCCCCCACCCCCTGCCCCTGCAGGGAGACGGGCTGGAGATAGGGCTCAATCACCAGGAGTCAGCCATTTAATCAGTCCTGTCTGTGTGATGAAGCTTCTAGAAAACCTCAACAGGACAAGGTTCAGAGAGCTCCTGGTTGGTGAGCTGGTGGCGGTGCTGGGGACGGCCTGGAAGCCCCGAGCCCCTTCCACACACCTGGCCTCTGCTGCTCACCCGTGGGCTGTGCTGAGTTACCTGGTAATCTAGTAACCAAGATGTTTCCCTGGGTTCCGTGAGCTGCTCTAGCCCATTAACTGAACCCAGGGAGAGGCTTGTGGGCACCTCTGATCTGCAGATGGTGTTGGGGAGCACAGGTGACTACCTGGATTTATGATTGGCGTCTGAAAGGGCGTGTGGTGAGGGGCAGTCTTGTAGGACTGAACCCTTAACTGTGGGATCTGATGCTACTCTGAGGAGACGCTGTTTCTGTGTAGACACTGTTTCTGCGTAGACGCTGTCCTGGTGTAGACGCCATCCTGGTGTAGATTGCGTCAGAATTGAGTTGAACTGTAAGACACCCAGCTGGAGTCTAAGAATTGCTTGGTGGTGTGGCAATCCCTACCCCCACATTGAAATTGGGTGCAGACTCCAAGTTGGAAATGGTGACCAGACTCTTAGATCCTACAGGAGCAGTGCTCCCATGCTGATCGTCTCCCACAGGACAGCGGCTCCGGGTCTGGGTGCGTCCCCACCCACTGAGCATGAGTTGTGCAGAGCCGTTCCACCTTTGGCCTGCTGGGCACAGCCGCCAATGTGTCATGTTGGTGTGTGGGGAGCCTCTCTGGACCTGGAGTCACAGTTTAAGGGAAGGGCTCCCAAGGAGGGGATGCTTATGCCCCAGAATTCTGGAGACATTTAATGAAATTTCTCCTGCTGTGCTCAGAATGCTCTAAGGCTCTAAGGCTCTGTTCTGGGGTAGTTTCCAGGGCCCGTTTCTTCTTTTCCCATGATGAGTTCTAGCCCCCAAAAATTCTTAGCGGCTCCGCCCCCCACCCCCTCACAGAGACTTCCCCTGAGCACCCCCCGGCGGTGCACCAGCCCTACCTGGATCCCTGGGATGCACCCAGCCTCACTTGAAGCCCAGATCCCTGCTTCATCTAAAGGCCTGGACCTATTGAGGAACAGGCTACTGTTATCTTTCAACTTCATTCTTCTGCTTGTCTCCGGCCCCGCTGTCTGGGCCTGTTCTTTGTAACCTAGGGTTTGAGTCACCACCCTTCACTGCCTCACAGTTGAGAAAACTTTGTCCTCTGTTGCTTTCTCTCAGAATTTTCATGCTTTCGTAAAGGCCAGGGACATTCCCTGCTCTCATAACCTAATAAAGGGGATGCTACGCTCTTACCCCGGGCTCTCCAGCCCTGCCCAGGTAAAAGGGGTGTTTATATTTATAATTGACACGATTGTGTCTGTAGGAAACCCCAAGGAGTCTGTAAAAATCTTCCTAGAACTGGTAAGTGAATTTAATGAGATTCCAGGACATGAAGTCAATATACAATAAAATCTGTTATATTTCTATATACCAGCGTATTAATCGGGATTCTCCAGAGAAACACAACCAATGGGATGTGTGTGTATGTGTGTGTAAAGAAGAAATATAGGGAGTGTGTGTGTGTGTGTATATATATATACTCTCTCTCTAGTCTCTCTTCTCCATGTATGTGTATATATGAGAAAGAGTGAGAAAAAGATTTATTTTAAGGTGCTGGCTCCCACAACCATGGGGCTGGCAAGTCTGAATCTGCAGGCTGGAGACCCAGGGAAGACTTGCTGTTGCAGCTCAAGCCAACGACTCGCTGGAGGCAGAAATCCTTTTTCCTGGGGGGGGGGGGAAGATCTATGGGTTTTCTCTAATTGGAAGAAGCCTACTCACACTATAAAGGGTGATCTGTTTTACTCAAGCTCTAGGGATTTAAATGTTAGGCACATCTAAAAACGACCTCACTGCAACGTGGAGACTGGTGTTTTTACCTAAAACTGGGCACCAAGGGCTAGCCAGTTTCACATAAAATGAACTATCACAATCAGAAATGATGATTGGAAAGCAAAATTAAAAAACAACACGGCTTTAAAAAGCTCCACAAAATGAAATAGTGAGATAGGAATCTCACCGAAATGTTGGTGAAAGAACTCACAAAGACCTAAACACATAAAGGGACACACCATGTTCACGAATGGGAAGATGTAACATAAAAACGTCAATTCTGCCGAAATTGACCTATATAGATGGAACACAATTCCAGTCTGAATCTCACCAGGACGTCCTGTTGGTATAGGTTTAAAAAAATTTTTTTTAAAGATTTTATTTATTTATCCATGAGAGACACAGAGAGAGAGAGGCAAAGACACAGGCAGAGGGAGAAGCAGGCTCCCTGCAGGGAGCCCGACATGGGACTCAATCCCGGGACTCCAGGATCAGGCCCTGGGCTGAAGGCAGATGCTCAACGGCTGAGTCCCCCACATTAAATATCTTATGTTACATTTTTGAAGCCTATTTATCATGCATAGCATCTGATTTACCTAATGCACAATTCATTTTTAACTTATGTCCATCCTCTCATTTAACTTTTGCCGTAACACGCTGCGGGGACCCCGCCTTTTAAGATACGGAGAGCTAAAGCTGAGAGATGTTAAGTGACTTTCCCGAGTTCACAAAGCTAATGGGCATTTGGTCTCGGTTGTCCGGCTGCAACGTGCAGGCCTCTTCACGGCGCGTGCTTGTGCCCTGTGCTCACAGCTCGGGGTGGAAAGTCAGCCCTGTTATTGAAATAGTGGCCACGTGGTTTTCTGGAATCCCACTGTTCCAGGAAGCAAACCACCTTGCATCTTCCCATGTCTCCAGCACGCTCTTGATAAGCCCAGTACCGCAGACATCGGGTACCTCCGGAACAGTTGGAGCGGACAAAGCAGCATCTTAGAGAATGTTCAGCAGGTGGTGCTGTTTCCACGACGGTGCAGTGGCCTCGCACACCTCCCGTCCCTTGGGTGCTGTCCTGCTCCTGGGGACCAATTCCTGCGAAGGGCACTCCCTCCAAGCGGCCAGAGCCACTGAGCCAACCTCAGTCCTGTTCCTTGGTGCGTCTGTGCGGCCAGAGCTCTTGTGTCCATAGCCCCCTGGACCAGATTTACTCCAGGGACGGTCTGGGGTCAGCTCTTCTAGGACAGTAGGCGACTGTGCAGGGCTCCCTACGCAGCCCCTGGGCCCAAGTCCGTCCCCCTCCTTCGCTCTTTCCTTCCAGGACACATCTCCGGCCCCACGGCCAGGCGTTCTCTCCGGGCTGCCCAGGCTCCTGGCTCTCTGAAAGGCGAGAGGACACCAGGCTGCGAGAAAGTCGAGGCGTGAAAAGGTGTCCTGAACAATCTGTACAGAATGATCGAGAGACGTGTGTGTCCCAGATCCACCCTGGCATTTGTGTGTCTGCAGAAGCCAGGCGCTGAGACCCCAAACTGGATCCTAGGGGTCTGCTATCACTTGGCACAAATAGGAGTTTCTTTGGCAGATCTTTCCATTCAAGGGCGCAAGGGGCACACCCCCTTGTCCCTGTTCTTGCACCTGTTAGCACCCTGGCGGGCTCAGCAGCGATGGTGGGAACGGGAGACAGTGAGGCCGGGTGGCCTCCATCACAGGCAGGTGCTGCGAGCCTAGGTTACCCCTTCTGGAACCATCTTCTCCAACCGGCCCTGGGCAGGGGGTAAAAGGCTGCGGGCTTACCAGCACCTTACGTCCTTCAGTTATTCTAGCTGTGAGGCCAGCAATTTCATGGAGTCCAAAATCTCTTTCATTTACGCCCTCAGGTTCTCAGCTTCCAGAAGTTCCATCTCTTAGGTAGGGGCAGGAGGGAAGAGGGGAAAACCCAATACTGAAAATGAAAGCATGTGAATCTGGTTGGGATGGAGACCGTCTGCCCGCCAGAGAAGGACTGGGGAAAATTGCGGAAGGAGAGGAACCGGAGAAAACGCTCCCTTCCCTGAACCTTTGCCCTGTTTGCGGAGGTGATGTAAGAGGATGAGAGGGAAAAACCACCCCATCCACGGAACTCACTTCTTAGATGTTGACTGCAGTCCTCCGTGTCCTGTGTGAGTCCCAGTGCCAGCCCGGATGCCAGTGACCGGGCGGGAAGACCAGAGTCTGAGTCCCCGACCTGCCACTTCCGTGTGGTTCGAGCACAGTCTGAGGCTGGTTTTCTCCTCTGTGGAACATGGACAGTGGTTCTACCTGTAAGTGTGCTGTGTCAAAGGAGCCATCTCTGGATTCTCTAGAGGTCTCTAAAAGCCATCAGGACGGGGCCCAGCAGTTAGCTGACGCACCAGAAATAGTGGGGATCGTTGTATTTCACTGCCCTCAGTTGAGCACCTTTGTTCAACCTTCTAGAGTGAACTCAGAGACAACACACTTCCTGCTGCCCGAAAGCAATCACATGGAAGAGATCACCGTGATTTGGGCCAGTTCATATTTCTGGTATGAAAAACATGGGGCGAGGCCCTGTGAGCAGAGAGGAAGAGCCTCTGCGAGCTGTAGGCAAGGTCAGGTGTGTGAAGCAGCCCGCAGGGCGAGGGGACCCTGCCCTGCACTTCCCTGCGGGGCATCCGGGTGCCTGGCTCTAGCCTCTTGGCCTTCACCCTGGGCCAGTCTCCGGAGGGCCCGGGCTGCAGGGCCAGGCATTCCCTTTGTGAGGGGGGGAAGCCTTATTTCCTCATTTGAAGAATTCCAGATAATTTGCACCAAAGAAAGGACTTTGAATCAAGTTCTTGGCTTCTTCAGAAGGAAGTGCTTACATGAACCCGGTTAATGGAATCATTCTTTGACTCCATGGTCTGACTCTCCTGCCCACCTCCCCAGTATTATTTTTCACTCTATTTCCCCGTTTTCACCTTTGCTGTGCAGCTCACAGTGCCCTGAGCCCTTGCTTGGTGTGAATATCTACATTCTCTTCGGGATTTCCATTCCGTCCGCGATGCCTTTCCTGAGCCCCTTGGTAGATCTAACCATTCCCTCGTCATCGATTCCCTTTATGGATGCCCATCCCAGAAACCCGAAACTTCTATTGCACATGATGATTTGCCTACCTGTCTGTGTCTTCTGGGGTCTCCCCACCCGGAGGGCATGTTCACCTTCACATCTCTGGCGGGCAGCCCGGGGAAGAGCCCAGCACTTGGTAGACATTCAGCACCAGTTTACGGAGTGAATGAATGAAGGAAAAACAAGCATCTTCCACTGTAGAAAGAAGTTACGTAAGGTAGAGATTTCCCTAAAAACCCGACCAAGCCAATGTCTCAACCACACTGACCTTTTGGCCTTGGACAGTTGGTCTGGTGCTTTATTCATTGTTGCTCTACGATCCATGAATATGTTAACATTTTAAAACAATCGCCAGAGCAAGGAGTTTACTTTTACTTCCTATATGAAGTCCTTTATCTTTTTTTTAAATTTCATTTTTTTAAAAAGATTTTTTTTTATTTATTCATGAGAGACATACAGAGAGAGAGAGAGAGAGAGAGGTTACAGGTGGCAACGTCCTTTCCTGTGAGTGGCAGATGCCACCATGTTTCCTGGCCTGGACTGGAGTTGGGAGTGCTCCCAGTGGCTTGGGCCTGGCCAGCTGGGATTGGGCCTCAGCAGTGGGGCTCAGGATGTCAAGTAATCTTATTATTTTGCATTAGAAGGTTTGGAAAAAAAGTGGTGTGAGGGATTGTTTTAATTTTCAGGGTGCTTTTCTAGGGTAGTGAGAATTGTCTTGCCAGTTTTGGTTGGATGCACCCAGTTGGGGGCTGTCCCCAACAGGAGACTCGAGGCTCCAGTTGAGGCTCTCTGATCTGGGGCTACTCTCCATTGACAAATCCCTTTCTCCCCAGCTCCCCCAATCCATGCAGAGGCAGGATCTGGAAGGGGAGGCCTGCAGTTGGTGTTGCAGAGGGAAAGGTGACTTGTCAGGAACCAAACCCAGAGCTGAGACACTGGGAAAAAGCTCATTGCCTTTTGCTGCTGGTCATGGCAGATCGAACCAGGGTAAAGATTCTGGGGCCTAGTTTCCTTTTGCTGGGAAGCACAGGTTTCCTCCATTTCTCTGACCTCATCTACCCCTCCCATGTCCATAAGGGATCTGTCTTCTGCAGAATTAGGTTGTGTATAGAGCCTGGGCTCTGAAACTAGACTCCCTGGATTCAAATCGTGGCTTTGCTTCTCAGTAGCTGTGTGACCTCAGGCAATTCACTCAACTTCCCTGTAACTAAATTGTCTCTTCTATAACGTGGGGTTCACCTCAAAAGGTGGTTGTGAAAATTAAGTAGATTAATACATGTTAAATGCTTACAACCATACCGGCATGTAATTGGTACTCAGGAAACTTGAGCTATTATTACCACCTTCCCTTTTCCCAACCTCTCCCTTTGATGAGGTCTCTCTGTTCAGAAGGTACCCGGTGATGTTCGTGTACAAAATACTCTGGCAGATGATGAGGGAGAAACCGAGATGGGATGTGGTCTCTACCCTCAAGGGCTTATGCTGCGGAGACGTGGGGGCAAAAACAAGATGCTGAAAGGAGAGAATAAGTTTGTGCTAAAATATGTTCTGCTGATAGAGGTGTTCGGGATTCAAAAGAAAGAGGTGCGGGTTGAGGAAGGGCTGCATGAAAGAAGCAGAACTTGATTTGGATATAAAAATATGAAGAATTGATTTTATGACTTCCTGCCATTTACAGCTCTAGGTCGTTCTGGCTTCTACGTCAGGATGGCAGAAACAACTTCGACCGTGTAGCTCAGGAACATCCCCGGAGGCCAGTTTGCCAGGTAGCTCACACATAGGCTTAGCCACTGCTGTTTTTTTAAACTGGGAAAAAAAGGCAAAGGTTTAGGGACTCTTCCATTCCACTGAAAGTCGCAAGAGCAAATGGTCCACCTCTGGGGTTCAGCTGCCCCCCGGCTCCCCCCAGCCCCCGACCCAAGGATGCAGATGACTGACTTCCAGGTTAGTAAGTTGCACACCTCTTGAGATGCCCTTGTTCCCTTCCAGAAGTCGGCAAAGCATGAGGCACTGTATTCAAAGAAAAACACCTGTCACCGTGCATCCCGACCGGAGAAAGAGGATTGTCACCTCAGAGGACACTCAGTTATTGTTCACCTCAGAGCCGTGGACACACAGCCCTGCAATTTTCATCTCCTTCTGGCTCTGTCTTTAGCTTTTGAATAGGTTCAAGAGAAGCTTAGTCTGTTTTGGTGACTTCGGTAGTTAGGGCCTTGCTGCCCAGGCCCTATGGTAGGCCCCAAATTAGAGCACTTGAGAATTATGGGAGGAGCTTGGTGAAGTTACATGTGATGGGACCTCAAGCCTAGTCATTCTTTTTTTTTTTTTTTAAGATTTTATTTATTCATGAGAGACACAGAGACAGAGGCAAAGACACAGGCAGAGGGAGAAGCAGGCTCCCTGTGGGGAGCCCGATGTGGGACTCGATCCCAGGACCCTGGGGTCACGCCCTGAGCTGGAGGCAGACGCTCAACTGCTGAGCCACCCAGGTGCCAAAGCCCAGTGATTCCGAGTTCGTAGGCCTGGGGTGATGCCCATGAGTCTGCATCTTTAACAAGCACATCAGGTGATTCTGCTGAAAGCGCATCAAGGATTTCACTTGGTGAAAAACATTTAGAGACTTCAGCTCATGGGGCTTTGGCAAAGGACACAAGGGACGTGAAATAGAGGTGGAGCAGAGGGAGTGATTTAGAATGGTTCATGAACTGAGTGAAAGGATGTCAGTTAAGGAAAACTGTCAGATCACAGGCTCGAGAATCCTCGGTGTAGGGATTTGCAGCCATAATCTGGGGAGTCCTCTGGAGTTGCCAATGCAGGAATGCTGAGGTTGGGGATGATGAGGGAATGGTGGTTTGAGATCAACCCTACTTCACCCAGAACACCTTCACTTTCATCTACTTTTATATATGTGGCTTTTCATGTAGGGGATCATTTGGAAAGTGGGTTCTGCTACAAGAAGTTGAAAAATCACTAACCTAGAGACAAAGTTTCAGTCCTTGGAAATACCATCATCTCCTTGGGTAGCTTTTGGCGCAATAACCCATCAGGTCTAGGGTGCTCTATTTGCACAAGGAGGACAAGGTTGGGCAGGATCCTTCTGCGTTTCCTTTCTCCTTTTAAGCTACTTGTTTTCGTAATTTTTGTGTGTTCTAGACCCATGTGAGAATCGTCTGGAAGCTTTGGGTTTTACGAAAATGTGCACATATGCTCATACCTATGAACTTCAGCGTTCCATTTCGGTGGGTCTCTCAGGCTCCTTGAAGCCCATCCATGAGCTCAGGGATCACTTCCCACTCTAAACTTTTATTTTATTATTATTTGTTTTTAACCAGAAGTTCCAGTGGTTATTTTTGTTTTCAAGTCTTCTCAAGTAGACCCTAAGTCTCTTGAGTGCAGAAATTGTGTGTTCTCCACAACGGTGATCTCTAAAGTGGCAGGCAAGATGATCCATTGCAGTATAAGAAGAAAATCTTAGAACTTCTGCTTATTTTTAATCGTGCCCAATTTTCTGTATCACTTTCTACTGTTCTGTATGTCCTGTAAATGCTCATCATGTTACTGGGTCATATTATTTAAATAAACATAGCTACATTGGGGGCGCCTGTTCAAAACTTGCTGACAAAATGATACTTGATTTTAAAAGTTTGGACTACCCTGCCTTACAGAACTTGCATGTTTTTTTGATGCTTGCTCGGAGCATTGTGTCGGGCAATGAAGATACACAAAAAATTTGTGTCGGGCCTCCTTTCTGGGACCTTGTGGTTTAATCTTGTACATAGTAGGTGTTTCGTTGTGAACAGAGGAGCTGAGGTTGTATGTGGTTCATTTGACTCCAAGTCAGTGACTATATGATGAGTTCAGGAGTTTGACCAGGGTCTCCTGATGAGTGCTTAGAAAGTACCTCTTCATACCCTTTGCTTATATTGCTGAGATTCTTGGCCACTGCTCCTAGGAAAAGCACCCCAGAGGAATGCCTACGCTGGTATGAAACGTGAAAGAGGGTGAGCGTCAGATTCTGTAATCATATTAGGTAGAGAGGCGCTATTGGTAAGAGTTCTAGAATTTTTACATAGCGAGAGCTCAGGTACTGGCAGTCTCTTTGGAAGCACAGAGCTCGGGGTCTTATGCAGCAAATCCAGTCCTGTTATTTGGGTTTTATGTTGGGGGAAATGATGGAGATTAGGGGGTGAAGATGGAGCAAAGCCGCTGTTCCTACTGCTGCCTTGAGATCTTAATGGGAAACTGAACTAAAGTTTTGAGGAAAAGGTAGCAAACTGGTGACACAGGGGCAGAGGAGTCGGGTGAGAAGTTGGCTGAAGAGCGAGCACACCAGCCCTTCCGGGGACCTCGCCGTGGGGGAACCAGACCCCCAAAGAGCATATTTCTCATAGCAACTGCCAGACCGGACCTATCTCTCAACAGCTGTCAACCATTTATTAGTGGGGCTCAGCCGAAGCCAGGGAGGGGGACGGAGAGCAGACAAAAGGGGAAAATGAAGTTGTGTTAATTACCAGTCCATTTCCATGATGCAAAGGTGACCTAGTCTGTCATCTCCTCCCCGTGGCTGGTGTTTTGTCGGGTCTGACATTTGCGGCGAGGGCTCCCAGCCGGGCATCTGTTGCCCCCATTGCCATGGAGACAGCAGCTGCGGCGACGTGTCCTCTGAGAATGTGCTGCCCGAGGTCTCAGGAACCAGTTTGGAAGCATTTGTCCTGACAGTGCCTGCTAATCTCCCTTTCATTTGTAATTATTTTATCGCCTCGATTCCCTGCTTTGGCATTGTTCCCAAAGCTAACTCTGCTCCCCGACACCGGGGTCCGCGGGGAGGTGTCAGCCGCCCGGGCCCCGTCTGGGTGGAGATGAAAAGGAAGTGGAAGGGAGAGACTCGCGAGGAGCGTGGGGTCTTCAAACGCGCCCCGGCTCCTGTGGGCAGCCCTGGGAGGGCCCCGGCTGATTGAAGTAGCCCGAAGTATGAAGCCCGAAGCCTTTGAGGCCGGCCGCCCCATCGAGGCCAAGAATAATTGAACAAATAGTTTATCTGGCTAACCAACAGCTGTAGAGCCTAGGCGATTTGGAGAGGATTAGGAGCGAGCAGTGAAAGGATACTCCCACAGGGTCCTTCAAATCCTCATCCTGAAGTCTACCAACGGAGAACACATGTTGAAACCCGGGAGCTGTGTTTTAAGTCCCCTTTGCTCCCTTTCCACGGGCCTCTGTTCAGCACTTCCAAGAATTTTAAGTGGCCGTGGCAACCGACTTTGGGGTCCCCGCTCTTTAGGGTCCCATCCAGTCGCCTCCTCTGGGTCTCCCCGAAACCTCGCCTCACCCGAGACAGCTCAGATGCGCGTGGAAATTCTGATCGCTCTGGGAGGTGCCTTACGGTTGCTGCCTTTTCCTAAAGTCTACATTGCTGGCAGCTGTTGTAATGTCTAAGTACGGTGCCAGGGCTAAGTTCAGGTTAGGATGAAAGGGAGTTATGAGGGTGGCTGGATGGAGAGAGAGGACGCAGGAATCCCCTACCCCGTGTGAGAAAGAGCTGGAAAGGAAAAAAAAGAAGGTCCAAACAGACCAAAGATCAAAAAAAATGTTTTTTTCTTTTATATAGCCATGTAGATACTTGGATGGAAATTTGGGAGAATTTCTATGTTAAAACCTTTGTTAGCGTTGAAGTGCGTAATGGGTTTCCAACTATGATTCAAAATCCAGAAATCACACGAGCCCCAAGAAAATTGAGAAATTAAACAATATAAAAAATGCTGCATGACAAACACACCGCTTGCAAAAATGATTAACTGGGAGAAATATTTGTAATTGGGATCCTGGGAAAGGGCTAATCTACTAACAGATAAAAAAAAAAAAACAACCTCATAGATGGCAATTGGCAAAAGACTAAGAATGTGAAAAAAGGAAATGGGTGAAGGATGTGAACAGATCGTTCACAGGATAGAAGACAGAAAGGGCCTCTTAGATATATTAAAAAAAAGTTCAACTTCACTCATAATGGGAGCAATGCAAATTAAAATCACTCTCAGATACCATTTTCCACCTATCAGATTGGAAAAAGTCCAAAAATTTAACAACACACTATGGGGGTGTGTCTGTGAGGGAACAGAACTCTCTTGCATTAACGTTGGCAGGTAAAACAGAGAGAAATTCGGCAATATCAGAATTGCGTGTGACCTTTGAGCCCACACTCTTGGGGATTTGCCTTCTAGAAAATTGCGTACTTGCAAAATGACCTGCAAAATTACGCCCCTGGTTTTTGGTTGCCAGGGATTGGAATCAATCCACATACCCATCGAGAGGGGAATGGCTAAATAAATTATGGAACCGCCCCGCAAGGAACACTATACAGCTGTGAAAAAGAACGAGGAAGCTCCCCAAGAACTGACGTCCAAGGTGTATTTGGTGAAAAAAGCCAAAGTGCAGCCGGGCGCATACAATATGCGGTTCCTCCTGTCAACGAGAGAGACAACACCACCTGCATTTGGTTTACCTTGAAGAGACTCCGGGGAGGGACGCAGAGGCTGCTAGTGAGGTCAGCCGTGGGGTGGGATAACAAGCGGGGTGGGGGCGACTTTATATCTTTTTGGGTGAATGGATTTGGGGCTCATGTAATACTCATCCCCCAACAAAATAAAAACACTTCATGTAAAAGACAAAAACAAAACCCAGGGAAAACCTGATGCCCAAGCGACAGTAAGGTCACCGTTACAACAGCCGAGCTTGGGCGGAGTGCAGCAGGGAACGCGTCCCCCAGCCTCCTCGCAGGTGCAGGCACCCCACTTGGGTGCAGTGGGGCTGGTGCCCGGGGCCAGTGTAGCTCCAGAGCCCTCACTATTTCTGCGCCCCCATCCTGATTGGTCTCGGAAGTGGGCGGGGGGGTGGAGGGTGCAGGGGCTGGCACCAGAGACCTCCAGCCTTGTGGACGACAGCCCAGGCGGTCTTGTGCAGCTTCCCCAGAGGTCCCCAAGTTCCCTCTTCTTTACAGGAATCTCAAAAGTCCTTAGAAACAAGTCTCCGCCCACAATATATAGGTCCTACACCCTAAGGCATGTGAGAATTTGGGTCCCAGGCCCGAAGCTCCTGTTCATTCCTGTTGCATGCGAATCTTTAAAAGTGGAGCAGTGGGGCACCCGGGGGGCTCAGTGGTTGAGCATCTGCCTTTGGCTCAGGGTGTGACCCCGGGGTCCTGGGATCGAGTCCCGCATCGGGCTCCCCGCAGGGATCCTGCTTCTCCCTCTGCCTGTCTCTCTCTCTCTCTCTCTCTCTCTGGGTCTCATGAATAAATAAATAAAATCTTAAAAAAAAAAAGTGGAGCAGTGTCCCAGCTGAGCTCAGCAGCCCCCTGTGGCACCTGGCTCCTTAGGGAGGCCATCCGGTGGCACCAAGAAGCACAGACCTGGAGAGACCCATCGGGGGGCTGCACTGCCTGCTTGGGGTGGGCGAGGGGGCTCACGTATCCCTGGAAACACGTTGATATGGTGCTTAGATGACGGGAGCACTGGCCGAGGTGCTCTGTGAGCATGAACGCATTTAGTCCTCGTGATGACTGCATGAGGAAAGTATTTTCGCCCCCCCCACCATGTAGGATAAGGAAACTGAGGCTCAGGGAGCTGAAGCAACTTGCCCCACGGCGCACTACTGGCATATGACAGAGCCAGGATCCCACACCAGGCGGTCAGTGCCTACCCAACATGCTCTACTGACTTGCCTCTTCAAAGTTGAGGCAAAGCTCCCGTAACATAAAATTAACTGTCTAAAAACGTACAGTTCGGTGGCATTTAGTCCCTCTGCGATGTTGAACCCCCATCTCCTCTGCTTACAAAGCAGCCACACCCCAAAGGCAACCCGCACCCATCCGCTCACGGTCACCCCCTGCTCTGCTCTGGCCGCAGCCTCTGCCCGCCCCCCTCATCTGCTTCCCGATGGTCAGAGTTTGCCCTTGTAGACGTCTTACATGAGTGGGATCATCCAGCAGGTGACCCCCGTGTCTGACTCCTTCCACTTAGAAGAGTTGACGAGGCCCGTCCACGTGTGTAGCACGTGTCGGCCCTTTGTCGCTGTTCACGACTGAATAATATTCCATGGCCTGGCTGTGCCACATTTTGTCGTCATGCATCAGCAATGGACATTTGGGTGATTTTCAGTTTTCGGTGAGATGGAAGAGTGCAGCGGTGGACACGCGTGCGCGACTTTTTCTTGAGCACCTGCTTTCAAAGCTTTTGGGTTTTGTGCTGCAGGTAAGGGTGCTCCCACCTTCCCGAGTCCCTGTTCCTTGGGGCTCCCGCCTCTGCCCACACTCCTCATCCTTGACCCTGGACGCAAGCAACACGAGGAGCAGAAGAGTTGTCAGGTCCCTGAGCAGGGGAAAGCCTCCTCTGGGGACAAAAGTGGGAAGTTCACGTTGATAGCGAAGACGACGCTCACTCTTAAAACC
The DNA here is from genome assembly GCF_011100685.1 of Canis lupus familiaris. Lineage (NCBI taxonomy): Eukaryota > Metazoa > Chordata > Mammalia > Carnivora > Canidae > Canis > Canis lupus. The sequence continues at coordinate 5,083,962 of NC_049226.1, forward strand.
CAAGTTGTTTTCCAGGGGCTGTTTGGGCTCCAGTTGCCAGAGAGGCGCGAGGGGGTTGGAGGCCTTGCCCCGGGGCCCGGCGGGATGGCAGGACGAGCTTGCCCAGGCTGCTCCGTTGGTTGTCAGGGCCCTGCGGGCCTCCCTCGGCAGCCCTGAGTGCCACCTCCTGGTCTCCTCCTGGCCTGGAGCTGCAGAGGCAGGGCTGTGTCGGAAGATTGGCAGTGGAGGGCGCCTGGGGTGCAGCCAGCTGAGCGTGGGACTCTTGATTTTGGCTCAGTTATGGTCTCAGGGTCATGGGATTGAGCCCCGAGTTGGGCTCCGTGCTCAGCAGCGGAGTCTGCTGGTGGATTCTCTCTCTACCCCTCCTCCCCTGCTTGTGCTCTCTCTCTCTAAAAAAATAAATAAGTAAATAAACATTAAAAAATTTAAAAAGATTGGCAGCAGAAAGCTAACTTCTGAATGCATGGAAGGCCCCTCCCTGGCCCCCCAACCACCTCCGGAGTCTGGGGAATCAGGACACCTCCTTCCATGGTCCTCAAAGTTCAGTGGCTATTCTTTCTACGTTTCCAGTACTAAATCATCTTTTGGCATTTTTTTTTTTCTCTCCTCACCCATCCTTTGGGGCTGACCCACCAATTCCACTTTCTCGGATCGGTCTCCACTTTGTCCTGTCAAGTTCCTCACACCCTCTTTTTACCAAGTGGCCCAAGAAAGACCTGGTTGGGGTTTGATCAGGTTGGAATGAAGTCGGAGACAATCACACTGTCCTTGAGGCCAGCGAGTCTCTCTGCTCTTGAAATTTCAAATCTTTGCTAAAAGCTTGTTTCTCCTTTTTGCCTTTGTTTTCACCATACCCCTCGGCCCTACCCCCATGGTTTTTGTCCTCTGTCTTTTTCTCTGAATCTTTAGAACAAAAGTCGTAAACTGGCGACCTTCAGATTGAATCTGACCTACAGATTTAAAAAATTTTTTTTTTAAAAATTTATTTGACAGAGAGAGAGAGAGAACATGCGCACAAGTAGGCAGAGTGTAGTAGAGGGAGACGGAGAAGCAGGATCCCCATTGAGCAGGGAGCCTGATGTGGGGATTCGAACCCACAACCCTGAGATCATGCCCTGAGCTGAAATCAAGAGTCAGATGCTTAAATGACTGAGCCACCCAGGTGTCCCTACAGATATTTTTTTTCAGATATGTTTTTAAACATAAAAAGTGCTTTTAAAGAATATGAGCTACCATTGAACAATTGGGGGAATTTTGCATAGAAAATCCAATTATCTAGCTTCTCATAAAAAATTGGCAGCTCTGACCATACAGGGCTTGTGTTCCACCTGGGAGTGAGCGGCTGCCTCTGCAGGATCTTGAGTTCATCAGACACCCAAGATTCACACGATGTATGCCTAGGACCCTCTCCTGGCCCAGCGTCCCTCATTTATATTCCTTTCCCGATGCCCCGTCTACTGTTATATGCAGAACAGAATCATATTACTTTAAAGATTCAAGTAAAGAATTGCCATCTACTTCTGGGCACATACCTCTACTTTGGGTGAGTTCCCAGATCCAGCCAGGACTTCAATCAGTGATCGCTTCCCTCAGTGATTTATTATGGCGGGAAGATGGTGGAAGCCAAGGAAACACGGCTTGGGGTTTTAATGATCTCCACCTTACTTTTTGTATCTTCTGTTAACTTTGCAAGATATTCAGTGAGAAGTTGCATCAATGTGTAGATTGCTTTAGAAAATCGAGCCAGGTGTTACTGTTCTTGGAGGGAAGACACCTTTTTGCAGATGCAGGGTTGCTTTGCTGGAATATCGAGAGGAGAGAAGAGAAGAGAAAAGAAGACAAGAGAAGAGAGAGAGGAGAAGAGAAGAGAAGAGAAAGAAGATGGGAGAAAAGAGAAGAGAAAGACGAGAAGAGAAGAGAAAGAAGAGAGGAGAAAGAAGAGAAAGGAAAGAAGAGAAGAGAAGAGAGAGAAGGAAGAGAAGAGAAGAGAAAAGAGAAGAGAAAGCATTGCCTGAGCCTCTCAGCGTCCACCCTGTCATGAACTCGATGCCTGGAACACCCAGGGAATTAAGAAAATCCTTAATTATAAACATAAAGTCATAACTCATAAACGTGGAAGGACCAGAAAGAACGTGAAAGACAGTGTTTCAGGAAAGGAAGAGGAAGATTTTTAAAAGGAAGAATGTTCGTGAGTGTAGGTGCCTGTCGGTGTGAGCAAATTAGCCAGAGCGTCTGTGTGAACGTGTGTAGACAGGACATTGGGCCCTGGGAGTTTGCACACGAGAAAGGGAGATTATACGCCCGTGTGTCAGAGTAAGGAGGTTTCTCTTGCGTTCATTCCCTCCTCCCTTTTTGGGGGGGGGCAGAAAAGCAAGGTTTATTGAGCAATATTGAATAATAGAGTACAAAGCTCCCAAAGAGGGAGGGGACCCAAGAGGGTTGTCTGGTTCATTCCCCTTTTAAGATGTTTCCAGAAGGCAGAGCATTTATGAAGCTTCCACCGCTGTTGACAACCAACTCGATTCCTGACTGACCTGTCTGTCCAGGGTCCCCTCGCTCCTTCCCTCTTCCTCCCTTTCCAACGTGTCTGTTAACACGGGGGAGATGTATTCATTCAAAAGCATTTATTAAGCGTACCTGGGTGGCTCAGCGGTTGAGCGTCTGCCTTTTAGCTCATGATCTTGAGGTCCTGGGATCGAGTCCCGCATCAGGCTCCCTGCAGGGAGCCTGTTTCTCCCTCTGCTTGTGTCTCTGCCTCTCTCTCTGGGTCTCTTATAAATAAATAAATAAATAAATAAATAAATAAATAAATAAATAAATAAGCCTTTTTTAAGTGCCTTGTCTGTAATGGTTCTACAAGCTGGGCTCTTGGGAGCCAAACAGGGCACTGCTCTCGTGAAGCTTTTGTTTCTGGTCCAGGAAGACAGACAGTAAAAATTGATGTAAAAACAGAAATAAGTAGGATGACTGCAGGGAGCGTTAAGTGCCACACATAAAGGCTGGTTGGATGGGGGTCGGTGGAGGTGCCTGCAGGATCCCCCGGCCACCAGGCAGGGCTCTGGGGCTGCAGTAGGTGCCAAGACCTGAACAGAGAGGGCCAGCGGCATAAGCTACGCTGCTCTGACCAGCAAGCCCCCGCCTGCGCTGGAGCCCCCGGCAGCAGAGGGTTAGGGGTGTATTCTAACCTCAAATGCGAATCCACTAAAACTTTCAAGTTGCAAGTGAGAGAGCCGGATTTATATCCCAGCTACTGTGGAGATGAGCACTAGACAGAGTGGGAAAAAAGTATACCTTTATTTATGTAAGTTAAAAGTCAAAACTGACATGTTTCGAAAAGTGCTAATTAAAAAATATTCATAAACCTATTGTATATCAATGTACATCATTATAAACCATTATAAAATGATTTTTAAGAAAAAATAACTACATTTTCCAAAGGAAGTATATATTTTTAAAAAAGATTATTTGACGGAGAGGGAGAAAAAGTGTGGGTGGCAGGCAGAGGGAGAAGCAGGCTCCCGACTGAGCAAGGAGCCCAACGAGGGGCTTGATACCAGGACCCTGGGATCACGACCTGAGCAGAAGGCAGATGCTTAACCTACTGAGTCACTGAGCCACGGAGGCCCTACCCTAACCCTAACCCTAACCCTAACCCTAACCCTAACCCTAACCCCCAACCCTAACCCTAACCCTAACCCTAACCCTAACCCAAAGCAGAGACATTTCAATGAGAAGAGCAACATTGTTTTACATGTTTGCAACTCACTCTAATGTTTGGCTTAAAAGAAGGCTGTTGGTTTTTCATGCTTGCTTCTGAATAAGATGTTTTGTAATGTGTGGTTTCAGGGGACATATAGGGAGAAAATACGACTTCATAAAGATATGTAATTATTCAGACTAGAAGTATTCAACAGATAATTATGGACACTTTCTACATCAAAAATCGATGAGTGGTGATTTCTGAAGGGGTAGTTGCGGTGTGGAATCTGAAACCGTGTCCATGAACTTCATCTTCTGCTACGTATAAATCCATTGGCCAATCATGCACTTGAGTGGATCTTACCCATGCATGATTTTGCAACATCATGCATGGGTCATTCGGAAAATAACGACTCACTGACTTATGCAGATCTTCCAAGTGTTGACAAATTTCGTTATGCAAGATAAAAAAAAAAGTCACACTTGTTAATAACGTACTGACTTCACTGGAAAAGTCTTTACGGGTGGGGAAGCTGTCAGGTGTACAGTGGCAGATAGAAGTTTTCCAGAATTGCAATTTTTTGTTTGAAAGGTCACATGTTATCATTGGCAAGGAATATTGTCAACTGCTTTCATTGAAGCGACTGGCTCATTTTATTTGTCTTTTACGAAAACGCCTCTAAATACCCACGTCTGAGTAAGCGTAATTTGCTCGCCAGTCACTCAAGCAAAAATAGCATTCCATGAAAAAAGCAGCTAGTTCCTCTTACAGTTCCAAGAACCCTCAATTGCTTATCCTCTACACAGGGTTGGACCTCACTGTGCTACAAAAGTGCTGTATGTACAGTGTGTAACATTTTAGAAGGTGTGCGTACTCAAGGATCGAGATTTAATAAAATCAATATTTTTTTTTACTGTTTCCTCAAGGACATTCTTAAGTGAAACTAGCATCCCCCCCCACCCCCCAGGAACACATGACAAAAAAGGATGCGATGATACTAGGAACATTGGGTGTTACCACCTCTGATTTGTGCTAAGTCACCAGCACTTTCACCCACCCATGCAACTATGAACATAGTGGAAAAGACAAAATAGTATTATTTGGAGAGTAGTTCTGACCTCACAGGCCCCCAGAAGAGTTTTGGAGACCCATTAGGGGTCTACAGTTCATACTTGGGGAAATACTGTTCTACATGACTGCCTGTTCAAACTACATAAACATTTGATGTCTTCCTTACAGTTGCATTGTATTAGAAAACCAATCTGAGAAATTTAGCATGTGCCACATGTGATAAAGTACCCTTTCTAAAAAAAGATTTTATTTATTTATTCATGAGACACACACAGAGAGAGGCAGAGACACAGGCAGAGGGAGAAGCAGGCTCCATGCAGGGAGCCCGATGCAGGACTCAATTCCAGGACCCCGGGATCATGACCTGGGCAGATGCTCAACCACTGAGCCACCCAAGCGTCCCAAGAAAGTCTCCTTATGGCAAAATCTCTTGCTCATGAAAAACCACGTCTGCTCTTTTTTTTTTTTTTTAAGAATTTATTTATTTATTTGAGAGAGCAGAGTGGGGACGTGGGGATGGGAAAGTGGCGGAAGAGGAAGAGTAACAACCAGATTCCGCATTGAGTGAGGAGTCGGACCCGGGGCTGGAACCCAGGACTCTGAGGTCATGACCTGAGCTGAAGTCAGAGGCTTAGCTGACTGAGCCCCCCAGGTGCCCCTCTACTCTTCTCATTGTATGGTTACCATTTGCTGCACATTAATAGATAGTAGATTCACACACACCCCCGTTTACCTTTCTCAAGCCCTAATATCTCCCTAGGGTATTGACAGTGAAATAAATTTGTCTTATTTCAGACTCAGCAGAAGTGGAGTAGAGCTGCATCTGACTTGAGGACAGTCTCTGAAAACCTCATGCATTTCATTACGTATGTAGGTGCCAGAAAATGTGTGTAAGTAAATCTTTCTCATCTCATACGATAGACTATTTCAGGTGTTTCATTATATGGATGATCGACATCTGTTAAGAGTGAGGTTTTGCAGGGCTATTCCAACTTGCATGGTTTTGGGAAAGAGATTCAGGAAGGCCTCCCCGGTGGTCCCCCACACAAAGGACATTGGCTCTCATTTGATACTTCAGAGCTCTGTTTCCTTGCTGTGAAACAAACTCTCATTAATTGCAATTAATGAGACTAGTGCCCGCCCCCAGGGGCTTTGCCTTTGCTGCCTCTCCCTGAATTAGCAGTGGGGTGGTTTTAGAAAGCTGGGGGCAGTGGTGCTGGGAGCGAGAAGGGGGCACCAGGCCGTTTTCCCCACCATGTCCCCTCTTCAAGATGCTCTGGTTAATTTTTCATCTGCAAGTGCAGGTGCCTGGGCTAGGTACCTCCTAACAGTCCTTCCAGAATTACAGCCCGTAGTTTGGGGAGATCCCGGAGGACCCGGCGATTGTTACAGAAGTACTCACTGTCGTCTCCAGGGGGCGCGCCAGACCTCTCTACGGCCTTGAATCCTTAGGGGCGGGTTGGCCCGCATTTCTCAAGGCTCCTGAGTTCCTTGGCCGCACGGAATTCCCTGCTGGGGCAGAAACAGCAGGCTGGTGAGGGGACAAGAAACAGAGACAATAGCAGGTGTTTCATAGGGAAGTACAACAGGTGCATCGACTGTGAGAATCCCAGATATGAAATAAACTGAAGGGTAACGTCGGGCAAGAGTGTTGGGGAGGAGGCAGAGACGCAGAGCTTCAAAGCTGTTCTGAGATGGGTGTGTGTTTCTGTCTCCAGCATCTTTAGGGATCTAGGACCGTCCTGGGCGGTGGTGAAGCGGTGGTGGGCAGACGGGACAGACCAGGCTGGCTTTCGTCACGTGGGAAGCCGGCCGTTCCAAGGTGTTCATGAAGGTTAGGACGGGCTACGTATTCAGACGGATAGTGATAGAGAGCAGGGGTGTGTAAGCTGGTCTGGGGGGCAGCCGGCAGTGGGGACATGCAGGGGCGTCGAGGTTAGGTTAGAAGCAGTGGGGAGGGATGGGTCGGGGGTGTCAGAACTCGCGTCCTGAAAGACCTGGATGCGGTGGAGACACGGTGTCTAGGGGGGAAAGTGCAAGGGGGTAGAGCATGACTCTTCTGCTGAGTGGGAGAAGGAGGCGTGGGTAAGAGAGGAGGCTGTTGGGTCTGGGAGGGCTCAGATCATGATAAGGAGACGGAACTCAATCCTAGGGACACTGGAAACCTTTGGAGGGTTTTAAGGAAGAGACTCAGGTGAGATCTTTCTAGCCAGAGCGGCCAGTGGGTGGAGAGGGAGCAAGACTGCAGGCTGGGGTACCATCCACATGAGATGTGAGGTGGGCTGGAGTCCTACAGAGAGAAGGGGAGGGAATGGAGACATATCAGGAAGGCAGGTACGATGAAGAGCTTAGGGGGGTTGGTCCCCTACAACTTCTGGCTTCGTTGACAAACAGAATTAATAATGCTCTGTTCCCTTGGAGCAGTACAGACAACGTGGAGAGATGCTTGCTTCCAGGGGAGCCTCCCGCCCCCCAAGGACTCAGACGGCTGCCTCTGTGCGGACAGGTGAGCGGACAGGCCTGTCACTCTGCTTGAGGGGCCCTATTTGCCTCACAGCTAAAATATTCTGGCGCTTTCCGCCCTCGAGAAGAAAGACACTCAAGTTGACCAGTGACCAGAGCTCCGGGTTAACGTGATGGTGTCTGTTACCGGGGGATGGTTGCAAAAGGCCCTCAACTCCATTTAAGACACACTTCCTCCTCCTGCGATGTCCATACGGTGTAGCCCAGGGGTCTCTGCCGGAGACAGCGGCAGGGCCGGGGCGCCCCTGGGGCCTTCGCTTGCGAGGAGGGAGGGTGAGCCTCTTGCAGCCGGTTCACCAGAAGCCTGGGGCGCTCAGAGGCCCGGGGACCAGGTGCCAGGGACCAGGATTCTAGCAAAGCGGTTTCCGTCGGGGGCCGAGCAAGCTGCTCCTTGCCTTCTGGCAAGGCGACATTAGCAGGCTTGTGCAGGAACGTCGGGGGCCCGAGCTAGAGCACCCTTGAGCTTGCTGGACAGGTGGTCCTAGCTGCCGCGGGCAGGGCATGTGCACCCCGGGCCTCCAGAACTCTCGGTGCGGCCACACACACTCGGACGTGCCCGGTGGCCCGTCCTGTCTCCTCACAGCCTCCGACAGGTTCACAGGGACCCCCAGGAGCCTCACAGTTTGGGATCGTGCAAAGGCTGCTCTGGCCTCTTGTGTCCTTCCTCCCCGCGGGTTCCGGGGCAGCAGGTGTACAGGGCTGCGTGGGGAAAACAGCAGGCCGCTGCGATCGGGCGCTCTTTCATTCCGGGAATTCTTTTTTTTTTTTTTTTTTTAAGATTTATTTATTTATTTATGATAGACAGAGAGAGAGAGAGAGAGAGAGAGAGAGAGAAAGGCAGAGACACAGGAGGAGGGAGAAGCAGGCTCCATGCCGGGAGCCCGATGCGGGACTCGATCCCGGGACCCCAGGATCGTGCCCTGGGCCAAAGGCAGGTGCCAAACCGCTGAGCCACGCAGGGATCCCCTCATTCCGGGAATTCTGCTGAGCGTATGCAGTATGGCTCTGAAAAGTTACTGTCGTGATCTTATTCACTGAGTTATCCAAGAAAATATTTATTGAGTGCTTACTGTGTGTCAGGCCCTGTTCGAGCTTCACGGACCTGGTCCGTCAATAAAACCATGGCACTTTGGCAATACAGCTCCGGCTCTTTCATTATAGAGGGTAAAATCCACACTAAATACAACGTTCTGACCCCCTTCGGAGGGTGTAAACCGCAAATCCGGTTCAATCCGTTCAGGAGGATGCATCGCCTTTCTTTGGACATCAGGTGTGGGGAGAGGGCCGATGCCTGTCAGGTTCTCAGTGCTCGTCCAGAAACCTGACTTGGTGGACATGCCGTGATAGCTGCTGAGCTGGGGGGATCACTTCTGTGGGTGACGTGGGGACAGCGAGCAGAGTGAGGTAAGTAACTGTAGGAGGGCTGACGTTGCTGACTCCATCTGCGGCCTCCACGTTGCTCACACTCCGTCGCGCGGTGACCTCTCTTGGGGCTACACGTTGCAGGCCCCTTGGAGGTTAACACACATATTTTCGGAATGCCCGCCGAGGCCGGGGTGCGGAGGAGGCTGGTTTTGGCCTCCCGTGCGTCCTAGAGAGGACATAGTCTCTCCCCTTCCTGGTGCTCAGGTGATGCCTTAAGATCTAATTCAAAGCTAGCTGTCAACTGGGTGCATGCAAGCCTTGCAAGGTGTGCGTGAGCCCGTTGATCTTACTCCGGTGTCCTTCTGAGTGTGCCCCTCGCTCTAGAAAATCTACAGACTAAGGTCTGGCCTTTGCACAGGATGACCTCACAGCTGCTTGGATAGTGCTCGTCCCCATCCCCGCCCTCGTCAGTAAGGACCCCGAATAAAACTCTGTAAACTGTATGGAGCGGCCTGCTTCGCTCTCTGGCCTCAAAATGCCCTCTCAGTTTCGGGGGGGATCCTTTACCGCCCCTTCTCCACCTCCTAACAGTAGTTCGTGTAGTAAATGAGCAGGTGAGTCAGGTGGTAACGGAGAAAAAAGAGTCAATTAAGCGCACATTAGATATAGTCCCTGGTTCCGATCACCTATAACGCTCTACCCGGGGGCCCTGCAAACTTGTGGTTGGGTGTTGGGGAGCCGGGGGTCATTACCTCGGAGCTAGAAGGTGCTGCGGCTGGGGCAGGTGGGGAGGGCAACCGCTGTAGGGACCTGGCTTGGCTACTCCAGGATTAATGCTCCCTCGTGTTTGCTTTCTTAGAAATGTAAGGAGAGGCCTGTGGTTCTTTCACCTGAGGGCTGGGACGGTAACTGACCGAGGGACACAGGTGCTCAGGAGATCCTTGAATGGGTGGAAGGATCGGGCAAAGGGCTGAGCATGGAGGGACTGTCACCTTGTAGGTCTCAGTCACGCGGACTCTGCTGTGCTTCCTCCGACTCTCGGAGGAAACGGAAGGCACGACTTCAGGGTTTGGTTTATGGTCCATGAAGCGAGAGTCAGGGGCACTTAGTAAACCTCTTCCTGTGTTTGCTAATAGTTATCCCCTGGTTCATAATGGGCTCTGCAATGCTCCCACTTCCTTTAATTAATTTGTCCTGTATTAATTATCGGGGTACTTTATTTTATAGGGGTGATGACTAACCCAGCCTGGCAGGTTTGGAACTGCCCTGTTGGCACTTGAACGACAAGGGCTTGGTCTTCCAATTCAGCCCAAATCCACTCGGGAGGATGCATCATTTTCCTCTGACATCAGGCGGGGCTGGGGAGCGGGTGCTGCCAGGGAACCTGGCCTCCTGGGGCGGAGATCTTGTCAGAGCTCAAGCTGCTGAGTTGGGAAGTCAGTCCCGTTTGTGACTCCCCCAGGGAGCGAGCAGGGCCAGCCAGCGAAGAAAAGCCCATGGGCCGAGGGTCCCACCGAGGAGCGTCTTCCAAGGTGGCGAATCGGAAGCCCTTGCACCTTGGATGCTTGACGATCCTAAAGCATTCTTTTGGAATTTAACTTCAAGTGCTCCTCATGGGATGGGAGGCTCTTCCTCCCCACAGCTTGGTTCTCCTAAGTACTTTCCTGGCGCCGTTCTTCATCCCCTGGAGTCTATCTTGCGGTAGTTAGGGTCCACCCGCACCCCCACGGGTTCCGCATGTCTTTATTCCAGTTTTAGTCTCAACTCCTATTTGAAAGGTGATGTCCTTGAATCCACAGTTGTGGTGGACGATGCAGATGCGCGACGCAGAGTCTGTCTCTGACGTGGAGTATGTTCCAAGTGCACACACCTCTCCCACCCAGGTGATGGCAGTGGTCTCCTGATTGCTCTGGAACATGTGGTGATGGTTCACATGTTTTGTTTGCTCCATGGCCTGTCAGGTCTCAGACGCATCCTCAGACTTGTCCTCTGCTTGAGCCCCTCGTTCGTCATGAATGGACTCAAATGTTTCTGCTCCCATGAAGCCTTCCTACCTCATGCCAGGCCTGCTGAATTCCCCCCTCCTTTTCCCAGGGTACCCTACCCCCGCCCCCAGAACCTACCCAAGTGGCAATTATTTCCTCTCCTGCCAGCTCCCTCTGTTACAGGAGGCCCGCCTTGAGGCTGGGAACTCGGCCTTATTTGTCTATATAATCCCAGGCCTGAAGTAGGAAATGAGCTCCTACATCTGTAGAACAAGTGAAGGAATAAAGCTGGAATCTCCATCCTTCCTTTGCTTTGATAAAGACGTATATTGTCCCAGAACGAAGTTTCTCATTTCTTAAAAACCTGTGCCCTCTTTTGAGAAACACAAAAATCTTTTATCTTTAATGCCATGAATATTTCAAAACAAGTCGGATGTGGTTATGAAAGCAAAACAAGGCAATGGTATTTTGAAGATGCTTGTCCCATCTGCACGCACCGTGCTCTGCAGGGACTGCAGTCGTCTCGTCTGCCTCGACCGTCACTGCCCTGCTTAGGCCTCGGGTCAATTCCATGAAAGTTTGCTGAAAGTCAATTGGTTTTTGGCACTTTGGTCATTTGGCGGTTGGCTCTCGGCGAGGTGGCCCGCTGGTGACAGGAAGACCTTATCCGTCTGCCAAGCAAAGCTCTTCCCCAGCTTTCCTAGACCTGAAAAGTCTCTTCCACAGTCGCTTGGAAAAGGTACTTTCAGAACTTCTTCTTCCTTTTTTTTTTAAGACTTTAAGGATTTTATTTATTTATTTGACAGAGAGAGAGAGAGAGAGAGAGAGAGTGCATACAAGCAGGGGGAGCGGCAGAGGGAGAGAAGCAGATTCCCTGCTGAGCAAGGAGTCTGATGTGGGAGTTTGATCCCAGGACCCAGGTCACGACCTGAGCTGAAGGCAGATGATTAATGGACTGAGCCCCCCCAAGATGCCCCGCTTTCAGGACTTCTTCAAGCTGAACTACACAATCTCATATCAACCTTAATTCCTTCATCTTACGCTTCCAATCATTTCCCTCCTGTTCTGCCTGAGAAGATGGAGAAAAATGAGCATCATTTTGTGCCTGATAGGTGGTCCCTTCAGAGAATGAACACTGCAGAGTGAAGTTGCTTTCACAGTTGGGCCACATGACAAGCTCGCGCGCGCGCGCGTGTGTGTGTGTGTGTGTGTGTGTGTGTTTGGGGTGGGATACAGGTGGAGGACCCATCGACCAAGGGTTGCTCCACGGCCTGTCAGGTCTCAGACGCATCCTCAGTCTTGTCCTCTGCTTGAGCCCCTCATTCGTCATGAACTGACTCAAATGTCAACCAAGGGTTGTTTTCCTTGTCCAGATTTATGAGGGAGAGATTAGAGGGAAGGGAGAGTGTGAGCCCTGATATCAAAGTTAATTAAGAGAGTTAAGATCATGAGATTTGAAGTCCACGTGTTGGACAAAGCATAGACCATGCGAGAAGGAGGCAGGAGCCAGTGGCTGAGTGTGGAGCTCATAATGGTGGTGGCAGGTGGGGATGGCACTCAGCCGCCCTCCTAGACCAGGGGGCAGAGGCTCACTTGGAAGGGAGCTGAGGATGCCGTGTTGGAGGCAGAACCCAGGTCTGGGAATTTGGGTGGAGAGTGGGGACAAGTGGACATGAGCAAATGTGTACTGCGACCTGGCATGAGTGTACGTCCTTAGGCCCAAGAAGAGTTGCACCAGGCTGGGTCCAAATGGATGATTCAGTATCTGCCAGAGTAGGCCTCATATCCTGTATTAGAAAATGTTCTAGAGAATCCTTAGCCTGGGTCAGGTATTGTGTATCTGGTCTTCCTGCCATCCATCCATCCCTCACCTGATGGCCTCCGAGGAGCCCTGGTCTCTGGGTGATCTTGCAGCCCATTCGCCCCACCTTCCACTTGCCTGATTTTCTCCGGGGTGCTGCGCTCAGAATCAATTAACCTGAGTGGGCTCCAAGCAAGGTGGGTGAGAGGAGCCGGAACTGCTGGGTCTGGTCACCGGCTCTGCCTTGCTAACTCTGCAGTTGTGCTGGGCCTCGATGTCTCCCTCCTGTCATGTGGGCAGCAGCCGTCTCACCTCCCTTGAGCTGCCTGGTTAACGATCACGCTGAGTTCCCAGGGAGTGCAATACCCTGCAGCTCTCCAGGATGCAAATTTGTAATTTTTATTTTTTGCCAAGCCTCTCACATCAGCTCCAGTTTCATAACCTCAGTCAACCCCCTTCCTCCCCTCCCTTCCTGCACGTACAGAATCCTCTCCAGCCCAGATGCACACCTGCGGGAAAACTTGGCATGGACTCCTTTCCATCTGTCACCGCTTCGAATAGCTTGAGTGTGCTGATGACAGATAAAGTAATTGCGCAGCATACGAATGACTTAATATTTGATGTGTTAAAATAATTTTTTAATGCCAAGCATTTGTATAATTTATAGCTGGAATCCACAGTTTTTATCTTGCTTCCCACTTTTCACTCGGTTGCTCCCCCGTGGGGGTGGCAGGTACATTGGCTTCGTGGCTCTTGTTTTCACTTAGTGTATTTATTACAAGAGGAAGTGGAGAATCTTCTGTGGCATCTACAGTGCTTGTTGATTTCTGACTCTCGATGCCCTGGTTCCGTTCTTAGTACGTTGAGGTGCTTTAACGATACTTGATGAGTATTGTTATTGAACAAAAGTTGGGGGTGCATTTCACAACTCTTTGCTGAGTACTTTCAGGTGCCCAATGCCACGCTAGGCAGTAGGACACAACAGACAAGACGGACAAGGCCCTGCCCCAGGGGGTCTATAGTTTGGTGGGGAAGATAGATAAACGAGGGATAGTAGCCATGCATGCTGGCTGCTTCAGTGGAGAGAATGCAGGATCTTGTAAGTTGGGACGCCAAGCGCTCACCAATGCTGGAAGTTAGGGATGAGCCTCCTCGGGGAAGTGAGTTAACTGGAAGAACCAGTGCGGAGTTTGGGCCAGTTGAGTAGAAAGGTCGAGACAGCCCATGCGAAGGGAGGAAGCCAAGAAAGAGAATGGTTAGTTTGAGTGGCCAGAAGACGCTCATTATGTCTAGAACTTGGGTCAAAATAGGGAAATGAGGCTGTTGTACTGAACAGAGGACACTACACAGGCGTCCTATTTATGGGCTGTCAAGAGGTGGAGGGGCTTTTAAGCAGCAGAGTGACATAATTAGAACAGTTCCTATGCTGAGACCATCAGAGAAGGGTGGTCCGGGAATAAAGCCAGCCAAGGAGGTGGCGGTCTTCATCGCCTTGACTCTTAGAGGACATCCAGGCTCAGATTTGGGGCTTGGAGGTTGGGAGAGACAATAAAAGAAGTCAGCTCACTCTGTTTAAAAAAAAAACAAAAACTTTTTTCCCTCAAACAACAGAATATTCTCAGCTAGCCCCCCTTCTTGCCCTCTCTTTATTTCTATTTTCTTAAATGCTTCGTCGCCTATGGGTATATATGACGTACAGCGAAGAGGGACAGATGAGAAGACTAGGGCCCCCGACGGGGTAGGCAAGGTGCGAATTCCCCATCTCTCTGGCGCCCTCCCCCTCTGGGGCCCTGGAGGAAGGGCTCCCCAGACTCCAGGGCCGGGGCCAGCGACAGGCTCGCCAGACCTGAGAGCTGGTCCTGAACCTCTTCCCAGATCCTCCACCACCGGTCGCCTACTATTCAAGTTTGACGGAGGCTACGGGGCTTGGGGGGAGTTAGAGCATCGGAATCCAGCAGGGGCTGCTACCGCTCAGGACTCCTGCGCCCCGCGGAGCTGCCCCGAACACCTGCCAGCACCCACCGCCTGCCCCTCATGGCGGGGCCGCAGGCCCAGTGCCACCAGATGGTGAGGGACTCGGGGGTCACCGCGTGCGGCATGAGGTGGCCGACCCCGCTCCCCCGACACACGTCCTTTCTCCCACCGCAGCCTGGCTGCCATTGAACACATCTATGAGTTTGAACGAGTTGCTCTTTTCCACCCACCTCTGCTGTCTGGGGGTGTCGCCGATTCCGAAGGCGGCATGACAAGGGCGCTGGGGAGGGGGTGGCAGGTGTCTGCTCACACAGCCTCCCTTCTGTCCACCCTCCTAACCGTGGGCGGGCGGCCTGCACTGGCACATGCGTGGCTCCTCCCGTGCGGGCCATTCCTCAGCCCAGGGCTGACTTCCCCATCCTTCCTCCGATTCCTGTCTCCCGTGCCCACTTGGGATGGGGATTTATGTGAACAGAGAGATGGGGAAAGGGTAACAAACGAGTTTTGCTCACTATGGTGCCCTTGGAAGATGGTTAATGGATGATGCAATCAGCTTGGTGTGATGCGAGCAGTTCTGCATGAGGGGTGGGAGGAGCTGGGCTCCAATCCGTGCCTTCCCTCTGACCAGCCGTGGGACCTGGGCAAGAACCCCAATGCCTCTGAAGTTCACTTTCCTTGCCTGTCGAGGGGGCTGACGCTCATACCCAACACGGAATGTTACTCTGAGGATGGCACGTGGAAACTCACCACTCTATATATCGATATATTCCTCTTCCTCTTCAAAGCTTTTCTAGAACTAGGGTGGCTTTTTAATGTATGCAATTCCCATGTTTACTCTGAAGAGATAATAGAGTGCCAGCCTTGAGGACACACAATCCCGAATGTGCCCACGCTGGCCCAGGAGCAATGCCAAGGCCACTGTCCAAGTGCCAGCCTTGGCCAGAGTCCAAGGACAGTTGGTCACTCAATGCCAAGAGCCCGTCCCGTGGCCTCTGGGAAGGTACTGAGCAGAGGGGACACACAGGACTGGATGCCACCAGAGGTTGAGTTTGTGTGGTGGGTCTATGGGGATTTCCTTGTTGCTCAATTCTTATGTTTTACTTGTGTAGTGGGGGCCCTTCTGTCCTGCACGAGGTTGTCCTTTCCCAGCTTCTGGTGGGGGGGCAAGGGGTGGATCGGGGCCCTACGGCGGGTCGTCATCTCTGCTGCAGGAGAAGGGCTGACACTTGCTCAGGTTGGGTATTGTCCCCTTGTCCCAAATGCCACCAGACCTGTCCTCCAAGGTCAAGTGTCTCCCAAGGTCAAGTGTATCATTTCCTACAGGGTTCCAAGAATATCACAGAGCAACACATCCTCTGAGAATTATTTTCTGGTGAAGTTATTTAGACATCGCGTTTTGCCTCCTAGTGAGGGGTGAGGGAAGAAGGGATGGGATAAACCTCATCACTCAGAGCTTTGTGACGTGTCCCGTGACGGAACTCACTGCTCCCGGGACAGCTGGGTGGCCCAGTGGTTAAGTGTCTGCCTTCGGCTCAGGGCGTGACCTGGGGGTCCTGGGATCGAGTCCCACATTGGGATCCCCTGCAGGGAGCCTGCTTCTCCCTCTGCCTCTGTCTCTGTCTCTGCCTGCCTCTCTCTGTGTGACTCTCATGAATAAATACATAACATCTTTTAAAAACTCCAACTCACTGCTCTCATTCTCAACATCTTTCCAATCCCTCATCAGGTTCCTCCGCAGCCCCCTCCTGAACCTTTATCTTCCACTTGGATGCTCATCCCCAAGTGATAATGTCTCTCCTTGAGGCTTCCAGAGCCGACTGCCTCGGCCATCAGCTGGGTGACAGTGGAGCCCGCTTTGACTCAGGCTCTGCATGGTTCTGAAGGGCAGTACGGTTGAGCAAGAGGATGCTGGGTCCTTCAGTCTCCATTTGGGAAGCTTTATGAGAGATGTATGCTTTTTTTTTTAAAGATTTTATTTATTTATTGGACACAGAAAGCGAGCACAAGCAGAAGGAGTAGCAGGCAGAGGGAGAGGGAGAAGCAGGGGCCCCATGGTGGATCCCTGGGGGCTGGATCCCAGGGCCCCAGGATCATGACCCGAGCCGAAGGCAGATGCCCAACCGACTGAGCCACCCAGGCGCTCTGAGATGTGTGCTTTTACTATCATCCTGTTAGAGCCAAACCAGGCATGAGGAATGCATATCCACTACCACCTCCCCCCCTCCCCGGGCTGATGGACAGAAGGTCGGAGTCAGTGGTGGTGGAGACAGTGGGATTGCAGAAGTGAAAGCCTGGAGCATCAGAGCACGCGGGCAAGAAATTCACAGCAGGAATACAAAGGGCCAACCCACAGGGGAAAACACACCGACCTCACTAGTCACCCAGGAACGCAAAATGACACAGAGTAACACGAATTCTTCAAAACTAACCTGTGGAAAAACAGAAGTACAGAAAGACGTACGCACAAAGACGTGTGTGGCAACGAGTGGTTTGTACGCGGACAGGGGGCTGACTTAACCCGTTATGGGACTTCCCTGCAATGGATTCTATGGCCGCCCTAAAGCAGCAAGTTTGGCTTTCTGTGTCCTGACTGGGAAAGTGTCCTGCTGCATTAAAAACAGACAAGTGCAGAACAATTTGTATAATATTTCTGTTTGTGCAAAAGAATCTATGTGGACCCCGTGTGTGTGTGTGTATGTGTGTGTGTGTGTAAGAGTGGAGGGATACACACCAAACTGTTAAGACTGAATATTTCTGGGGATTGAGATCAAGGAGGAAGTGTGGGGGAGGCTATTAATGGTTTTTATTGAGATATCATTGACTTATAACCTTATATTAGTTTCGGGGGTGCAAAGTTTCGGTATTTGTGTATATCATGAAACGATCACCCCGATAAACCGAGTTGACATCACCGGACGTAGTCACAGAGCTTTTTTGCCTTGTGCCGGGAACTTTAAAGATCTATTTTCTTAGCGACTTTCCAACTGCGCCACAGGATTAATAGCTATGGTCACCGTGCTGGACATTATATTCTCGTGAACTATTTATTTTATACGTGAAATTCTACACCATTTGACCCCCTTCACGCGTTTCGGATCTGCTCCTTTTAACTTTGCGCGCATTTTGTTGTTTGAATTTTTGCCCTAAAGCTAAAAAAAGATGTTTAGAAAACTGAATAGGTAATACCGTCTTCGCACTGCTCTGAGAGCTCGGAAACGCAGACCTTACCACGTGCCTTGGAACGTGCCCGGCAGGGCCAGTTAGGGGCAGGGGTACATGATGCAGGCCCTGGAGCAGATCCCGGCCAGGCGGAGACGACACGGGGTCGGTGGACCTCTGCGGTGTGCACGCTGGGGTCACCCGATGTGGGGCCCAGCCGGTGCGTCAGCCACGCTGCTGTTACTCCAAGACCTAAAAGCGGGGGCAGGTGGCATCTGGAAGCTTGTCAGGATGTCACAGAGTCTTGTCAAGATGACAGGTTGACACTCGAATGAATGGCAGAGGAGTCTGGAGAGAGCACGGCTGCAGACCCGGGGACTCCCTGCAAGGGTCAGCGAGCTGGCACGGCTGGAGAAGCACAGAGCCGTCACCAGGAGTGCAGCCCCGAGGGACACGTCGCTGCCGGGCGAGTGTCCCTGGTGCCGATGCCTGGGGACTCGCGGCTTCCTCTGGGGCCTTGGGATTAATCCCAGAGGCGGCGGGGCTGGGGGGAGCTGGGCTGGAAGCGTCGGGGTGAGGCCCCGCACAGCTGGGCCCGCCTGGCCCTCGCACCTCTGCCTCCCCCGTGGAGGCCGTGGGGCTGTGGGCCGATGGGTGCCTCCTGGAGCGCGCTGCCTGCAGCGGGAGACCCAAGGGACAGACGTTCTGCAGTGGCGGCCCGGCCCCTTCTGTTCGCTGTCTTCTTCTTTTTTTTTTAATTTTTATTTATTTATGATAGTCACATAGTCACACAGAGAGAGAGAGAGAGAGAGAAAGAGAGAGGCGAGACACAGGCAGAGGGAGAAGCAGGCTCCATGCACCGGGAGCCCGACGTGGGATTCGATCCCGGGTCTCCAGGATCGGGCCCTGGCTCAAAGGCAGGCGCTAAACCGCTGCGCCACCCAGGGATCCCTGTTCGCTGTCTTCTAACCTCGGGTCTGGAGGACTCAACTGAGGGGCACGTTGGTACAATCAACTGCCGCTTGTCCCCTTGGCACCCTGACAGCCTCCACGCCGTGGGAACCCTTCTCCAGGGGGCTCGGTCGGGAACAGGCCTCCTGCGGGGTGTGCAGCCTCACCGCCCCCCCAGTGTCCTGCTGGGCGGGTTCTGGAGGCTTCCTGGGTGGGGAGGTGAAGGGTGGTCGGAGCTGCGGGGACAGCAGCTTCCCTGCAGATGAGTCCCCGCTCATCCAGCCTCACCAGCTTCTCCCCCCAGAAGAGGCAGGGAGAGAGCACTGGAGTGGGAGTCAGAAGGCCGACTCTGCGTCCTGGCCTGGCCGTGGCTGGCTCCGCGGCCCTGGGGGGGTCATCAGCCTCCGAGGCTCAGGGGCGCACCGTAAGACGTAAGTCGGCAGCCCGACGACGGCCTAGGGTGGCTGCGGACTGGGGTGCGAGGCTCTGGGGCCCCGCTCTGAGCATCCGTGGCTTGCTCACCCCCGTATACAACACAGCAGGGTCATCGGTTATGCCGACTTTCTCCGTCTCCCCCACTGGGGACAGCGCTTCGCAGAGAGAAGGCCCTTGCGTGGTCTGTCCTGCGCTTAGAGCAGCGTGGGGCCGAGGGCAGCCGCTCAGGGCCACCTGCCCAATGCACCGACCGCTTTCCCTTTGAGGCCTCAGGGCGGCCCACGGACACGAGCTCCATTTAGCGTCTCCGCTGTATGATGGGGGACCCGAGACACAGGGTGGGGGGAAAGATCGTTTTCCCCAAGTCCCATAACAGCGTGTCGCTCAACGCTGGAGCGCTCAACGCTGGAGCCTGGACGGCGCAGTTCCCTAACTAGAACGGGGCACGTGAAGTCGGGGGCTACACCGCGAGGCGCTGTGGAAAGGTGAGGTCAGAGTCCCTGCGCCCTTCGTCGACTTGATGATCTAAGGATCCCCCGCGCCCTCCCCCGCCTCCCCCGTGCCCCCCGTTTTAGGTAGCAGGGTCAACTGTGGCCTTTCTGCTGGTATTTATTTTGTGTATCATCCATAGCCAATCTTTAATCCAAGGCTGACTTACCCAGACCACACAGCTCATTTCTCCGCCACCTCCCGCCACCGTCAGCTGGTGGGGAGCGTGCTCAGGAGGTTACGACTGCATTTTTATTGCCAGCCGCAGCAGCCTTGGTCGGAGAGCGAAGCCCCCAAGGAGGCACATGCAGTCCGGAGCCAGATTGCTGAGGTGCGTTTTGCGAAGCGACGGCCCCACCTCGCCTCCCCGTTATCCTCGTTACCGGAGGATCCGTTGTCCATCTTTAAGATGCTTCTGCATGCAGTAGTCCTTAGGGTGCCCTGTTCCGACCGCGTCACCAACCTCGCTCTGGTCGGGGCCTGGGTTCTATCTCCAGAGCCCGATTCCGACTTGACCTGTCGAGCCTTCTTCCCGTCGAGCTTACCCAGACTGTGGCCCCCCCAGCACATCCTACAGGCTTCCCCCTGCTGTCAGGGCATGGGCGTCCCGGTTGGGAATGCGGGGGGTGAGAGGGGAGGACGCGAAGGGGCCGGTCAGGGAGGTGGAGGGGCGAGGACAGGAGGCAGAGAAGCCAGAGGGACCTTGTCCCGCCCCACCTGGGCTCTCGGTTAAGTCGCTCGCTTCCTTGGTGGAGGGTGTGGTGCGCAAGTAGGGTCTCCTGCCCTCCTGGCCGGGAGGGGGTGGCAGGCCAGCGTCTTCCTGGGAGCAGGTGTTCATCCTGGCAGGTCCCGAAACCCAGAGCATCGGAAACCCAGAGCAGGTGATGGAAGGAGAAGCATAGGCTTTGGAGTCAGCCTGGCATTCAATTCAGGCCCAGCCTTTCCTGGGTGTGCCATGTTGGTGGCCACTTAACGTCTCTGAGCCTCAGTTTCCCCATCTGTAAAACTACATTCTCAGGGTTGTCACAGGCCTTGCATGGAATAGTCTGTAAAGGGCCCTGCAGACAGAGTCCATCTGTCCATTATTGGAACTGTAGCCACATGGGGGGAAGTGTACTTACCAGCATTTCCCTTAGAAGGAGGAGCCGTGCTTTGGAATAGAAGCTGGAGTTTAGGGACCTGGGGTGTGGGCAGAATGTTCTACACAGGCATGGGGAGGGCTGGTGCTTCGGGCTGGGGGGGGCGGCCCAGGGAGGAGTGTGAAGTGGGTTTCTCTGAATGCAGGACGTGCTCACATCTAAGTGCATTTTTCATGGCATTTGGGGGTTTCGCTCACATCTGGGTTGACGGGGGCAGAACAGGGGTCACATGCACCCACGAGGGGCCCGGGGGCCGGACAGCCTTGCAAGGGGAGGTACAGGAATGCACAGAAACCGTGGAAAGGACTGGGGAGTCTTGCAGCCCAAGGCTGAGCTCAGGTTTAACGGACCGTTCGTGGGCTGGGAGTTCCAGCGGACTTCTCGTAACCTCCTAGCCCGGCGTAATCATTGTCCGTATTTAGTAGAGAGAGAAACAGGTTTAAATTAAGTGCTTCGCTCAGTCAAGGTCGCATAGCACCCATGGTGACAAAACCGGTCTTAGGTTCCCTGCTGCTTGCTTCCAACCGTGGCCGCGCCCTCTGAGCCAGACCACCTGTCCATCGTGAAAGGCTTGTGGTCTCAGGTAACAGATGAGGAAATTAATCTCAGGGGCTTGCACAATCCACCCAAGGTCAGCCCTGGGCTCAATGCAGGGCGCTCAGAAGGGGCCGCGGACGCCAGCAGGGAGCAGGCCGCTGCCTGGGAACTTCAGGGCTGCGAGGAGCTGTGTTCCTTTTGGACAAATTACTTCACTTACGCGGGATGATCGCTCCCACTAATCCCGTCTGCTGACTGTACTCCAGCTTCCCTGGGTGCAAGGGGATTAGGACTTCCGCAGGCCCCGGAGTCCTGCTCCCACACTCCTGCTTTGACTTCACGGCCGTACCCGTCTTGGTCTTGTGAGCCCCGGTCACACTTCAGAGCATAATCTCATAAATTGAGCTCTACTCAAATAACTGCCGAACACAAAATCGTCAAACGATCGCAGCCAAGTCCAATTATTGATGACTAAGAAAGAATGCTCTGGGAAGAGACAAATCAGTTACATAATTGAATCCCCGTGGAGATTTTAGAAAAATAATCCGGTGTACGTACGATTGTCTTCTTATTTCAGAAAGCTTGACACCTCTGTTAGGTGTCCTCCCAGAAGCCATGGAAACCTCATGGGCCCTGGAGATCAAGAGGGTGATTGACCCCAGAATGGTTACAGGGGAGCTGAGAGGCCGGGTAAGGGGTTGGGGATCTTCTCCTGCCTTCTAGATCCGTGTTTATCTAAATTATGCTGTCAAATGGTCACCAAATAAATTCTTCAACTAGGGCTGGACAAACGAGGAAAGGTGAAGGGGGAAAAGAGGACAAGGAGGTTCCCCCAAATAGCTCTCTTTATAAGGAGGTGAACAACAGAGAGAGACGTACAGGGTAGCAAGTTCTTGGTGGCATGAACCTTTTTAGATGACTTTGGGCACAATTCTGTAGAGATTGGAAGACCTGTGGGAGCACCAAGCATTGATAAGGAATGACTGAGTGATTGCCAAACGCCCACCGGCTACTTTTAGCATCTTTGTCCTGAAGATAGAAGTTGGCCTAGCTAAGCCTGCATCCCATAGAGGACGCTGCCTACAGGGTTTCCCCGCCTCTGAGTCCCAGGACACCAGCCCCCCGCCAACACCCCCTGCCACGGAGTAGTGACCAACCAGTCTGAGAAGGTGACGGGTTTGTTGAGAATGGCTAAGCCCGCTCGCTGGCCTTGGCATTCGTACAGGCAATGGTGTGCCCGAGCCGGCGCCCACCCCTGCGCATCCCAGCCTGACTCTTCAGTGATGTCGCATTGGTCGCTTACACTGGCCATCGTGGGGGTATTTCCGTCAGGAAAATGGGCAACATTTCAGGGTTTCCCTTTTGCTAGAGAGCTGATTGAAAAATTTGCTAGCAACACATTGAGAATGGCTAACATTAAAAAACATAATAATCTACTAGCAGACATCTACGGGAATGGCCACGATCAAAGGCACTGGTAAGACCAGACGAGGGTTTGAAACCAGACGAGCTCTCATCTGGGGCCCAGCCAGTTTGGAAGACGGCTCGGCAATTTCTTACAAAGCTTGACAAGGTCTTACCCTGTGATCCCCCCCGTGTTGGGTGCAAGCAGAAGGCAACTCGGCTCTTTGACGCCGTTGCTTCTGTCTGAATCTCTCTCCCCTCTCCTTTCTGAGGTCATTGGTAGATCCTGTAGCTTTCCCAGTCCTTCTGCAATATTAAAACATCTTGTTTCGGGGGTACTAGGGAGGCTGGTCCCTTGAATTCTTCATGCATCAGCCTCTGGCCTGACCCAGAGCTTGTCCCCCCTTCGTGGGCCCGTCTCAGGCTGGGTGACGGGGGGGGGGGGGGGAAGGAGGCGGGGAGAGGGGGGCTTCCTCACTATTTTACTTCTTTTCCCTTCTCCTCTGTCTTCTCCACCCAGATGTCTGCTTATGACTTCCCTGGACACGGAGGAGGGAATGGGATGCGATCTGGTTTTGGTGGCCCCGGATGGCAGCTGTCCCCATCTGGCTCTCTGCAAGGCGGCTGCTGTGGTTCCCCGGGGGTCTCTGTGCTGGGTTCCTGGGTCCCGGGCAGCCCACTGTCTTTGGGTGCCTCTCATCCCCTGGCTCCCGGGGGGCCCTCTCCGCAGCAGACAGTGTGTGTTGGGGTCCCTTCGCCCCGAACCTGGTAGTACCTCTCCCAGTCTCCCTCCCTGCCCTTCCCCACAGCTGGGTGGTACAGCCTCTCTCTCCCCTTTAGAGATTCCTGTGGTTCTCACCTTTGGACATATTTATGGTTTGTGGGTGAGGGGAAGCACTCTAGCCTCTGTGAGCCATATTCTAGCAAACTCCTGGCTCCCATCTCTGCCTACTGATCGCCTCAAGCAGGTGATGGGCCAAGGGTTCCTGGACTGGCATCGGGGTGACACCCATCAAGTTCTGTACCGATGCTGTCACCCCCTCTTTAGAATAGTGGGGCCTCTGGCACCTGTTTGCCACAGCTCTGGGCCTCAGCTGACGCTGAGATGAGAAAGAAAAAAAAAGCACAGCCCCTGAGGTTCAGGAGCCGGCCTGGCACTGGAGGCTGGGCCATGTTATCTCCCACTGGCCGTGACCCCCAAGCTCAGGGCGCTTGACACCGTGATAAAACGAGACCCAGCAAGGTGGCCTCAGAACCACGTCTAAGCACAGACCCGAACAAGTCACGGCGTGTCGTGCAAATGCCAAACACAGCCTGTCCTGGCTGAAGCAGATGATGGCTTCTTCACCCCATTGCAGCTCTACCCTCCTTCTTGTGTCCCCCTGCAGTAGGTAAGATTTATCCAGATACCCGGTCCTAGAATTGCACCCACTCTCTGAAAGCACCCACTCTAGAGTGAACCCCTTCTCCCTTAGATCCTCCCCCAAATCAAGAGATAAAAA
Source organism: Canis lupus familiaris (assembly GCF_011100685.1). NCBI lineage: Eukaryota > Metazoa > Chordata > Mammalia > Carnivora > Canidae > Canis > Canis lupus. Next base: position 5,107,997 of record NC_049226.1, read on the forward strand.
CCTAAATCACGTTCTAACGTGACACATTCTAACTCCCCCTTCCTGAAACATCCCGAGGTTCCCCCCTGCGCATGTGTGCGCCCTCCCTGCACAGGTGACCCGCCCGACTTGTTGTTCTGGTGGCCTTTGGCTGAAGAACTTTGGCAGAATAGGCAGCCAAGGTTACATTTTAACCTCTTCTTACATGTAATGTGCCCTCGACACCCCTTTCGGGACTTTTTTTTCACCCACCCAGATTAGAAATGTTTCCTTTCTTTTCCTCCAGCCCCCTTTCCTTCCCTCTTGCCCTAATCACAAAATATTGTCCGTAATACCTTGTCAGAAATCCTTGGGGACAGACGCTTTGGAGTTTGGAGTCTTTGGAGTATTAGAGTGCTACGTATAGGAATATTCTGTAGCACCTCCAGGAGTCTGGAGGCAGTGGCCTTTTTGCAGCAAATGCAAGCGTGTTCACACAGATGGGGTAAATACAGATTATGCAAGACTAATGCTTATAAAGTACGTCAAGTCTCATGTCGGTTCGGGCCAGGTTTTTGTTGCTAAATGAGTTTGTGTCCATTTTACTAAAAACTTTCATCGTGAAAGCTTTTTTGGATTTCTAAAGTATAGATAAGGGATGATGAACTCATACACAGGCACGCATATGTACATACATGCAATTGGATAAAAGTTGGAAAATACAGAAAACCACCAAGAAAAATATTCACAGCTCTACCTTCAGAAGTAACAACCATCAACATTTTGTGATTAACTGAGAGCCACCCAGGTGCCCCCACTCATTACTGTTCTTTAAGTAATACTTCAGCAGCCAGGGTGTTAGACACCCATTGAATACTGCTTTCCTTATATGGTGAATCCAGGGATGTCAAAGTTTAAACCAGTTTATCAAAGTATAATTTACATATAATTAAGTGTATATATTTAAAATGTACGTTTTGCTGAAATTTGACACATGAATCTATCCATCACCTCAGGAGTTTCCTTGCATTCCTTTATAATTCATCTTTCCCATCCCTGTGGGCCACCCTTGTGCAGCCACTGATCTGCTTTCTGTCATAATAGATTAAATGCATGTACTGTGTGGTATGTGGGGTGTGTGTGTGTGCATCCTCACCACCGAGAGGTCCTGAGAATAGTGACACCCCAACAGCAGTAAAAGCAAACTTAGAGCTCAGATCTTAGAGCCTAAATTCCATTCTCCACTAAAATGAGCCAGGCTTCTTGGGGAAAATGACAAATCTCATGGGTGTGGCAGATAAAGGACATAATGGTCCTGGAATATTTTGTTGCACTAGAAAGTAAGGAAGCGCTCAAAGTGTGATGGAGACAAATAGAGGACATACGAGCCAGTCCACAGGGGCTCCCCATGACGGAATCAGGCATAATTTGAATATGAAAATGAATGATGTTAGTAACCAATCATAATCCACTGAATGAAGCAGAATCCCTGAGTCTGTGTAAATATTTAAGTGAATAAATAAATGCAGGGAAGAGGAAGCTTTTCCTTACAGTGGAATGCCAACTAGTACACTTAGAAGGAATGATGAAATTAGAATATCACCATTTGGCAACAGTCAGAGCAATTAATTCAGCCAAGAAATATCAATGAACATTAGAGCAAGTGGGTGAAAGTTTGATGAGGATTAGGGTTTTTTTTGTAGTCTCACATGGTCTCATAGCTGCAAAGGGAAAAGGAGCAACTTTATCGTGGAGACACCGGGCAGACAGCACCTGCACCAAGCGGTCAAAGTTAGCCTCAGCTGTAATAAAGCACGCTGCAATCACGCACTGTCTCGTAGAATGCAAGGAGAGCTCAAAATCACTTCTGCGTCCCTTTTGCCAAAAATGCATCACCTGAAAATTGTCATGAGGAAACATTTGACAAATCCTAATGGAGGGGGCATTCTACAGCATAACTGTCATGCAATCTTTAAGAGTCCCGGACGTGAAAGTCAAGGGCAGTTGAAGAAATATTCCAGGTTAAAGAGAAATCAAGAGACGTGACAACTAAAGCAAGGTGCCATCCTGGACATTATTGGGACAACTGGCAAAACTTGAACAGGTGTGGGGATTTAATGATAGTAATGTAAATGAGTTAATTTCCTGATTTTTACACACGTTGTTATTATGTAGGGAAGTGTCCTTGTTTGTGGGAAATACATATCAAAATGTTAGTGCTATTATTGGAATGGAACTGACCATTATTAGACTCAGTTGTCGCCTGGTTCTAGCACTCCATGATCTCCAGTTCTTTTTTTTTATTATTTTTTAAACTTTTCTTTTTTTTAAGATTTTATTCATTTATTCATGAGAATACACAGAGAGGAGAGAGAGAGAGGCAGAGACACAGGCAGAGGGAGAGGGAGAAGCAGGCTCCATGCAGGGAGCCTGACGTGGGACTCGATCCTGGGTCTCTAGGATCACACCCTGGGCTGCAGGCGACGCTAAACCACTGAGCCACCAGGTCTGCCCTTTATTTTCTTTAAATTCAGTTAATTAACATATAATGTATTCTTAGTTTCAGAGGTAGAGGTCAGGGATTCATCTGTTGTAAATAACACCTACTGCTCATTACATCCCATCCCCTACTTACTGTCCATCACCCAGTTACCCCTCCCCCTGCCCACCTCCCCTCCAGCAGCCCTCTTTGTTTCCTAGAGTTAAGTGTCTCTTATGGTTTGTCTCCTTCTCTGATTTAATCTTATTTTATTTTTCCCTCCCTTCCCCTATGCTCCTCTGTTATGTTTCTTAAGGGCCTGATCCTTTCCTTCCAATGAAGGTTTCTCTGCAGGTCCCCCACTGGGAGCAAGCCTGAGTTCTCTTCTGGTACAGATGCCAAGGACCATTTGAAGAATAATATGAGAGTGGGAAGTAAAGCAACTGAACTTTGTTCTATGCCTGGGACTTCCCCTACTCTTGCTGGGGTGTTGAAACCAGGAAACTTATTAACACTATCTCTATTATATCAACATAGCATTAATATTAATGTGTGGAGGCTGGATTGAGTTAATTTTGGGAATTCCCCATTGTTATAGACATGATCCCCAGAAGGATTTGGCCATAGGTTCGAGGGTGATTAAATCTATAATCTGCACAGGCAAATACTCGGCAATCAGATCCTTGCTTCTTAAAAATCTAGCTATATCAGTTTCATATTTACACATTTCTTCAGGATATTTTTAAAAAATTAACCTGCCATCAGATACAAAAGGCAGAATGTGTTGGAACCTGGCAATCTTCACGTGGGCGAGGCAGTAAGGAGACAACTCTTCTCGCTCTTAGAGTCACTTGGCTTTGTTCCGTGTATTCAGGCTATCCTGTACCCACACAGTGCTCTCAGAACCCACTGCTACTGATGATCCTCCCTGTTACAGGGAAGCAGGCAGTGGCCTCATTCTTGACATGCCACCTCTTCTCTTGATTTTCTCATTAGTTAACTTCAGGCCATTTGAACTGGCCTCTAAACTGGGTGGACCAGTTATCTCCCAAATCATTTGCAGAAAATTGTTATCTTCCATCCCGTGCACCTGCCTCCCCCTCCAGCTCCACCTAGCCCTCCTTCAGTCACATTCCTGACCTCTCCTCTATGAATAGTAATGAAATGCTGGCTCCTGAAGAGTGGTTTAGGTTCCATGATGCTCAACTGTATTCTCTTCAACCCAATCAGGCTGACTGTGACAAGACGCCGTCTTTTCAGAGACTCATCTAACTATATGGAACTTGGCAGATCATTCTGGGGCTACCTCCAGATCCTGTGAGAGAGCTGTTGATCCATGACAGAGCTGGAGCCAGAACTCCCAGAGTCATGTTTATTACATGGCATTGCACCATCCTCTCCCAGTCAAATGATCCTGTCCTGGGGGTGCCCACGTCCTGTAAGAGATAACATTGTTTTCATCCCCAACCTTGGAGGGCTCCCTCTAGTCAAGACTGCGTAACAAGACAAAGGCAATCACCAACTCAGCAAATCTCTTGTCAAGGGTTCCTCTAAATACTTAAAGAGGGATGATGGCCAGAGACAGTCAGGAGGAGAGCCTAGTGTCTCAGGGCTGGGGACGAACCCTTTATAATACGGGGGAATGCAGAGCCAAGAGGGATGAATTGGGGGATTGTGCATCTCTCTGGCTATAAACCGCCTCCTCAGCCCCATCTCCCTATAAAAAGTGATTTGGGATAGATGCTGGAAAACAGCCTGTGTGTACTCGGGGAAAGAAACTTTTCATGACATAATGATTTTGGATATAATCCCATTAGGCTGGAGCCCTGCGGCTGTTTTTTCCATGAAGGCATTTCACAATTCATGATCTCTTTGGGAGAAAGAGAGAAACTAGGTCATGGGGGCCTTAGTGGGGGATAGATGAGAACTAGCTTCGTTTGCTTTCAGCACCTATGTGTAGTAAGGTGCTCCCTTAGTATGGGTTTTCCTTGAGTAAACACTAGGAAGTCCTGGACTTGGCTCTGCCATCTTTCTTTAGCAGTCCTGAGCTCCGACCAAGTCAGTTCTGGATGGAATACAAGAAAAATTCTTATGGAAAACAGAACCTTAATAGGCTGGATAAACAATAGCATAAGTGTAGCTCTGGTGTCAACCACTGTCAAAAGAATGGCAAAACCCGAATTCACCAAGCAGGACTTTCTTCCTACCATAGTTTGGTTGGTTCTGTGATTTGGGGCAAGAGCAAAATCTGTAAGACACGACAAAGGCATTTCCCCTAGAATGTGTGGTGGCCTCATGTGGATGGGACTCAAGTGTTCTGGATTGGGGCCCTCTTCATGGTTGACTCAGACAGATGGGGGTGGTGAGCAGACACCACAGAAAAGAGAGACCATCCCTGACTCGGAGTGTCCCATGGAAAGGAGCGGTGGTCAGTCTGCAAAGGACAAGAAGCAGAAAACAAGGGAAGATTATGTGGACCTAGAGTCATACAGTAGCTCATTATCTTTCACTGATGCTTAATAGTTGACAGAGCACTCTGGGCATTGCTTCATCTACAGAAATCTCGTGAGGTAAGCAGGGCAGATACTCTATCTGCAATTTGTGGCCTAAGAATTCAAGATTCACAGAAGTTAAGAGGTCTTCCAAGGCCACGCAGCAAACAAATGGCACAGCCGGGTCTGGAACTCAGATCTCTTGACCCCACATTCAGTAGGATTGACAAATGCGGGTACAATATGCTGGCATGTGAGGGACGTTAACAGGCTCACCTGTCTGGTAAACTTCCCCTCAACTGCTGTGTCTTGGGGCTCACCATTTCCACCATGGACTCATTCTTTTCGGTTAAGGCACTGTCTCCAGCAAAGTCCCTTTTAGAGGTAAATGGAGGTATAAGAGATTATGAACTCTCTAAGTCTCTGGGTCACGGTAATGCCTTCAAAGGACGTCTCTATGACTTATGCTGGGTTGTGGTGGCGGGATCTCTCAGAGGTACAAACCTGCATTTAGCCTTTAGCTTCTTGATTCCTCATTGTGTTTTCTCTTGGAGCTGCATAGAAAAATCTTGCATGGGGGCATCTGGGTGGCTCAGGCCGTTGAACGTCAGACTCTTGTTTTTGGCTCAAGTCCTGTTCTCAGGTCTCAAGATCAAGTCCCACATTGGACTCCAAGCTCAGCAAGGAGTCTGCTCGAAATTCTCCCTCTCCCTCTGCTCCTACCCCTGCTTGTGCTCTCTCTTTCTCTAAATAAAGAAATAAAATCTTAAAAAAAAAAAAAAAAGGAAAAGGAAAAATCTTGTGTGGTGCCCTGCTCTCGGACCATCTTGGACTATTTATTTGTTGTTTCACGGATACGCCTTCACATTCATGCCTTTACTGAAGCATTTCTGTCTGCCTTCCTTCCCGGAGTATACACTCAGGTATGATGAGTGCTCTGGGAGCCATCAAAGGCCTCTCAAAATCCCTCTTCGAATATTCTGGAACTCTCAATGCCGTTCCTGACGGTGACTGTGGATGGAAGTTTGGGTGAGGCTTGTTAGAAACTTTCTATTCACTTTGGTACAACCTCTTAGTCCTTAGTAGCCTTGGGATGTTGGTGACTTTCTTGGGGATGAGCAAACGTTTTACATGACACAGTTGAATTCCGCTAATGGTGTGGAATGATCGTATTAGGCCTTTAAAGGGCATCCAGAATTTCTGAATCGTTCACTCCACTTTTTCTACACTAGAAACATATGATTCTGTGCTATAGTCTGGAGTCTTATTGCCTTTAGGGTAGTGCCCAACTCATAGTGAGAACCAGTGGAAGCTGGAAGAAGAATTTAGGCAAGATACTGTCTGTGAGGCTTAAAAGGGAGACGCCCTAATTATGTCAAGTTGTCATTATTTCCCTCTCCCTCTTTACCTTCCCTCCCCTCTCTTTTTTAAAAGACTTATTTGAGGATGAAGGGCTTTCTATTCAGCACTACAAATACTGAAGTATCTACACCATTTTCTGAACTAGTGGGTCCCAATCCTAGTCCATAACCATGGGTTGATGGGACAAGAATTAACTCAGGAGATTGTTATGAATACAACTGCCCAGGCCCCACCTGGAGATTCTCATTTAGTGGTTCTGGGAAGGCACCAGGACACTATTTTTAATAAGCTCCCCAGGTGCCTCTCATGCTCGCTCAGGCTCAGGAACCGCAGATCTAAGAGCAGGACTGTAAGCCGCTCCCGGGGACTAGCACACAGCCCCACCCAGAAGGAGGTGCTGGGTGAGCGTCCGATGATGGCACTGAGGTTTGAAGAAACAGCTGGTGTTGCTGCCCTGCCTGGCGAGCATCTTCTCTGGAAGCAGGAAGAGCTGGGGGCCCACTGGCCCAGCATATTCTAGGCTAGACAGGTCACTTCCCCTGCACCTGGCCTTCCAACACCTCAGAGCAGACCAGGTTTCCCCCAAAGAAGCAGAACTATCCCACTTGGTCACAGACCCTTAAGTGAGGCCACCATGTCTGGAAATCCATGAATTCACACTGGTACCCCCAGCTCCACCCTCACGCTGCAAGGTTCCTTCTAATTTTTGTCCCATTCTGTGGTTTTTAATTCCCTTTACTGATGGAGACTTGGCTCCCATTACCTTTAATATATTTACTTATTTGATCAATTGTCTGCATTATCAAATCTCCCATCAGCACCCCCAGCACCTCCACCCCCATGATGCCTTCCTTACTCCGGACAGGCTCTGGCATCCTCTTCTGGCTCGTCTCCCTGAGAAATACCCCCTCTTTCTGCCTGGGTGCCCACGGTCCACGCTGGTCCACTGCGGCCTGGACGCTCCCCTTAGGCGCTCAGCTGGGGGTCCCCCGGGAATGCCTCCCTCATCTGTTTTGGCCTCTTATCACTGCCCTACAAGGATGCCCTCCTTGCCTTGCTTGTGCCTCCCCCCATTCTGGGCCATCACACCCCCATTCTCTGACCTGGAAGCCTATCTTGTTTAGCTCCACTAATGGATTTAGGACGGACAGACCTCTTCTGGAAAAGGAAGGAATGGAGATGAAGAAGAGAATGACCCTAACTCTTTGATGGCTGAGATTCTACTTTATTCTTCAGTGAATCCTGTGACTAATAGGGTATTTTTCACATAGTTTTCTTCCTAGAGAGAGTCAACCTCTGAGAAGATAGTATATAGAGGCAGCAGAGTGTGGCCAAGAGCACCGGGCTCTGGAATCACTTAGGATCTGGCCTGGCTCCTTTGAGGTGGTGACTGTTGGTGCCTCAGTTATCTGTCTATAGCATGAGGGGAATAATGGTACTGAGCCCACGGGGTTGTATGAGGATTAAGTTAGATAATCCATTTAAGTGCTTAGCAGAGACCCTAGCACAAGCTAAGCAGGCAATAAAAACACTCTTAGGTCAAGCACTGTTGGAGTCACTTTTCCTACCTGAGAAGCGAGTTGCTGGCTGACCTCAAGGGATCCTTCTAGCTCACTATTATAGTACACTAGCGTCAGGTCACCCTAAGAAACCAGAGGGAGGGGTGGTGAATCAGCACGTTGGAATCCATGCGGCTTCCAGGGTGGGCACAGGACGGTGTCTCTGAACAGGGTTCCGGGTCAGGGTATTGGAAGGGGAGGACCACACAGACGATGATAACAATACATTGTCTACCACTGAGCACGCTACAGTGTGCGAACATCGTCTACATGCATCATCTCGTGGAATCCCTACAACTGCCTTATGAGCCTTATGGGGGGGGAGGCATTTTTCAGATGTGGTCCCGGGGCTGGAAAAGGTTAAGTGGCATGAGCCCAGGGCAGGCGAAGGAGCAGGGTTGGGACTCAGTGAGTGAGGGCCGGGCAGGGCTTGGGCCGCAGCCCCGAAGGCTAGCTGCGCGGCCTCCTTCCAGGGGTTGGGGGGCGACAAGTCCAGGGGCTGCTGCGTGGCCCGCCCTCACTGGCCTGCTCCTCAGCTACTCCCGCCGATGCCCCCATCTCTCCTCTGGGACTCTTCGCAGCCACACAAGGGCTTGGTGTATTTGATACAGAGCAAACATCACGACTGCCCTACCTACCAGGGCGTACGTTCTAATTTCAGGAAACAAACTCGTAATCAGCAGAACTCTATTTGGGATCATGAAAGGGCACTGAGGGGAAAGGGTGAGTCAGGCATTGGAGTGGGGACATCAGACTGTCATAATCTAGGAGAGCTTCCTGGAGGAGGAGCTACCATTGACTTATAATTTAAAAGAGGGGGAAAGGTAGCAGTTGAGGCTGGAGGAACCAAGCCATCTAGGGACCCTCTCCCTTTCACCTCTTATGGATCTGATAGTCCTGCTCAGGCATACGGGGGCAAAAGCTAGAAAGATCCCAGGACATCCGACGTCCCTAGACTGAGGCCTGGAGAGAGAGGGTGCATCCCATCACTAATCTTGCTCAACCTCATTTGCAAAATGAGAGTCTCAGCACCTAGGGAGGAGATGTGAGAAGCAGTGCTTGCAAACTCCCCGAGCTTTCTGGAAGAAAGAGCCAGTGTTTGTGCGAGGCTCCCCTGGAGGTGCCTGCCACAGCACCGTGCACTCCCATTCGCGCCCTGGATCTGGGGGCCGGGCGTGACTGCGAGTGGGACTGCCGCTCACCAGTGAGCACGAGGAGGAGCATGTTTCAGCAGGTGGTGGACTGGGGCCAAATACGTCCAGGTTGCAATGCAATAGATGATGGAAGACCAATTAATTTTTTACAACGGGAGAAATAGCTAGAAGATGAACAAGCATTAATTATTTATTGAATTGCTGCCTATGCAAAAAGGGGAAAAAACTGCCCTGTATGGGGAAATTAATCTCTCCAGTAATCTCAGCTGTTGCTTGCTCCCTGCCTGTGCGCGGAGGTCATGTCATCATCTCCAGGCAATGGGTGAGATCATTTAGGAAGCAAGGAGGAACTTTTACCAGTTTCTTTCAGGGTTGTCAAAAACCTTAGGGATCTAGGAGAAAGAGCTTTCTGATTTTTCAGGCTTTGTAGCCCCCGTACAGAAAGAGCAGGCCCTAGACCTTGATCTCCCTCCTGCAGTTCTGGCCCCCAACAGGTAGGTTGGGACGAACGAGTGCACATCATAGATGATGAGCCTGGGCAGCCAGCTGGGCCCAGATGCATAGGCTCCAAATGGGGGTCAGAGAGGCACAAGGGTTCCCCCTTTGACCAAGGACAAACCTGTTAGTAGGAGGCTGTTTCTGAACAGAGGTGGGGTTTCTGAAATATCCGTGTTGGTCAGAGGAAATGGCCGAGGTACCTGGAACGTGATCAGTGAGCTGGGTCTCTGCGTGCTCCCAGGCCCCGTGAGTGAGGACGTGGGGTGAAGGTGTGGTAGGAAGAACTGGATTGCTTGGCTCCTGGTCCCTTTCACCCCATTTCCACCCACCTCCAAACTGTGCTCCAAGTCCTTTGCTCTACTATCTCTGGACTCCGTCTTCCTCACGCCAACCCCACTGCCACATCCTAGTCTAAGCCTCCACTGTCTCCTGCCTGGACGGTAGCACCAGTGTCCTGTAGCTTCGTGCCTCTGGATGCTTCTCTCCAGTCCTCTCTGTCATGCTGTCATAAAGATCATCTCCCTAAGAAGTCTGATGGTCTCACATACTCTGCCTAAAGTCCTTCCACAGCCCTCCAACTTATCCCTCGCTCCATAGTCGAGGGGGTCAGGAACCTCTGTTCTCCATCCTCTCTTGCACTGCCTAGCAGGTGCCCCGAGGTCCCCACGGTAAGCTCTGCACTTGCCCCCTGGGCCTCTGCACCTCTTCATACCCGGCCCCGCTCTGCCCAGAACACCCACAGTCACCCTACTGCCTGAATTCCTACTTCTCTCTCAAGACTGCTCCAGTCCTGACCTTATAGCAGGGAGTGGAGGCCATCTTCACGGAGGTGGACACTGGGTTACAAGGTCTTGGATAACTATAGGATTACAGGTGGGGGGGAATATGGTGAAGGAAGATGCCTGTGCTATACTCACAAAATCTGGCCAGAGCACGCCTCCCTAGGGAGTGACCATAATGCCACTTGGTGTCCTTCTGGTCATGGGTTCAATTCCCACGAGGGTAACTTGGATTAGTTCTTGAACCCCCCCCACTCCATCTTGCACAGGAAACCCTCTTGTTGAGCCTGGCCTGGCCTGAACTGTTCCCTCCCTGCCAAGTGTGGACCTCTGGTCCTTCCTGGAGGAGCCAACATCTTCTCCAGGGGTCAAGGCCGCCTTGGGGTGACATGGCGCCTGGTGGCTCCACTTGGACCTTGGAGGGAGGTCTGGCTGGACTAGTCCTGGCATTTTGGAGGTGACTCCTTGTAGGGGTGGCCCCACCTGCTCTGGGACTTCTGCATTTAGTCCCATGATCTTCCCCAAGGCCACCGGGAGCCATTTGCTCACGGACTCTCTAGCATTTAGGCCAAGTCTGAAGGTGCAAAGTGAGATAGAGAATTCATGTCTGGAATAACAAGCTCTTTGGGGCTCCATTTCCAGCTAGCAGCCCCCAATAAAGCACCAGGTCGGCCTCCCTCTCTGGCAGCTGCAGCCACCTTCTTTGCCAAGGCTGAGGGAGCCAGACTCCCGAGCCCCCCGTAGGTCAGGGAAGGGCCCCTTGTCCGGGGCTCCTGTCCGCCTACTCCCAGGGCCTGTCTCCCATGGGAAAGAACAGGATGGAGCAGTTTCCTCCCCACACGTCTTCACCCCCAGGCAAAATGGGTGAGCAGGTGATGTGAGAGCCATTGAGGCAGTTGGTCCAACCAAAGTCTTTTCCTCACCAAGATTCAAGGACGTCGAAAATTCCATAGTTGGAAAGTAATTCAAGACAGGCAGCGCCCTCTCTTCCGGGCATCCTGTAAACCTGACCAGTCACAGCCAACTTTTCTTTGCTGCTTCCTGGTCTCTAAGGTGCCTCTGCATCCAAGCCTCAGGAATCCTCGGGACGTTTCTGGAGGACAGGCACTATCATGCGACTCTTCGTTTTATGGAGGAGACTTGCCCAAGGGCCTCAGCCCTCAGGTCCAGGTGCTCTGTGTCTCGGTTCCATGTGGTCCCCGTCACCTCGTAGCCCTCCAGGACCTTGATGGCACGAGTGTGTCTGGCCCGGGGCTCCGCGGCAGTGGTGCTGGGCAGCCTAGCAGCAGCAGGGAGGAGGCGAGCAGTCCACCTGCAGGGAAGGGGACTGAGAGCTGCGGCCCGAAGACGGGAAAACCCAGAGGAAAGAAACCTGGCACTTCACACCAGGCGGAGCCTCTGTTCTTGGGGCATTTCATGCCTGGGGTTGGGGGGGGGCACTAAGGACACACGTATTAGTTCTTTGGGTTTGACGAGGGGCAGGCATATCTCAAAGGATTTCCTGGGTCAGGGTCTGTGAGCTGTGGCATGTGAGCATTGCTCAGTGTTTTGGGGGCAATGTGCTAGCGCCCTACCAGTGTGGGATGCCCAGCCCCCTTCCCTGGCTATGGAGAGTTCTAGGACCGACCTTTCTTCCTTCCTTCCTTCCTTCCTTCCTTCCTTCCTTCCTTCCTTCCTTCCTTCCTTCCATCTTTCTTTTCTTTCTTTCTTTCTCTTTCTTTCTTTCTTTCTTTCTTTCTTTCTTTCTTTCTTTCTTTCTTTCTTTCCTTTCTTCTTTCTTTCTTTGTTTCTTTCTTTTTCTTCTTTCTTTCTTTCTTTCTTTCTCTTTCTTTCTTTCTTTCTTTCTTTCTTTCTTTCTTTCTTTCTTTCTTTCTTTCTTTCTTTCTTTTCTTTCTTTCTTATTTTCTTTCCTCTCTTTCTCTTTCTCACTGAGGTATAGATGAATGTAACATTATATTAGTTTCAGGCGTACAACACAATGATTCAATATTCGCACATAATATAAAACCATCACAATGAGTCTAGTTAATATCCATCACCATACACAGTGGCAAAACATTTTTTTCTTGTGATGAGGACTTTAGATCTACTGCCTTGGCAACTTTCAAAAATATGCAATATAGTATTACTAACTATAGACACCATGCTATACATTACATCCCCAGGACTTAATTATTTCATAACTGGAAATTCATACCTTTTGACCACCTTTCCGTGTGTTTCCCACCCTCTGCTTGTGGCAACCACCAGACTGCTGTCTATATCCATGTACCTGGTTTGTTGTTTAAATTCCACATATAAGTAAGATCATATAGTATTTGTCTTTCTCTGATTTATTTCACTTAGCACAAGGCCTTCCAGGTTCTTCCATGTTGTTGCAAACATCCAGATTTCATTTTTTATTAGAGCTGAATAATATTCTGTTATATATATATATCTCACATCTTCTTTACCCACTCTTTATCCATTGATGGACATTTAGGTTGATGCCATATCTTGGCTACTGAAAATATAAACACATGGGGTGCTTATATAATGAACACGCTTTTCAATTAGTGTTTTTATTTTCCTTGGATAAATACACAGAAGTGGAATTGCTGGATCATGCTTTCTGAGGAATCTTCATGCTCTTTTCCATAGTGACTATATCAATTTACATTCCCACCAGCATTCCCCGAGGGCTTCCTGTTCTCCACACCCGGGCCAGCATTTGTCAACTCCTGTCTTTTTGATACTAGCTATTCTGACAGGTGTGACGTGATATCTCATTGTGGTTTTGATTTGTATTTCCTTGATGATGAGTGATCTGGAGCGTCTTTTCATGTGCTTGTTGGCCACCTGGATGTCTTCTTCGGAAAAATGCCTACTCAGATCCTCTGCCCATTTTTTTAATTAGGTTGTGCGGTTTTTTGTTTTTTTATTTTTTTGCTCTTGAGTTGTATGAGTTCTTTGTGTATTTTGGATATGAACCCCTTATCAGACATACGATTTGCAGACATTTGCTCCCATTCAGTAGGTTGTCATTGACTTTGATGGTGATGTTCTGTGTTGTGCAGAAGTTTTTCAATTTGATGTAGTCTTACTTGCTTACTTTTGCTTTTGTTGTCTTTGCCTTTGACCAAAGTCAAAGAGCTCACTGCCTGTGTTTTCTTCTGAGAGTTTTATGGTTTCTGGTCTTACATGCAAGTCTTTAATCCATTTTGAGTCTTGTATGGCATAAGATAGTGGTCTAGGTTCATTCTTTTTCATGTGGCTGTTCAGTTTTCCCAACATTTATTGAAGATACTGTCCTTTCCCCATTGCATATTCTTGGCTTTATTGTCATAAATTAATTGACCATTTTGGGGTTAGTTAATTTCGGGGCTCTCTCCTCTGTTCCATTAATCTTCATATTTATAATGAATGCCAAAACCACACAATTTTTATTTCTATAGCTTTGTAATATAGTTAGTTAGCAATCAGGGAGCATGATGCCTCCAGCTTTGTTCTTTCTCAAGATTACTTTGGTGATTTGGGGTCCTTTGTGGTTCCACACACATTTTGGGATGTATTTCTGTGAAAAATGCCTTTGGAATTTTTTTTTTTTTTTTTAAAGATTTTATTTATTTATTCATGATAGTCACACAGAGGGAGACAGAGAGGCAGAGACACAGGCAGAGGGAGAAGCAGGCTCCATGCATCGGGAGCCCGACGTGGGATTCGATCCCGGGTCTCCAGGATCATGCCCCGGGCCAAAGGCAGGCGCCAAACCGCTGCGCCACCCAGGGATCCCTGCCTTTGGAATTTTGATAAGGATTGCACTGAATCTGTAGATTGTTTTGGGTAGTATGGATATTTTAACAACACTAATTCTTCCAGTCTATGAATACAAATATCTTTCTATTTGTTTCTTCTTTGATTTCTTTCATTGATATCTTATCGTTCTCAGTGTACATTTCTCTCACCAGCAAGGGCTATTTTCTCCTACTTGGTACCTCTCTGAGGTGGTGCCAGCTTTTGGCTGGGGCTTGTTTCTTCCTGGGCTGTAGGGTGTTTCCAACAAGCTCCTAAGCAAGGAGCTGGGAGTGGATGCTGCCTTCAGCAGTAGAGGGACTAGGTGCATAAATTTAAAAAGCAGGTGTATCATTTGTTAAGTTTGATATCAAGCCTTTGGGGAAAATTTAGAAAGAGAAGTAACCATATAGTGCATGCACACTTTAGAAAGCTCATTTTTTTTTTATTTTTATTTTTAGAAAGCTCATTTAATCATTCAGTTAGCAAACACTGGTTGTATTAGGCTCCTCATAGATGTTGGAGTCACAGAAGTGAACAAAACAGATGGGGCTCTCCCTTGTGGAGCTGACATTCTGGTGGCAGAGGCAGGAAACATCATAAATAAGGACATTGGCAGGTATGTTAGGTGGGAAGAACTGAGGAAGAGGAAAAGTCGGGCTGGGTAGGAGGAATGGGAGTGGCAGAGGGGTGAGGGGACTGGATGAACTGTTAAATGCGATTCCAGAAAGGACTTACTGAAAAGGTGAGATTTAGCCAAGAGTTGAAGGAGGCGAGGAGCTAGACACTGAGATTGGGGTAGGAGGTGGAGCAGGCCCAGGTGCTCGGGGAGCAGCTAGTGCAGTGGGGGTGGAGGGAATCAGGAGAGAAGAAGGAGAGGAAGCCAGAGATGTTTGGGCATGGGGGAAGGAAGACAGATCATGTGGGGCCTTGGAAGCCACCATAAGGACTTCAGCTTTTGCTCTGGGAGAAAAGGGGAGCCCCTGGCAGGTTTGGGGGCAAGACAAGATCGGCCAGGAGAACTCATTCCAGTCCTGGCACTGCCAGGCACCTGCCATGACACTTGGACAAATCAGGTAAGATCTTTGGGGTGTATGTGCATTAGGGGTGAGATAAGATGGTTGGATTGGGGGTGTTTCGAAGGTCTACTGTAAATCCTTTGGTGTTAGATGCAGACCACACCAAGCAAACTCTTCACCGGGTTTTCTGTCTGCTGCAGAGCGTGCCACGGTTCCCTGGCTAACACTTCATTTTCCTCACTCTCCTTTCCCAGTTTGCGCCACAGGCAAACCCAGGTCCCCAGGTGCATCTGGAAGGGAGAGCCAGGGGCCCTGGAAGAGAGGGTGAATTCCTTGCCTCACCCATGGGAGCTGAGTAGAGCTCTCTCCAAGGCAATTACTTTTCCTGGCTGGGACCAACAGTAGAGCAGTTTCCCATGGTGAGGCACGCCCATGGTCTGCCCCCAACAACCCCTGCCGGGCTGGCAGGATTGCGACAGGCAGAGGAAACAAGAGACACGCCTAAACAGGTCCCTCTGGGAGGGGAGGGGGAGGCACAGGCAGTGTCCTTTCCTGGGCAGGGTGGCATTTTCGGGTGCAGCGTCAGTGAGAAGGCGGGGGTAGCCTGCGTGTCACCAGGAGTGCATCTGTTTTCCTCTGGGGGTATCAGAGACAAACATCTCAGCCAGGAGAGACCCTCCTTCCATGAGTGACGCCAGGAGCAGCTGCCCAAGACTCTTGATGCAGGATTATCAGAAGGGAGGAATCTCCCTCTTCTTGGCAGAGGGAGTATGAAAGGAAGAACAGAGGTGTTCAGAGCTCGCCCCCGCCCGCCCCACTACCTCCCTGCCCAGCTATGGCCTGCAATGGGCACAGGCCATCTCTGCCTTTGGTTCTGCATCCCTCCCGCCTCCAACAAACCCTCCCTTCCGCTTCTCCTCCATTGTCAGCTCGTAGGGAGCCCTCCATTAGCCAGGCTTCCAGAGCTGGAAGTAAAAAAATATCATCCAGCCAATGGTTTTGAAACTCATGGCTCTCGCAGGCATGACTGCTAGGCCTGTAGGAGAAGACAGTCAAATTGCAGGGACAGATGAACTGTTGAGTTTGGATTAGCAGACCTATTGTTTTCCAAAAGCACAGGCCAACATTTCTGCAAGGGGCTTTTTTTTTTTTTCTTTAAAGATTTTATTTATTCATGAGAGACACAGAGAGAGAGGCAGAGGCACATGCAGAGGGGGAAGCAGGCTCCTGCAGGGAGCCCAATGTGGGACTCGATCCCAGGTCTCCAGGATCACGCCCTGGGCTGAAGGCGGCACTAAACCACTCAGCCACGCGTGCTGCCCGGGGCTTTTTAAAAAAAAAATCAGGTTTATTGAGGCATCATTTACATGAAGTAAAATTGAACTTCTTAGGTGTATAATTCAATGAATTTTTGCAAAGGTAAATCATCATGCAACTACCACCGCAGACAAAATATAGAATATTTCCATCACCCCAACAGTTCCCTCATGCCCCTTTGTATTCATTCAGTCCCTCTTCACCCCTGCCTCTGCCAGGAGTACTTTTCTGGAATTGTATGGAATCATATGTTTCCTTTTCTCTAAATGTCTTAGTATCTGCCTTCTTTCAGTTAACCTTATGTTTTTGAGAATTGTCCAAATTGTTGGATAAGTAAGTCTTCCTTTCATTGCTATGGAGGACCATCACTTCATTTCTTTTTAATCTTTTATCAAAGATATAATATATATAAGATATAATATATAATGTTTTATATATATATATATATATATATATATATATATATATATATATAAACATAAAATTAGCCCTTTTAACCATTTTAAGGATACCATTCAGTGGTATAATTATATTCACATATTGTGCAACATTCACCACTATTCCAAAATATTTCTAAAACTTTTCCTCACCCCAAACAGAAACTCTGTACCCATTAGGTGATCACTCCTCATGGCCCTCATCATCTCAAACCCACACTCCATTTCTATGAATTTCCCTATTCTACATTTTATATAAGTGGAATACACAACACTTATTCTATTGTGTCTAGCTTATTTCCCTCAGCACAATGTCCTCATTCAAGTTGAAGCAGGTAGCCGAATGTCATTTTTTATGGCCAACTAATATTCCATTGTGTGTGTATATAGATCGCATTTTGTTGATCAGTTCATCAGTTGGTGGACATTTGGATCATTTCTACCTTTCAGCTATTATGAATAATGCTGCTGTGAACATTGTCATACAAGTATCTGTTTGAATTCTTCTTTTTAATTGCTTTTTAAAGTACATACATAGGAGTGGAACTGCCAGGTTATATCATGATTCTATGTGTAACTTTTGAGGAATTGCCAAATTTTGTCTGCAGTGGCTGCGCCATTTAATATTCCTCCCAGCAAAGCATGAGAGTTCCAATTTCCCCACATTCTTGCCAACCTTTTTAGTTTCTGTTAAAAAAAAAATATGGCCATTCTAGTAGATGCAAAGTGGTGTCTCATTCTCCTTTTAATTGCATCCTAGTGACTAATAGTGTTAAGCATGTTTTCATGTGCCTATTGGCCATCTGTGTATCTTCTTTGGAGAAACATTTGTTCAAGTCTTTTGCTCATTTCTGAATTGAGTTGCAGGGGTTCTTTATATATTCTGGATATTAAACCTTTTCCAGATGTCATTTGCAAATATTTTCTCCCTTTCTGTGGGTTGTTTTTTCATGCTCTTAATAGAATCCTTTGACATTCAAAAGTGTTTTTACTTTGATGAAGTTCAATATAATGTCCATGGTGAATAATATTTTTAAGATGCTCCTGAATTTGGTTTGATAGTATTTTGTGAAGAATTTTAGCATCTATATTAATAGGGGATATTGGGCTGCAGTTTTTTTCCTTGTGATGTCTCTACCTAGCTTGGTAATGCTGACCTCATAGAATTAGTCAGTCAGCAAGTGTCCCTTGCTTTCATTTCTTGGGGATGAATTTGAGAAGTTTTGGTATTTATTCATTTTAAAATGTATGATAGAATTCACCAGTGAAGCCATCTGCTTTTTTTTATTTGGATGTTTTTAATTACTGATTCCATCTCCTTACTAGTTTTAGGCTTACTTAAGCTTTCTATTTCTTCATGATTCATTTCTGGTAGGGCTTCTAGAAATTTCTTTCTTTTTTTTTTAAGATCTTATTTATTTATTTGGGAGAGAATGAGGGAGGGCACAAGAAGGAGGAGGGGCAGAGGAAGAGGGAGAAGCAGGGAGTTGGATAAAGGCTTGATCCCAGGGCCCTGGGATCAAGACCTGATCTGAAGGCAGACACTTTACTGACGGAACCACCCAGGTGCCCCGAAATTTATCTATTTCATCTGGTGAGAGTCCACTTAGTAGTTCATAATTGGCATGTTCTCACTGTGTCCTCCCATGGTGGAAGGGTTGAGGGAGCTCTCTGGGGTCTATTTTATAAGGTCTCTAAATTCATTCATGAAGGCTACATCTTCATGACCTAATTATCTTCCAAAGGCCATATCTGCTAATACCATCGCATTAGAGGTTAGGTTTCAAAGTATGAATTTTGGGGGCACAGTGAGTCTATGGCCCTTTTGGTTGGGAAGTTTAATACATTTATCTTTAAAGTAATCACTGACAAGAAGAGGACTTGCCCTCTGCCATTTAGTTGTTTCCTGTATGTTTTATATGCTTTCCCCCCTCAATTCCTCCATTACAGCCTTTTTTTGGTATTTAGCTTTTAATTTTTTCTAGTACACCATTCTGATTCCTTGTTCCCCCTTTTCTGTATATTTTTTGCTTATCTTCTTTATGGCTGCCTTGGGGATTACAATTAACATTTTAAACCTTGACAACTTTTGAGTAATACCAACTCAGTTTCAATAATTTACAAACACTTGCTCTTATGCATCTTTGTCCCTCCCCCCTTTATATTCTTATTGTCACCTATTATGTCTTTGTGCATTGTTTGCTCATTAACACAAATTTATAATTTTTAAGGCATTTGCCTTTTAAGTAATATAGAAAAAAAGAGAAGTTACAGGAAAAATGTAAAATAGCACTGATTTTTATATTTACCTGTGTAGTACAAGTGTTCTTTATTTCTTCACATGGCTTTGAATTACTGCCAAGAGTTATTTAACTGATCTGGTAACTAAAGCTTCCTTAGTTTTTGTTTGTGGGTTTCTTAATTTTCCTTCATTCTTGAAGGATGGTTTTGCCAGGTATGAAATTTCTGATTGACAGTATTTTTCTTTCAGCTTTTTTTTTAATTTTTTTTTTTTATGATAGTCACAGAGAGAGAGAGAGAGAGAGAGGCAGAGACATAGGCAGAGGGAGAAGCAGGCCCCATGCACCGGGAGCCTGGTGTGGGATTCGATCCCGGATCTCCAGGATCACTCCCTGGGCCAAAGGCAGGCGCCAAACCATTGTGCCACCCAGGGATCCCTCAGCCTTTTTTAAAAAAAAGATTTTATTTATTCATGAGACAGAGAGAGAGAGAGAGGCTGAGGGAGAAGCAGGCTCCATGCAGGGAGCCTGATGTGGGACTCGATCCTGGGTCTCCAGGATCACACCCTGGGCTGAAGGTGGCGCTAAATGGCTAAGCCACCCGGGCTGCCCCTTTCAGCCCTCTTAAATACAAATAAATTTAAAAATAAATATATCATAAATAATATATAGTATATAAATAAATATACATATTATATACATAAATATATATAAAGGCACCTGGGTGGCTCAGTTGGTTAAGTGCCTCCCTTTGGCTCAGGTCATGATCCTGGAGTCCCAAGATTGAGCCCCACTGATCAATGGGGAGTCTGTTTCAACTTTCTCCTCAGCCCCTGCCCTTGCTTGTGCTCTTTCTCAAATAAATAAATAAATCTTATATATATATATATATATATATAAT